>NC_138372.1:4932577-4999727 GCF_054177405.1 Leptonychotes weddellii
CCTGAGAAGACGCTGCAGGGGCCAGGCTTGCAGAAGCCTCCCTCTCAGCTCCTCTCTCCCCTCCCGCCCCCATGGTTACTGGGCAGATTCGCCCTGGGAGCTGCTGGGAGGTGGGGACGCGCGTGCTGCGGCGGAGAGGGGGAGGAGAGGGGGTGCAGAGGGGAGGGGGCGAGGGACTGCAGCACCGAGCAAACTGGGGCGCGGCGGCCGGGCGGCGCGCGTGCACGCACGCACGCACACGCACGCACACACGCGCACGCACGCACGCCCGCACCCCTCCCCCACCCCGGCTCTGCAATGCAGGGGCGCCTCGCGCCCGCCCGACTGCGGCAGGGCTCCGCGCACGCGGGGGGCAGCGCCTCTCCCCAGCCCGGCGGGACCAGCGAGCCGCGGGGAGCGCCGCGCGCTCGCAGCCCAGCGGCCGGCCCTGCCTGCGCCTCCGTGGCCCAGCTCGCGATCGCGGGGGCGCTCTCCGCCCCTCCCCCGTCCCGGCGGGGGAGAAATGTTTGGGGAAGAGGATTTCTGCCTTCGTTTGATTTTTGAAATGGATGTTTGCCAGACGGAAGGCCGCGCGGGGGCACGAGCGAGGAGCGCCGCAAACCCGCACGCCCGCGCGCGGCCGCGGGGGCGCAGCTTTTGTTCTCCGCGCAGCGTTGGTCTGAGCCGCAGGGCCGGGTGGGGGGCGATCTCCTCCGGCGACGTGCTTCGGCACCCTGGCCCCAAAATGTCAGCCTAGCGCAGCCATGCAGGCGGAGACCGAGGGAAGAGATGGGTGGGGGGAGAAGAAAGGGGGTGCTGCCTCGGCCACTTAGCTAGCTCGCGCAGCCCTTGGGAAGCACAGCGCTTCCAGTCCCAGGAGCTGCAGCTCCTCCGCCAGCGCTAGGTGGCTTCTCCCCTACCCACCCACCCCCAGCCCTGGCTGCCTGGGCCCCCGCTGCCTACCACAGGCTCGCAGGTTGTAGGCCACAGTTCGTCTTTGTCCTGTGAATGTGTGCGTGAGTGAATGAGTGCCCACCAGACGCATCAAAAGAGCTTAATCCAGCCCAGTGGCAGGAAGGCTTCCCAGACCTAAGACATCAAGCCTGAGCAGGCATCAGCTGAGTCAAGAGGGATGGAAAGGAGTATCCCAGGGAGAGGGGGCAGCGAGGGCTGACGGGGTGGATGGGACGGTGGCTGGCTTTGGCCAGGCTACTCTGAGAACTACCATTTTCACCATGTCTTACCCCAAAGGTGCAAATTCAGCACAGATTTCCCAGGGCCTGATCCCAGTGTTTCGGGCAGGCCAGCTGTGCATTTGGGAAGGCAGTGGGACATCTTCTAGGCTAGAGGCAGGCAGACTGAGTTTACCCTGGAGACGTTTGTGGAGGGACTCTGGGGAATGTCTCTTCTGTCTGCCCTGGGTCCTGCAGACACAGACAGCCGACAGCCGGGGCTGTGCTCGCAGGGAGAGGATGTGCTGTCCGTTTAGATGGTCTCCCCGTGCCTGTGTTTGCAAAGAGAATAAACCCAGGCCATTTGACACTGCGGCTCTAGAGCCGAGGGGGTGGGGCTCCCATCTCACCAAGGGCACTGGGACACCTTTAAGTGACTCCTGTCCCTGGAATAGAAGATGAGTGGGACTTTTGGGTGCACTGTTCTTTCACTTGCAGCCATCTAATTCTTCCCAAGGCCAGGTTTAGAAGCCCCAGGGTCCCTTGGGCCCCACCCCACCCCACTGGCCCCCTTCTTGGAACCCCACTAAGCTGCTTAGGCTTAGACTCTATTTTCAATTGCTTCTCAGGCAGCTGGGCCTCTGCTGGGCGAGAGGATTGGAGTGAGGCTTGGATGCAGCTTTCTTGGGCTCGCCAGCTGGCCACCAGGGCAGGCCTCCTGCTGACCCTCAGGGGCAGGGGAGGGACCTTTTCATCTCCAGCAGAGTGGGGAGCAGGGGCTAGAACCGACTTCAGACACTAGGTGCCTGCTTCCTGCATAGGAAGACCCAGGGCAGGGTGGGCACCCACCAGGGCCAGAGGGGGTTATCCAGTAAGCCAGCCTCCAGGGCAGCCTGCCTCAGGGTTAGACATCTGGAAAGATTGAGAGTAGGGAGAGCTACTCCCTACTAAGGAGGTGGAGAGAAGGAAAAGCAAGATTTGGCCTCCCAGTTTGGCCTTCTGCTCTGACCAAACCCTCTATGCTAACAGATGGAAGATGTGTAGCTGGGGTGGTCCCTGGCTTGCCCCCCCCCATCTCCAGGCTGCCTGCCCTCCTCCCCCATGTGGCTGTCCTCCTTCCAGCCACTCCCCTGAGAGCAGGCTCCGCCCACCAGGAGCCAGAGACCACACACTGACCTAGAGACCCTGGGGGTAGCCCAGTGGCAACAGGAGACACCATTCCAGCTGTGAGACTGGCCCCCAGAAGCCTCTGGGCGTTTTTTTCTCCCTCCTATAGTGACTCTCCAGGGTGTTTTGGACCAGCTGCTCCCTGCCTGGCTCCCTCCCTCCTGCAGACCCACAGTCCACCTCCCAGTTATCCTCCTTTGCACCTGTGGAGTGATGCTGAACTGTCCACATGGGAGAACATGCACAGAGCCAAACAATTTAGTTGTAAATAATGTGGAATGTTACTGTTTTACTAAAAATAAGGCAGTTGATTTTATGGACTTGAATACAAAATTCACAAGAGTTTTTAAGATAAGACATACGGTGGGAGTGAATTGTCTTTGACTTTGGAGAGCTGCCTTGAAGTCCATCCATAGCCAGTGCCCACGGGCCCACCCTCACCTGTGCTTCGGAGGACTTCGGAGGAGAAACTTGAGGAGCCCTGACATAAGGGTCCTCCGCATAAGGAAGAAGTGGGTACTTCCCAGAGCCTTCTGGCATTCATCTGGAGTGGGTTAGCTCATGGGTACTTCTTTGCATGAGCTAACCTTCTTCCGTGTGCCCCAGACCTCACTCCTGAGACAAGGCGGCAGCTGGTTTGACCTGATCTTATACGTGGGACTTGAAGCTGAGTGGGAGGAATACCCCCATCTCTGAGCTGCAGCCTGCCTGGCCAGTGCCTTCCTTCAGAGCATGGGCTCTCTTCCCATAATCAATCTTTGTGGGGTCGACATCGTTACAGATTGGGGGTGGGTGTCTATCCTTAGCCCTCCTTAGCCAGGGACCAAGCGGCCTGGTCCTCAGATGCCTCCTGGAGAAGTGATCTCCTGCTCTTTGCAGCTGGGGCCACAGCAGACAGATCTGTGAAGGTCTCCTCTGTGTGGCAGGGAATGGGTCACCTTGGAGCTGGGCCTCACCCGCCTCCTTGCAGCAGTGACAAATGGTGCCCTGCAGAGAACCAGCACTGAGAAGCAAGCCCAGCATCTGCAGAGGCCAAGGAGGCAGACTCTGCATCTTCATCCTGGCTGCAGGAAGCAAAGGAAAATCTGTGGAGGGAGCCCCAGAGCTCGGGCAGATGTGGGTGCTCTCGTAGGATGGGCTTGCCTGCTCCCTGCCTCATCATGAGGCATCAAGGTGGGAGGCTCAGCCAACTTATCCTTGACCATTGCATTAATGTCCTGGGGCTACTGTAACCAACGACCACAGACTCAGAGGCCTAAAACAGAAATATATTCTCTCAAGGCTCTAGGGGCTGGAAGTCCAAAATCAAGGTGTCAGCAGGGCCATGCTCCCTCTGAAAGCAATAGAGGAGAATTCTTCTTGACTCTTTCAGCTTCTGGTGGCTGCTGACGATCCCTGACGTTCCTTGGCTAGCGGCAACGTGACTCCAATCTCTGCCTCTGTCATCACACGGCACCTTGTCTCTGTGTCCCCATTTTCTCTTCTTATAAGGGTACCAATCATTAGATTAGGGCCCACCCGATCCGGTAGAAACTCATCATAACTACTTACATCTGTAATTAACTAATTACAAAAACTTTATTTCCCAATAAGATCACATTCTGAGGCAGAGGGAGAAGAGAGTGCCCTAGGAGAAAGCAGGCTACACGGACATTCACAGAACATTCCAGAAGGAGCAGTCAGGGGAGGCGGAGGGACCAGGAGAGGGTGTCATCACAGAGCCTGGGGTCTGGAGGGCCTCACAAGGAGATGGGGCGGTCAATGGGGTTAGAGGTCCTGAGAGCCCGCAAGTTGAATGGCCGTGAACAGGCAATGAGGTGCTCTCTCCTGGGCCACGGTCTTCTCCCCGAGGGCTTGGCCCCACCCAGGGCTCCCATTATGGTAAAGGTACAACATCCCCTCCATCATGCCTCGTCTCAGATCTAGAACCATCCATCTAACTGCCCCCCGGGACAACTCTGCTCAGATTTCTCTTGGGCAAAGTCAACATGGCCCAAATGTTACTCACTACTGTTCTTTTGTTGTCCCCCTGCAACCCTCCATCTCCTACACCATTCCCCACCCCAGGAAGCCAGGAGTCGCCCCCTCCCTGCACCCCATCACCATCCTAGCGCTTTTGTCCCCCCGATTTCTCTTGCTTCTCTGCATCCCCTGTCCACCACCTTCACAAAGCCCAACATAACCTCATGTGTGCAAACCAGTCTCCTGGCCTCTCGTCTTGCCTCCTTCCACCAGGTACCATCGGTTCTTCATGTACTGTGCACCAGACACTGCTCCAGGGTCTGGGGAACCTTTATTTGCATAGAGCTTATATTCCAGTGGGAGAGAAAGACAACAAACAAATCACAAAGGAAAATATCAGGGTGCTTAAAATGGTGACCTGGTAGAGGGTGCCAGGGTGGCTACTTCAGGTTGGGGGGATCCGAGGAGGCCTTTATGGGAAGACAATATGACAGGAAAGGAGCCAGCCACAGTAAGAGCATGGAAAGAACATTCCAGGCTGGGGGAATAACAAGAACAAGGTTCCCGGGGAGAGAACAAGCCCGGCGTATTGGAGGAGCTGAGGAGGTGTCTGTGGCTGAGCAGAGGGAGGGAAGGTGTAGGGGCATGAGAGGGGTCCAGGGAAGTCAGCGGGAGCCAGGCCACGTGCAGCCCATCAGCCAAGGCAGGGAGCTGGAATTTTATCTTAAGGACAATGGGGGCCACGGGAGGGTTTTTGCAGGTGAGTCAACACCCTCAGGTTTATGATTTTGAGACCCCCAGCCATCTGACGCTCTCACAGTGCAGGCAAGAGATGATGGGGACCCCGACGGGCCGGTAATGAGGATCCCCAAGAGACACAGTTTGGGGTTTGGAGTCAAGGCTTCTGCAGATGATTTGAACATGGAGGATGAGGGAGAATGATGGGTCATACCTAGGCTTGGGACTTGAACGACTGGAGTACGGTGGATCAGTCCCTGAGATGGAGGAGTAGGAAGAAGCAATAGGTTTGGGAGATGGGGAGTGAGGAGTTTGGTTTTGGTCCCGTCGTGCTCCATTGCCTTGTTAGAGTCAGCAGTATACATTTGAAAGTCTGCAGGTCAAGGAGAGTCCAGAATGGAGATAAAATTTAGGAGTCATCAGCTCATAGATGGAATTTAAAGTCATGGGCTACCTGCCATTGCTCCATGGACGAGTGTAGATAAAGGAGGGAGGAGGGTGCGGGCCCACCGTGGGCTCTCCCAGACATTAGGATGTCAGACAGAAAGGAGGCTGGCCAAGAGCCTGGGGAGGAGCAACCAGCAAGTCAGGAAGAAGATGAGAAGATGTGATCCCAGGGAGGCTAAGAGAAGAGGGGGTGTCAAGAAAAGGGATGTGGGCAGCTGTGTCACCTGCCAGGTGAAGGGGGGGCAGAGGAAGCCACATGGAGGGAGGCCCTCAGGCAGAAGGAGCAGCGTGAGTTGAAAGAACCCAGAGAAGTGGCTGAAAGCTCTGGATGAGAAGGTGCCAAACCTGTCTCTGAGCTCAGAGCCACCACACCTTCCCCGGTCCAGGGCAGGACAGGAAGGCCCAGGAGGCTCTCCAACTCCTACCTGACCCAGGAGGTCCTGTGCCTCCCCCACCTCTGCCCTTCCTTGTGCAGCAAGAGGAAGTACGGGGCCTGCTTTGCCTGCCTTGCCTTCTGTTGTTGGGGTGCAGGGACTGGGGGTGAGCCCCAAGGCAGGAACCAACTGTGACTTAGCGCCAAAGGGCGTGTGGATGTCAGACCCCGTGGAGACGGCTCTGAGCCCCAACCCCTGGTTGTTGCTGGAATGCAGGAATCCTGCAGATGGGCCCAAAGCCTGCCTGGCTGGCCCACTCGGGCAACTGCACCCCTAGCTCCTCAGAGGATTATACTGGACTCCCATTATCCTACCACATCATTTGGATGTGGGCAGCTGTGCTCCCGAAGCCATAGCCTCAAAGAAAGGCCTCTTGGCCAAGCTGGGCCCCAAAGAGACCAGAAGCCTGGGGATACAGACAGTCGAGCCAGCGTTTTGCTGGCTTCCTTAGCCTTTCCAGGGATCTGGCTTCCTGAATCTACCTCCCTGGAAAAGAATGGAGATGTCGATCGGTTTATCCAGCCGTGGGGAGCCATGGTCCTAAGACTTGGACACTCAGAACATGATCAGCAAGGAGAAGAGGCCAGGGGCAGCTCTGGAGCTGGTGTGGCCCCCTGGAGGAAGTGAGTCCTGGAGGTCCCAGAGCAGGATGAGGGGAGACACCTCCCCTCGGGACAGAGCAAGCAAAACAGCCTCTGACTGGGGCCAGGAGCAAGGCCTCTCCTTTCCAAAGCTCCTAGAAATACATACATTTCTGATCCATCTGAGCAGCCCAGCGACCTTGTCCCTACCTGTGACAACAAGCCATTCAAAATAGTCTGCCAGGCCGAAGACCAGCTACCCCCACGGCAGTAACCCGCAGAAGCTTTACACTTGTGACCACGAAGTCCTCTGTTTGAGAACAAAAAGTGACAGGCAGGTATGTGTCAGATGCTCCATGCTTAATAAGAATAACAGGAGACGTCTTAAAAATCAGCAGCGGAGTGGAAATAGTTGACACACCAGCAACAAACTTGGAATCTTCGGGAGTCAGAACTTGAAGGAAGCTCAGTCAGCACGTAGTCCAACTTCCTCATCCTTCTGGCAGGAATGTGGGCTCAGAGAAGGGTGGCCACTTGTCCCCAAACCATTGCTGAATCAGGACAGAACCCCCTCCTGACTCCTGGCTCAGCGAGCACCCCTCCCCGCACAGCCAGACTCGCCGAAGCTCTGGAAGCCAGACACAAGGTCCGAGGAGAAATGAGCTGGCTCGAAGCCATGGGTAATGTGGGGGGTTGTGGTTTCCACCCCTCAGCCCGTGTTTGCTCAGATGTCCTGGCTGAATGGGCCGATGCTTCTTCCCATGATTCGCAATGACGAGACAGAGAACAGCCACCTGCCACCCATCCTCGCGCCGAGGGACTGGTTTCTGACATCAGCAGAGGGGGAGGCCCCCCCAGGTGTCCAGTCCCAGATGTGCTGGAGATGTGAGCAGGGAACTCTGCCCCGGTCCTCACCGCATTCAGCAGCACCCATGTTTAGAAGAGCTGGTGACAACTTGTATCACTTCAATGACATCAAGCTGAGTCCAGCGGTCTTGACACACATGGGAAAGCTGGCAGACCTCTGAGCCACCATGACTGCCTCTTTCTGCAAAAGCTGCTTTTAGGACAGAGCTGCCCACCCAGAGGTTACACCTGCCAGGCCCTATCCATGAAGCATTTGTGTGTATTGAGGCACTGAACTTCCCAGCAGCCTACGAGGTCCGCCATCCTCCGAATGAGGACACTCAGATGCAACAGTAAGCCAGAGATGCAGAGAGAATCATACCCTGGTGGTCCGACTCCACCTGCTCGCTCTTGACTTGCACACAGTGAGAGTCTTCCTCTGAGCCTCTTCTCCCTGCTTCCGTCCTGCTGCTTCTGACCTGGCCCCCAGAGCTAGAAGCATCCCTTCTCCCTGCTCCTCTCTGCCCATGATGCTGCCTCTCCACCCCCCCCACCTGCCCCCCCCCCTCCTCAGAGCCAAGCAGTTTACAAATTAGGACCTTCAAACCCTGCAGGGCTTCCTCCCCCCCAGGTCTGCCACTGTCCTATCTTAGGCTTTTCTTATCCCATATCGCCAGTTTCCCGCCACTTTCTTTCCCTTCCCACCTGCGCTATATGCCACTGACGCATTCAGAAAGAGTGGACGGAGCGCCCACTGTGTGACAGGCACTGTGCAAGGTGCTCTCTGCTGGGAGAGACCGACAAGAAAACCGGCAAACATAACTGAGTGTAGTGAGATCTGTTAGGGAGGAAGGCACGGGGCTTTGGGAGCACTTGTTGGGAGGGAGGGGTGGTCATCTATTCCTTGGAAAGTTCTGGAAAGAGTCGCTCTCCTGCATGGGATACAAACCCTTTGTAAGTTGGCCTCAGGATGCCTTCTCAGCTCATCGTCAGCCCTCTCTCTCCTCTGCATAATGCCCCACTCTGCTCTGCTACAATACTCAGATTTCCCCAAACGTACCATGCTATTTCCCACCTCTGGATCTTTGCACATGCTTTCCCTCTGATCCCTTGGGTCTTTTCCCTGTGGTCAGTTTAGAGGACCTCTGCTCTATTGAAAACGTCTACTCTAAGCCCCCTCCGCTATAAAAGCCAATTCCCCACCTCGTCCCTTTCCCCCCACATGCAGGACACCTTTTTTTACTTGGCTTTCCCATCACACTTTACTCCATTAGCAATTATTCTTTGTAGTCATTTATTCACTGACTGTTTGGTGCCAGGCACTGGGCCAAGTGCTAGAATCAAAACAAATGAACAAAACCAGAGGAGGTATCTGCGTTCAACCAGCTTACCGTCTAGTGGAGGAAAAATCAGACCTGACCTCCAAGCCTTCCCACAAACAAGAGCTTGGGGAGCTTGTAATGGTGGAACGACTCCTCAGGATGTCTGGGAGGAATTTCTTGAAGAAATGACCCTTGAGCTGAGCTCTGAGGAAGAAGTTAGCTCCATGAAGAGGGCAGACAAGAATATTCCAGGCAGAGGGAACAGCATGCACAGAAAGCTGTGTGGTGGGAGGGAGCCTCGTGGGTATAAGGGAGCACATGAAGGCTGGTGAGGTGGACAGGGAGGGGGGTGGATCAGACCAGAAAGGCTGGTAGGGTGCTCAAGGATAGGGCTGTGTGTGTTAGGCTAAGGAGAGCTGGCTTTGTCCCCAAGAAGAGGGCAGACACTGAGGGTTTGATAGGCAGTGACATGGCCAGGTGTGCATTTCAAGAAGGGCTCTTCTCTGCTGTTTGGAGAATGATGGAAGGAGGGTCAGAGTGGGTGATGGTAGACCAGTTAATCCTCCAGGCTGGAGATGATGCTGGACTTGGTGTCTCTGGAGAGAAGGAACAGAGTCAAGAGACATTTAGGAGGTGACATCAACATTAATTGTAGGTGGATTAGATATGGGAGTTCTGTGTCATTCACTCCGGAGAGGACTAGTCATGAGTTGGGCTGAATTTGAAGGGCCTTTGGGACATGATGTGAAAAATCAATAGTGAGTGAGTGGCTGTTGGCTCCAGAGCTCAGAGAAACACATGGGCAGGAGAGAGAAGTCTGTGACATGTCTGCATGGACGTCACATTGGATGAAATGGGCCAAGGGGTATGGATGAAATTGACAAAGGTGAGAATATAGCTGAATCCTGAAGCTAAGGACTTTTGTCTTAATTATCATCATGTCCCAAGAGACCGGGAACATAGTGGGTACTCAATAAATGTTTCTTCAAGGGATGAACAGATGGATGGATGGATGGATGGATGGATGGATGGATGGCTGGCTGGCTGGCTGGCTGGCTGGATGGATGGATGGATGGATGGATGGATAGATGGATGGGCAGATGGGTGGACTGATGGACAGCCAGTGGTGTTTTATGACCATCATCCTCACTGCTGACTGATCTTAGCTTTAGGCTGTAGCATCCCTGATGTCCTCCCTGATGTCAGAGCCAGGCTGGGGAGGCTGTCCAGAACTGACCAGGCGCCATCACCTCCCGAGAGGCACTCTGCTGGACCCAGGGCTTTACAAGTCAACTGTGCATGCCCCTGCCCCTGGGAGTTCACGGCCCAGGACACAAGGCAGACCAGACAACACAACTCCATAAAGGCAGGTTCTGAGGGTTATGGGAGCACGTGAGAGAGCCAGGGGTATCCCTCTGTGCCCCCATCAGGAAGGGAATGTGTTTGACAGGGTCTGATCCTGTATGAAAACTTTAATGTTTGTTCGTAACAGTGCTCTTCACATGTAGAAAGAATGTGAGAGATTTAGCCAACTGTGAGGTCAGAGGGTGCCCAAGCCATACAAGACTCCCCTCACCTCTGATACAAACTGCAAGTTCTGGGTGCCTAAGACCATGCTCAGGTTCGATAACGCACTGAAAGGATTCAGAAAACCCACAAAAGCTGTTATACTCAGAGTCTATTATGTCAAAAGGACACAGATTAAAACCAACCAAGGGAAGATGTGTAAAGGACAGAGACCAGGAGGCCACCCTGTGGAGTCATGGACAGTGTTGCTTGCCCAGCATCAATGTGGGACAGTGCTCATGGAGTATCACCGACCAAGGAAGCGCACAGGAGCCTCGGTGTCCAGAGCTTTTACTGGGGCTCTATCGCGTGAGCATGAGCCTTTGCCCACCTAGCTGATCTGTCTCTGGCCTCTCCAGAGTTGGCCAATACTGTGTGACCCAAAGCTCCCACCCTAAATCACATTGTTGGTCCTTTTAGTGTGGCCAACCCCACCCTATAAATACCCCCTGTGACCAGCCCTTACCTTAAATCATGTTGTTGGTCAACCAGTGACCCGAGGCCTCCAGCCAAACAAAGACACTCCCATAGGCATAACATTCCAAGGACTTAGAGGTCACCTCCCAAAGGCAAGGACAAAGGCCACACTTCTTTTGGGGCAAGGCTAAATTTTTTATGAGCAGAGCAGCACCTCCTCCTTCTCTGTTCCCACCTGCCCTCACCTGCCTCCCCGACTCTTCACTGCAGCAGACCAATTTCTTTCTGTGTCTGTGTTGAGGGAGGAAATGTGTGTTTTCTGTTGTTTCTGTTGCTGTTGTTTTTTAAAAAGTGTTGCCCCCACACAGATCTTGTGTACTCTTCAGCAATTCTTTGGGGCCGAATAACACATTTTATTAGGAAAAATGGCTTGTCTTCTGCCAGAGAGTATTGTCCAAAGCTCAAGATCTCCCAGGCAGAGATGTGAAAGTAGATTACAGATCAGTCCACTTAATGGTGAATTAAATAAGAAATTCTAGAAGCCTTTGATGGCTAAGCTTATTATTCTTTTTTTTTTTAATTAATTTATTTGACAGAGAGAGGCACAGCGAGAGAGGGAACACAAGCAGGGGGAGTGGGAGAGGGAGAAGCAGGCTTCCCAAGGAGCAGGGAGCCCGATACGGGGCTCGATCACAGGACCCTGGGATCATGAGCTGAGCCGAAGGTAGTCGCTCAACCGACTGAGTCACCCAGGCGTCCTAAGCTTATTATTCTAACACATTATCTCAATCAGGTCTGTAAACTACTCACCTGTGCCACAGCCTGTGATGCTCTGTAAATGAATCTACGTCCCAACTCCATCCCACAAGCTGCACCCCTGGCTCTAGCAACGTTCTCCTCTCGCTAAAGTGTTCTCCTGATGGCTCCATTTGCTGCTGCAGGGTTATGAGCAGCTCCATTTGGAGCAGCCAGCCTCCTCCCCCCCGCCCTCTCTCCCCTTCTCCCTCCCCGAGGCTGGGGCTGGGAGCCTGGAGGAAGCCCCAGAACCAGTTACCCCTCTTCCCACAGCTCTCCTCTTCCTTCTGCTGACGCCGGTGGGGATGGATCTGACCTTGCAAATGGTGACCAACTGGGTACAGATGGGGATCCCAGAGCCAGGATGGGGACCTCGGCAAGAGTATTCCTGTTCAGTAATTCGTCTCTAAGAGAAAGGGAAGACATAGACGCAGCATCCAGCCACCGTCTAGGATGTTAACAATTCAGTGTGATTCTTTTTTTTTTTTTTTAAAGATTTTATTTATTTATTTGAGAGAGAGAGAATGAGAGACAGAGAGCACGAGAGGGAAGAGGGTCAGACGGAGAAGCAGACCCCCCGCTGAGCAGGGAGCCCGATGCGGGACTCGATCCCGGGACTCCAGGATCATGACCTGAGCCGAAGGCAGTCGCCCAACCAACTGAGCCACCCAGGCACCCCAATTCAGTGTGATTCTTAAGACTCAAGGCTCCAATGTTATAAGCTCAGTGATGTTTAGTATGACATTGAAAGACCTGGCCTGGGCCACCCGGGAGCTGCGAAAGCTCCACGGTGGAACTCCAACAGAGCAGGTCCTGCACAGAGGTGCTATGAGCCAACCCAGAACCACGGCAAACACAGCCCCACCAGGCTGGGGGCCCGATGCATTCAAAGCCCCCAATTCTCTGCAGCTTGGAAATGGCTAATGCATTCATCATGAGTCTTTGCACTCCTCACTTGAAAAGCAGCAGGAGAGAACAAGCTCCGAGCAGAAAGCAGATGTGCAGCAGGAAGTCTGACTTCAGGGCCTGATTGGGCTTAAAGACATCATTCCTCCCCTGACCTTCCCATGTTGGATACCCAGTAAGAAAGTGAGTGGGTGCTTGTCTTCGATTTCCCACATTACTTCTAAGTGAGTTGAAGCCGGGAGGATCGTTGGGTGGTTTCTCTTTGGAAATGGATGGATGGTGCCTCCCAGGCCTGTGGGTAGCAGAGCCATGCAAGGGACTGACCCAACTTACCGGTCCCAAAGAAGCCAGTGAGCTGCCGGCCTGCGTGGGGTTGTGGCCACACCACAAGTGTCCACAGCAGAAACGTGACCCGGGGTGTCAAAGAGAGATGATCTGGGGGTGGAGGTACACATAGGTGCGTGGCACATCCGTGCTTTTCCCTGGTCACGTTTTTTGGGTTTTTTTCTCACGTTAGCCCCTAAGGGATCTAAAACTAATGTGTCGGTTCTGCTTCCCCGACACTCACAAGATGGGTGCCATTTAAAGTGTACTTGCATCTAATTGTGCCTTCCCTTTTGACTGCTTTTTGTCTTCTTTTGGTAACGCAGAACATGACATGACATGACAGCATCCCCTGTACGATCGTGACCTCGGTAATTATTATTCCTAGGCAGTAGCTGCTTGCTTCCTTAAAAGGGGAACTTTCTAGCTCTTGTTTTTACTGGTGCATGAGCCTCATGTTTGGGTAGGCAGCAACCATCAGGATGGAGATCTCAAAGTGGTTTCCACCATAAATACCCTGTATGGGTCTCTGGACTCAATTGTCGCCTCTAAGAGAACCCACTCTTTTCTCTTCAATCAGATTTCCATGTTAAAAAAGGATGGTGTCTATTGAGTGAGAAAGCACACCATGGCAGTTTTAATAAGTGCATTCTGAGTGTACCTTTCGGGTAAACAGCTCCAATCACAAGCGTGACTCCATTGGACAGAGGATGCGTGGCAGCCTCTTTTGAAGGCTTGCTGGGTTTTCCTGCCTCAAGGAGAAGCCAGCAGTGGTCCAGGGGGCACCTGTGGTGCTCTCTCAGACCCTAGGGACCCAGGCTTCCTCAGTTCCTTTCCAGAAGGATCCTGGGGGTTGGGGCCCTGATTTGGCCAGAGTGGCCTTGAAGGGGGAGACATAGCAGAGGCCCATGAATTCTGCCCATGAAGGTCTGTAAGCCCTTAGGCAGGCAAAGAGATGCATGGAAGTGCGTAGAAGAAAGAGCTTATATTCGCTCTCACAGCCATAACAAAATACCACAGACTGGGGGGGCTTAAACCACAGAATTTCATTCCCTCGAAGTTCTGGAGGCTGGGAGTCTGAGATCAGGTTCGGTTTCTTCTGAGGGCTCTCTCCTGGGCTTGCCAATGGCGACCCCCTCACTGCGTCCTCTCAGGATTGTTGCCATGTGCGCTTCCATCCCTGGGGTCCCTCTGTAGGTCTAGATTTCCTCCTATTAAGAAAAGACACCAGTCACATTGGATGGGGGCCCACCCTAACAGCCTCGTTTTAACATAATCCCTCTTTAAAGGCCCTGTCTGCAAATACCGTCACGCTCTGAGGTACTGAGAGCCAGGGCTTCAACACGTGAATTTGAGGTGGACATAATTCAGCCCAAAACAGAGTTATTCTCCCCAAATGGGAAGTCTTGCCCGAAGGGGATTTCATCACTGCCATGAGGGCTCTTCTAAGGCCCCAGACACGCCCTCTGAGACCTCACGGGGGCCCGTCACTCAACACCAGGGCTTCTGCTAGAGTTTTCTGACTATCTTGGCCAAGGTTTGGACTGGTTACCTTGCTCTATTGTTTGGCTAAGACAAAGTGCCAAGTGCCTTTCGGGCACCAGGCTGTGAGCTTCACAAATATCTCACCCGAGTCCTTATGATGAGCTTGTGATGTAGGCACTATTTTCATCCCCGTTTTACAGATGAGCACACCTAGGCCTAGAGAACAGACCCTTTCCAGAGTGTCTGAGCTGGAAAATAGGGGTGCCCAGGCCCTTCTGACTCCTGAGCAGAGCACTCACTGCTTGGATGCTCTGCCTTCTAGGGATTTTAGGCTTCTGGTTCAAACAAAGCCCAGGCCCAGACTGGCCCGAGTGGCCCAGCTTAGGGGGCCCACAGGCCAGACATGACCCTGGCTCTTTGAGGATGTCTGAGGTGTACCTCCAGCACCAATGGGAGGCCGTCGAGTTGACTGGCATGGCTTCAGGAAGGGTGCTTGGGGGAGGGAGGGGCAACAGCCCTGTCAGCCAAGCAGCTATGTCTGTCCTTGCCTGCTTGTTCCACCTGGTTGTACCTGTCCCTGTAGCTGTGCTTTTCTAGCCCCCTGTGAGGCTGAGCAGAGAAGCAGCTAAGAGCTCCAGCTCCAGAGTGGGGGGCCCATCGGGGCTCTGCTCCTCACTAGTGCACAGTCCAGGACAAGTTACACGAGACTGCTGCCTCGGTTTCCTCCTGTGTAAGCTGTGAGAATAGCAGCACCTACTTCCCAGGCTTGGTGTAAACATGGAAAGAATGGATGTGGGTAAGAAGCGCAGTTGGGGCTCAGTGATTGTTATTCTGATGACGATGATGACAGTGTCGATGACGACGACGACGATGATGACGATGACGATGATGATAATGATGGTGATGACGGTGACAACGACAATGATGATGATGACGATGATGAAGACGATGAAGACGGTGACAGTGATGACGATGATGACAATGACGACGATGATGACAATGATGATGGTGACAGCAACAAAGACATTGATGAAGACGATGATGATGAAGACGGTGACAATGATGACAACGATGACAATGACAATGATGATGACGATGACAATGATGGTGATGATGACGATGACAATGACAATGATGACAATTATGATGATGACAACAACAGTTACAGCAACAAAGACAATGATGACAATGATGAAGATGATGATGATGAAGATGGTGACAGTGATGACGATGATGATGATGACAATGACGATGACGATGATAGTGATGACGGCAGCTCCCACCCCAAGAGGAAGAGTCAATCTCTCCACTCCCCAGGTGGTATCTGCTCCCTGGCCTCTCATCACCCTGCAGAGTTACTGTGCTGCACCACCTTTTCCATAAGGACCATGTTGCCCAGAGACCTAGAACAGACAGGGCCTCTGGAGAAGTGAAAGGAGGTTAGCCTGGGTGGGGTGCATGTGCTAAGGGGTCTGGGTCCTCTGGTCCCAGTTCCTCCTGAATGACTGTGAAATAGAATTGGGGGAGAGGCTCTCCTCTCTCTCTGTGTGTGATTACTGGCCATGCCTAAGGCATCCAAGCCAGCTCCCTCACCCCGCTACCGTGTGCTCGGGAAGGCAAGCTCATTTTAACAGCAGAGGAAGTAAATCGTAGTGGGAAGGAGTCCACCATTCCAAAAGATCCTGAAGTTTATCACAAAGATAGTTCTAGTCCCCAAGCCCTCCCTGGGTGCCCAACAGGCTCTGGGTTACTCACTTTACATTCATTATCCGATTTCATCCTCTCCATGTTTCCAGCAGATGTTTCCATCCCCATTTTACTGAAGAGGACCCTGAAGCTCAGAGGAGTCAGGTGACTTGTCCTATGGCACACAGCTAGGGATTCAGACTGAGGGCTGTCAGACACTAAAGCCCATTGGGTGCTTTATCACCACACACCACCCTCACAGAAAGACTGGCCATGTATTTCATCACCTGGCCTGCACATAGTATCGGTGGGGGGGGGGGTGCAGGGAGGGAACAGATGGACCTGTATAAGCCTCTGGGGAGAAGGAGTTGGTGTTTTCACCTAGCTTCTTTGGATTCTCTTTCTGCATTATGTCCTTTAAGAGAAATCCCCAAGTTCTCAGGCTGTGGCTAATGCATCTCCTCCACCTTCCAGATTAGATCTGACAGCCTTCCCAGGCTGATACAAATCGTAGCATGGTTTGCCCTGGTAGCGAACACCTTTTCTCCCCACTGCCCCCTTTACCAGTGTCTCCCCTACAGTTATCTACTACTGCATAACAAACACCCCAAAGCTTAGTGGCTGAAAACAACAAGCATGCGTTCGTTCTCTTGATGCTGTGGGTTGTTTGAGCTCATGCATGCAGCTACATCTGTAAGACTGGTCGTTTCAAATCCAGAGTCCCTGCAGCTGAAGCACAAGGGGTATCTCCCTCATATGGAAGGCTCAGGGGCCCTGATAAGGACATTTGCAGCTCAGGTGGAGGGATTTGAGGCTCTCTACAAAGCTTACCTTCATCCCGGTATCAGCCAACAATTGTGATGGAGAACCCCAACACACCAGGGAGTTCTTCAAAGGGAACCCTAAGTTCAGGAGGCTGTTCCCTCCAGGATCCTGAGCTGGCAAGGGGGCAATCACTGCAAGCAGGAATTTGACAGACTCACAAGAAGCACAATTAGATATGACCCCTCTTCTGACCTCCTTTTGCTCCTGGATGTCACCATCCCTGACTCAGTGCTTCTGCTGCTGTGTCTGTCTCATCTCCTCAAGAGCAGTCACCTGGCAGGGCCTGTCCACCTGGATTCTCTACCCATGCATCCCACACTGGGCTGGACACAAGGGGCTTGGCGAATAAGGCTAGACAGACTGGCTCAGGATAGGCCATTAGGCCCCCTGACCTTGGTATTCCTTTTCCTATCCTTCAGTCTTCTTTACCAAAGTTAATCCACTGGTCCTTTTCTATATTTCATTCTTTTTCTCCTTATTGTATATGTTTTACAACTATATTGAGATATGATTAACATACCATACCATTTACCTGTTTCACGTGTACAATTCAAAGATTTTTAGTAGACTCACAGGGCTGTGCAGACATCACTATAGTCTAATTTTCTTTCTTTTTTTTTTTTTTTTAAGATTTATTTATTTGACACAGAGAGAGACAGCTAGAGAGGGAACACAAGCAGGGGGAGTGGAAGAGGGAGAAGCAGGCTCCCGGCCGAGCAGGGAGCCCGATGTAGGGCTTGATCCCAGGACCCCGGGACCACGACCCGAGCCGAAGGCAGACGCCCAATGACTGAGCCACCCAGGTGCCCCTGTAGTCTAATTTTCAAACATTTTCATTCCCCCAAAAAGAAAGCCCATATCCATTAACGGTCATGCCCCCTTCTCCCCAGCACTCCCCCCCACCAAGCCCAAGACAACTATTCATCTATTTTCAATCTCGATAATTTTGCCTATTCTGGACATTTCATATAAATGGAATCCTATAATATGTGGTCTTCTGTAGCTGGCTTCTTTCATTTAGCATGTCTTCAAGATCCATCCATATTATACCATGTGTTAGTTCTTCATTCCATTTTTATTGCTAAATGGGTGCCCATGTGTATGGACATATGTTTTCACTTCTCTTGGATATACCTAGGACTGGAATTGTGGGGATGTAGGGCAACTCTATGATTAACCTTTTGAGGAACTGCCAGGCTGTTTTCTAAAGCAGGTGCATTTTACATTCCCATCAACAGGGGATGAAGGTTTCAATTTCTCCACATCCTCACCAACACTTGTTATTGTCCGTCTTGTTTATTATAGCATTCCCGGTGGGTGTGAAGTGGTATTTCATTGTGGCCTTGATTTTCATTTCCCCAATGCCTAATGATGTCGAGCATCCTTTCATATGCTATTGGCCATTTGTTTATCTTCTTTGGAGAAATATCTCTTCAGATCCTTTGCCCATTTTTTTTTTTAAAGTAGGCTATTTAAAAAAATTATTTGTAATTATTCTTTTTATATTCTAGATACAAGTCCCTTATTACATACATGAATTGCAAATTTTCTCCCATTCAGTGAACTATCTTTTTCATTTTCTTGATGGAGTCCTTTGAAGTAAAGAAGTTTTAAACTTTGAGGAAGCCAAATTTATCTATGGGTTGCTTGTGCTTTTGATGTCAGATCTAAGAAGCCATTGCCAAATCCAAGGATATGAAGATTCACCTCTGTGTTTTCTTCTATGTGTTTTGTAGTTTTGGCTCTTACATTTAGGTCTTTGGTTCATTTTGAGTTCATTTTTATACATGGTGTGAGGTAGGGGTCCAACTTCATTTTTTTGCATGGGGATATCCAGTTGTCCAGCCTTATTTGTTGAAAAGACTCTTCCTCCTCCATTATTTCTTAGTACCTCAAAGATACACTGTATATGCATCTTGCACTTATTTTTAAATTGTCATTTAGTTGAGAAGACTCCTATTTGGTTATTTTTTTACTGGAAGTTGATATATTTAGAAACTGATTTGATTTCTTTTTTTTTTTTCAAGACTTTGAGAGGCAGCCTTTTTATTTATTTATTTATTTTAAAGATTTTATTTATTTTTTAGAGAGCGAGCGAGAAACAGCATGAGAGGGGCGAGGGTCAGAGGGAGAAGCAGGCTCCCCGCTGAGCCGGGAGCCCGATGTGGGACTCGATCCCAGGACCCTGGGATCATGACCTGAGCCGAAAGCAGACGCTTAACCATCTGAGCCACCCAGGCGCCCTGATTTGATTTCTTATTAGATAGAAGAGGCAAAGTTATGCTGCACTAACAAACAACCCAGTCTTAGTGCTTTATTCCTCACTTGTGCTCAAGTCCAACGTCAGTTTGTAGGGCGAGCTCTACCCTTCACAATTACTCAGAGACCTGCCCAGGTAGAGTCTACATCTTTACATAAACAGGCTTTCACAGTTGCCAGGGCTGGGGAAGAGAATGTGGTGGTTCTTAGAAATTTCCCAGACTGCCTTCTTAAACAAATGGTATCTAAAATGGTAGCAAGAGTTTTTAGGTTCTTGGAGAACTATCAGAGAGGGGCAGAATGAGCACAGGCTCAGAACCTAAAATCCTAATCTGCCGCTTACCATCTGTGTGTCTTTAGGCAATTTATCTGACTTCTTAAAGCCTTTCTTTTTTTTTCCTGTATACAATATCCAACTTGCAGGAGAAATAATGGCAGTGTATGTGGGTATCTAGCAAAACAGCAGGCAGATAATGGGCATCCAACAAACAAGAAGTTCCCTTCTTCCTCATCTGCACCAGGATGCCCCTCTTTGGTTCATCATGAGACCCTCAGCAGAGGTTAGGGCTGGGATAAGGACTCACCATCCCTGCTTTAAGGGGCAAAGATTGCACTTGGTCTGGGTGCTGCCAAGTGATCACAGCACTGAGCAAAGTTTTTTTTTCCCTATTTTTAAAAACAACCCAGGCATACTCAAAGTCCCATAAAAATCTAGTGTATTAATCCACCTTAAGCACATGCATGCCTTACCCTGTCATTTCCTAACCTGCTACAAAGAAACATGAATACCCATAAGGAAAGACAACCTGTGGGTACTTGGTTCTAGCATGCTGTCAGAGCTCTGAACTTGCTTCAGAAGCATCTAGCTTACCCCAACCAGCGCCATCTGACTTTCCATGAATGGGCCCAAAGAGGGCACTTGCTCTTGTGGCCTCCATCCTGAGACAGAGGTACAGTGGGGAATTAGAGTGGCAGATCTTCCGGGAGAGTAATGGGCCCAGCAGAGGAACAGAGAAGGGACTTTCCTACTGCAGAAATGTCACCTGAGGCTGCCTGAAAGGAGAGCTCCAGACTGCTGACCCCAATTCTATCACCAGGGCACAGCGAATGTGCTGAAACATCCATGACTACCTTTCTCAGGTGTCAGGTGGACACGGGGCTGCTGGAGGAAGGGTGAAGGGTCAGGATGTCCCTCCTCAGGCAGCTAGGATGTCCAGGTCTGAAACTCTGCCTTTTTAAAACAAACCCAAGGAAAAAACGTCTCTGCCTCCAAGACAGTGAAGAGTGGAGGCACCTTCTCTTTAGCAGGGGTCCAAGTACTTGAACCTGGATCCTAATTATCCTGAGTTCACTAGCACTGTGGAGTAGAAAGACAGGCATTGCCCCTCATGATCCCACCTCTCCAGTTGTTCTCTGTTGCTCACAATCCATTCAGAGCAATTCAGCAACTCTTAGCCGAGGACTTACAGTGTGCCCGGCATTGTGTAAGGTGCCAGGATAAGTTAAGACTTTGTTCCTGTTCTCAAGGAGATTAGAGTTGTCTCAGTCTCAGCTAATAACAACCAGTTTTTTAAAGCACTTTTTATTAATGTACACTATACATATGGAAAAGTTCACATAGAATAAGTATGTGAAGCTCAGCTCAATGAGTTTTCACAAACTAAAACTAGTGGCCAGGTCAAGAATGGAACATTATCAGAAACCCAGAAGCCCTCCCCTCCCCTTTCCAGTCGCCACCCTAAGATACCCTGACTTCTAGTAGCAGCAGGAACCAATTTGTACTGAGTGTGTCTTATGCACCAGACACCAGTATAAGCACATCTATTGGCTCATTTAATTCTCACCCATGGATATGAAGGCACGATGAGTGGGGCACGCAGCTAGCAAGTGGGAGAGTCTAACTCTGAACCCAGATGGTTTGTCTCCAGAGCCCTCCTCCTTGACTACTAACCCTTACATTTCCAGCCCTGGAAGCGATAGATGCCGCTCAGGAAGTGCTGCCATAGGAATGCATTAACGATGCTCCTGGATCAGTTCTGCTGGGGGTGAGGGGGCTGGAGACAGGCCTTAAGGAATGGATAGGGGTGCCCCTAGCCCATAAAGGGGAGCTGAGAAGCGGAGTTGGGAGTGCAGGGGTCCTGTGTGGCGAGAGCAGGGTGGACACAGGTGGGGGCGGGAACTGGAAGGGCTTGTTGGAGCAAGATTCTGAACAGCATCGGGTGTTGCGACTTCGTTGGGGCAGGGAGGGACTCGCTGCAGGCAAGAAGCCACGGTCAGCCCCCAGAAGTGCAACTGTGCTGGACCTGCTTGCTTCCCTGGCTCCGATGCGTGGCACAGAATGGGACCCAGCCTCGCCAGGAGCGTCCTTGGCTTGGCCTCTAACCAATTATTCATTTTTGGTTGTACAGGCTTAAGAGCTGTGCAAAATGCTGTGGTTGTTTTCACGCGTGTTCGGGCAGGGTTAAAAAAAAAAAAAAAGACTCCGTGCCCATCTTTTGAGATTCTTTTTAACCCAGATGGCAGGAAAGAGACATAATCAAGTTTAAAGATAATGGACAAGATGGAGGAAAAAAGGGAAGATAGCCTCCCGGAAAGTCCGCGTGGGTCAAGCCCTTTGTGTGTGCAAGGCCGTAGGTGGGTGTGGGGGCGGCAGCGATCGAATAGCAGCAGGGCTACAAATGACATAGGGAAAGGAGAAAGGGTGGTGGTGTCCACTTGGGACGCCAGGGAAGGCTGCTTGGACACAGTGATCCTTGATGGAGAGGTGTGATTTGGACTTAGGGCGGGAGGCGAGGCGAGAGGTTGTTATGCAGAAGTATCCAAGTGAGAAAGCCAAGCCGCAGCCAGAACTTTTGGACACCAGGGTTAGACCCGAGGAGTGGGCGGAGGCCCTGGAACTCCAGTTAAGGAGGTGGGGCCCTGCGCCTCCGGCAAGGGAGTCTTAAACGCTCCCGAACTCCCAGGGGACTCGCCATTCACCGTCACGAGCCAGACATCCTCGGCCCCGCCCCGGCCGACGCCCGCGCACCTCTGCACCCAGTGCCCAGGACTTGCCCCGCGCCCTCGCGGCCCCAGCCGGCTCGCCGCGCCCCTCCTTCTCGCCCAGCCTTCCGCGCTCCCCCGCTTGCCGCGCAGCGCAGCGCCGGCTCCTCCCGCGGCTGCATTGCAGACGCCGCCGCCGCAGGGCGCGCCAGGGCCGCGCCGGGAGCCGAGCCCGGGTACGCGGGGGGCCCCTGGGCGCGGGTCTCCAGAGCGGACCCGACGGCGCCGCTGGGCCGGGAGTCGGCGGGTCCACACCGCGGGGTCTGGCAAGCGCGGTCCGAACGCCCCCCGCCGCGCGGGCCCCCGGGGAAGCCTCTTGGGGCCGTGAGCCCGGGGGAACGGGCGCGGCCGTCGGGCTCCGGGCCGTCTCTGCCCTCGAGTGGCCCGCGGCCGGCCCTCTTGCGGGCCTCCGCGAATCTGGACGGGGAGCGGGCGGCGGCGTCGCGAGGGGCGCTGGCCAGCCCGGGCCTCGCGTGCGGGCGCCCGGGGCCGCGGGGCCGCGCTCCGCCCGCACCCTCCGGGCCCGGCCGCCGCCGTCCAGCGCGGCGCCGCGCGGCTCCGGCGCAGTTCCGGCGCAGTCCCCGCGCCGAGCGGCTCCGCGCCCCACACCTGCCTCTGCCCGGCTCCGGGTGACGTAGCGCCCTCCGATTGGCCCGTGCGGCCAGGAGGGCGGGGCCGAGGCCGGTGAGCTCACCGCTGCGCCCCGCCATTGGCCCGGGCGTCGCACTCGGGCTGTGGCGGGGAGAGAGCGGTACCCGGAGCCCGAGTCGTTCCAGCTGCGGCGTGTGGAGCTGAGCGGGTTGGGCCGGGCTAGGCTGTCGGGGCCGGGCCGGGCGGGGCCGCGCGGGAGAGGAGGAGGAACGCAGAGGCGGCTCGGCGCCAGCCCGACCGAGCGGTGGCCGTGCTCTCCAAGTCCCGAGTGAGTGTGCGTGTGGCCGAGGGGAGAGTCGGCCGGGCGCGTGCGGGGCGAGGGCGGCGGCCGGCGGGGGCGCGCGGGGTGGCTGGGGCGCGCGGGGGCGGGGCCGGGGGCGGGCGCGCGCCGCGGCCGGGGCGTGGGGGGCGCGCGTGTTCGCGCGAGGGGGCGCGGGGTGTGTTTGAGGAGTGGGTGCGAGGACACGCGCAGCTGTGGAGGGGGAGGGGGCGTGAGGGGCGCGCGTGCTCATGCGAGGGGGGAGTGTTTTGACGCGTGAGTGTGCGTGGGCACCGGCGTGTGTTTACGGCGCGGGTGTGAGGGAGGGGGTGTTTGACCGAGCGTGAGAGGCGCGTGTTGATGGAGCGAGGGGGAGGGCGTGCGCGTTTGAGAGCGGGTGTGCGAACACGCGTGTTTACAGAGCGAGTGGGGAAGGAGGGAGCGCGCGTGGACGGATAGCGCGAGGGGACCGAGTGTGTTTTGACGCGTGAGTGTGCGCGGGGCTGGCGTGTGCCGATGGAGCGCGCGTGTCTGTGAGGAGGTGTGTTGGGGAGTGGGTGTGAGATCACGCGTGTTCTTGGGGCGAGTGGGGGTGTGAGGGAACGTGAGGAGCGAGGCAGAGCGCGCGCGCGTGTTGATGCGAGGCAGCGGGTGTGAGGACACGCGTGTGTGCGCGAGGGAGTGGGAGTGTTTGGGTGAGTGGCGGTCTGGGGGCGCGCGTGCGGGGAGTGGCCGCGGCGGGGCGCGAGCCGCGCGGGCGCCCACGGAGCCGCCGACTGGTTTTTGTCTGCGAGGCGAGCCCTGGCGGCGGGCTTTTCAGATCCAGCGCCGGATCCCCAGGCGGGGCTCAGGGAGAGGTTGGGAGACAGGTGCCCCCGAGGCGGGGAGGAGGGAGATCCAGGTGCCCCCGAGGCGAGGCGCGGGGAGAGGGTGGGGTGGAGGACAGGTGCCTTTCGGCGGGGAGGAGGGGGAGACAGGTGCCCCCGAGGCGGGGCGCGGGGAGAAGGCGGGAGGCAGGTGCCACTCGGTGGGGAGTGGGGCGGACAGGTGCCCCTCGGCGGGGAGTAGAGGGACATGTGCCCCACGGCGGGGAGTGGGGTGCTCTGGTACCCTTCGGCGGGGAGGGGAGGGACAGGTGCCCCTCGGCAGAGAAGAGGGGCGGGGACAGGAGCCCCCTCGGTGGGGCGTGGGGAGATGGAACCGGACAGGTTCCCTTCCTTCGAGGAGAGGGGAGAGGGCCTGGGACTGGTGCCTCCTCCACCGAGAGAGGAGAGAAGATCCAGACCGGCGCCCCTTATGCGGGGAGAGAAGGTTCGGGACAGGTGCCTCCTCCGCGGGGCGCTGGGAAAAGGGCCGGGACAGCACCGAGCTCAGCCCTAGGCGCCTCTGCAAGACTAGGCGGTTGGAGGCTGCCTTTCCTAGCAAGCCAATGGAGTGAATGAACGTTTTATTAATGTGTGCGTAGAATCCGGCGGGGAAAGTTGGTTGAGTTCAGAGACTAAGAGGTTTGGAAGAACTTGAGAGTTTGGCTTACCTGGAACCAGGACAGGAAAGGTGCATTGACCCTTGCTTCCACCAGCCACGCTCAGATGGGCTGGAATAGAGGCTCTGTGTGGCCTTCTTGCATTTACAGGATCTCCCGTGGTTTGATTTAGGTATTGCACAACTTTAAGAGGTGGCCCTGATGGTGTTCAGATGTTTGAGACTTTTTCAATCTCCGTAGGTTTCTGTAGGCATCAAAACAAATTTTTGAAAGTTTAATACTATTGCAAAGTATCTTTTTCATCAGTTTACCAGCGAATGATGACAATTTTAGTCTATTTTATATTTTGTCCACTATTGCTTGGTATGATTTCTACTGATTAGTCTGAGGTATGTAATTAGCAAAGCAGATTCGGTAAAGGGAAGACGTGCTGTCAGATATTACAGAAGTGCCTCGTGTATGTGTTTGGTTCTGTGCATTATATTTCAGTCACCAGTGAAGCCAAAACCTGAAATTTTAAAACTGTGCCCCCCCCCAATTTTGTCATATATGGTAAAATGGTTGGCTGTATACAAAGGAAACCTTTTCTCTTTCTGCCCAAAGGAATTTTTCAAAGAGTTTTCCTACAGAAACCGTGTCATAGAGAGAAACTGCTGCCTGGGAACCTGGTAAAGAGAAACAGGTTCAGCAGTAGCACCTTTCACGGTGTGTGTTTATAGGAAAATAGTATTTTAAGACCAGAATTAGACAACAGCAAATAGCTTATGTATTTTCTTTTCTTTGTATTAGATCTAGAGAGTAACCATGTTTAACGTTCTAGAAAATAACATTTATTTACAGGATATGCATTTCCCCAATAAATTTAGCTTAGTAGTGAAAACAGAAGTGCTATAAATATCTAAGAGACCTCCTTTCAGTCATCCTGGTTAATTATATGCCACAGAATCAAAGTGGAAACACAGTATTTAATGCAGTAGTTAAGAACAACATCGTATTAAAGATTTTTTAATCAACTTTTCTGCTTTTGTGATAGACACACACACATTATTCGTTTCTTTTTTTTTTTTTTTTTTAATTTATTTGACATAGAGAGACATAGAGAGAGAGGGAACACAAGCAGGGGGAGTGGGAGAGGGAGAGGCAGGCTTCCTGCTGAGCAGGGAGCCCGATGTGGGGCTCGATTCCAGGACCCTGGGATCATGACCTGAGCAGAAGGCAGACGCTTAACTGTCTGAGCCACCCAGGTGCCCCACATTATTCGTTTCTTAGGACGCTGCTGGGCCTTCCTGTGTATAACAGCAGTGTTACTGCTGCAGGCTGTTCGTGGTGGACTGCTTTAGAGAGCATAGACAACAGGTTGGACTGAGGATTTTTGTACTTAATGTGAGAAAGATAGTGAAGTTAAAGAGTTGCTGTTGAACTTCCCTGGCGGAAGCCCCGAGGCCCTTATTGATGGCTAAGCTGCAGGTGCTGTCTCAAAAGCCCTCATCTTCTGCCAGTGCAGGAAATGGACATTTTGGGGATCTAGAATTTCCTTTGGGAACCGTCAAAATATTTCTGATGTTTTCCGATCATTGCTGTTGTGAACTTTTCAAGCTTTGGAACTGTGCTTGTAGGCTGCCTTTTTTAAATGTCTAAGGGAAAATTGTTAATACATTTATTTAAAACGCAACTTTAGGAATCACCCAGAAAGGTCAGTAAAGGCCATTTTGTTAAACTTGGCACTGTTCTTTAGCTGGTGCAGTGGTTTCTGGAAGTCATTTATTCTTAGCGGTGTGCACTTTCCCACCCCTTTTCCATCCGTTCATTGTGGGTCTGCCATGTCTTCTCACATTTAAAGGGTTTTGCTTTCCCTGGCTTAAAGTGGCTTAATATTTGTATTCCATCGATCTTTTCAAAAAGAGACTCTCTTAGTGGTGCCAAGTCTTCATTGTTAAATATCAACCATGGCATCCTGTCACAGTATATAAGCTGAATATTTGGGAGCTTATTTCAGTTATATATTCCCTTGCCAAAAAGCATTTGGCACGAACACGTGATGTAGTTTGTATACATCACCTCTTTTTTTTTTTTTTTTTTTTAATGATTTAAGGGAGCTTACAGAGATACAGGCATACCTCTTTCTGTTGTGCTTCGCTTTAATTGCATTTCACCGATAAGGCGTGTTTTACAAATTGGAGGTTGGTGGCAACCCTGCGTGGGAGGGAACAAGTCTGTCGGTGCCGTTTTTCCAGCAGCATTTGCTCAGTTCGTGTGTCTGTCACATTTTGGTAGTCCTTGCAATCTTTCAAACTTTTTTTAATCGTTACATTTGTTAGCGGTGATCTGGATCAGTGATTAGGACTTGCTGAAAGCTCAAGTGACGGTTAGCATATTTTAGCAGTATTTTTAAATTAAGGTATGTAGGGTTTTTTTAGACAGAATGCTATTGCGCACATAATAGACCACAGCATAGTATAAAAGCAACTTTTATAGGCATTGAGAATCAAAAAAACGGGACTCACTTTATTGTGATGGTCTAAAACCAAACCCACAGTATCTCCAAGGTATGGCTGCACATGTTACACTGAAGCAAGATAAAAATAGTGAAATTAAGGGGCGCCTGGGTGGCTCAGTCGGTTAAGCGGCTGCCTTCGGCTCAGGTCATGATCCCGGGGTCCTGGGATCAAGCCCCGCATCGGGCTCCCTGCTCAGCGGAGAGCCTGCTTCTCCCTCTCCCTCTGCCTGCCTCTCTGCCTACTTGTACTCTCTATCTCTCTGTCAAATAAATAAATAAAAATCTTTAAAAAAAAAAAGTAGTGAAATTAAGAAGGATAAGGCCAGAGGAAAGTGAGAGTACAGGAAAGGGATTTGGGGGCTCTAATGAAGTTAGTAACATTCATTCCGTAAAATCTTACACACTTTCTGGAGGCAGGCCATAAACTGCATTCTGGGCTTTGTGACAACGATAGATGTGATGTAGGGTTAATTTTGTCTTCCTTACAGCTGACATGGATTTTCTTACATTCTCTGTAAGGTCCGACAGCCAACCCGGACTTTCCAGTGCTGATGGGAGAAGCGCAGATGAGATGCCCTGAATGACTTTGAAGGCTGCAGGTCACTAGTAGTCACATTTAACATTTGGGAAGTGCTGAGGAGCCTGCTGGGTGTCGGCACCTAATAGCGTGAGGATAGCGCAGCTCGTGAGCATGGAGACCATCACTTGTCCCCGTCCTGAGTGGATTGCCCTGAAGTCAAATGACCATCTTTCTTTGCTCTTCTCTGACACGTCTAGACATGGGTTAACTCGCAGCAGGCAGGCAAGGGGATGCCTTTACCGGCAGGAAATGGTTACACTCCATCCCCTAAGCAGCGTAGCACAGAGACTCATTACCGTCACGGCCCCGTACTTTGTAAATAGTGTCTTTGCTTTTTGTACCATTGGGGGTGGGTGCATTGACAATGCCTGTGTGACCTTGCTTGATGCTTTATTTCAGTAAAGTTTTTTTTTGTGTACTAACAAACTTTAGTTTCGAAAATACCATGGTACCACCTATAATTTTTTAATTTTATGTTGTCTTGTTAGCACCGAACGTAGAGCGTAGCTTTACACATATGACGTATAGAAAGATCAATCAGTCAACACATTTTTAAAACTACCTATTATAGGTCAACTGTTAAGCAAATTATAACATTATTACAAATTTGAGGAGGATAAAGTATGGAAGGAATTTAATCAGAGTGAACGTTTATAGGAGTTAAGCTAGTGATGCTAAACTTACATAACATTTTTGTAATATTTAAAGTAATGGCAAATAACATAAGTTCTTCCAAATACATTAAATTAACTTTCATCAGCTACTAAGATTAACTAGTTTCCATTTTTTTTCACCTTTTGACTTTCACCGCTTTCAAATCTGATCCCACTTTCTTAAAGCCAGCCTTCCCCCGTCTCTCAACAACTACTCAGTATTCTAAATTCTCTGAGCCTAACCCAAGTCTTATTAATGAAGCCTTTCCCCTCATCTCCCAACATAGAGTAGTGGCTCTTTGCGGGGCAGGGTGGCACCTAAGCTGTATCCTCCCCTCCCCACCTAGCATAATGAAATCTGGGAGCTGGAGTTTCATGACTGCTGTTGACAAACAGAGTACATGTATGGTGTTATTTATTGGATAGAGTGAGAAGAATGTGTTGGGAATGTGTTTCTTTAGGCCGAAGGCACACCGACCTCTGACCCTACTTGCTGCACTCAGTTCAGTCTTGTCTGTTAGTCAGTTAGACGCAAACGCTGCAGGATCTCCCATGCAAAGCGGTTCAGGGTCCTAGGGGATTGGGGTTTTCATTTAAGCGGTCTTGAAGAGTCCTGGCCTCTACCAGTGTGAAATTGCTAGGTCTGCCACCTGAATCATCTCTCTGACTTTCTTAGGATTGACCAAACGCTCGCCGTCTAGGAATGTGTGTGGGTAAGAGCTCTTTGCTTTGAAATAATACAGTAGGATGAGTACTTGTTTTGTTTTTCAGCTCTACCACTGAGTAAATCAGAAATCTCAGGTAAATCACCTTACGTCTCTGGATCAGTGCCTTACCTGTGTTCTAAACCTATTAGGAGTGTTTCAGGAGATTAGTGGTCAGCATCATTAGTTTCTAAAATCAGAGTACCCTGCACATGGTAAGTGTGGATTTGGGAAGTTTTTGTTTCAGGGGTGTGTGTGTGTGTGTGTGTGTGTGTGTGTGTGTGTATGTATGTACTGGGTTTAGTTCTTTCTGTGGGCCACAGTCAAAAGCTGTTGAAAGCCCCTGGACCAGATAATTCTCGAGTGCTCTTTAAATCTCAGTGTTTTGTAGTGATTATCTGCCATGGGACGTGTCTGTTACGACAGTTGATTTACCTAAGGCTGAACGAGTGGAGATGCTTGTGTAGGTATGGAATTCAACAGCAGATAGGTTTCCAGCTCAGCTGGAGCTCAGTATACCTTTTCCTGATTTCTTCAGGTAATCAAAATGTTTCGAATGAGCATGACAGCTTATTTCCACCACGATTTATCCCATGTTTTTGTAGGGCGATTCCAATGATAATTTTGCACAACCGAGGTATATGTAATGAATATTTAATTGAATATTTTTTTATTTGTAAGTGGGAGCAGACTTTCACTATTTGTTTAGTGAAAGGATCCACATTTCAGTTAATACAATCACCTTAGATTCCTCTTTTAGCTGCAAGTCACAGAACTCCACTCAAACTGGCTTATATAGAAGAGGGAATTTATTGACTCTTATGAAATCCAGTTTTGGAGTTATCTTCAGCTACAGTTGGTTCCAGATGCTCAAGTGACAGCATTAGGAACCTGTCTCTCCCTGTCTTGACTCTACTCTTGTCCATGTTGATTTTATTCTCATTTCCACAGTGGTAGCAAGATGGTCCCCTCAAAGCTCCAGGCTTATATTTTGCCAATTTAGCAAATATCTCTGGGAAGACAGCACATCTTTGCCAGTTGTTCCAGGAAATGTTCTGTTCTTCTTGGCTCAGCTTGACGCATGTGTCCAGTCACTGGAATAAGAGGAGGCAGTATGCTCATTATTAGCAAGGCCTGCCTCTCTCTCCCTTGAAACAAGACTTGGGATCAGCACCACCTGAACTACACATAGGGCAGGAGCAACTCCCAGAGGAGCAACAAGGTGCCATAGCCAGGGAAGTGGGAAGGGATGCTAGGCAGGCATACTGTGAGGGAACTGGTACTTTTTTATGTTCAGCCTGATAGTCATATTCCTAAAGAAAGCACCATTCAGGGGCGCCTGGGTGGCTCAGTCATTAGGCGTCTGCCTTCGGCTCAGGTCATGATCCCGGGGTCCTGGGATCGAGCCCCTCATCGGGGCTCCCTGCTCGGCGGGAAGCCTGCTTCTCCCTCTCTCCCTCTCCCCCTGCTTGTGTTCCCTCTCTCGCTGTCTCTCTCTCTGTCAAATAAATAAATAAAATCTTTAAAAAAAAAAAAAAGCACCGTTTGTTCGGAAACCACAGAAGCTCATAATAAGGCCGAGTCCATGATTTTATTCTCATGGTCTCATTTTAAATGAGAAGACACCAGAACCTTCACCTTTTAATAGGTGCTGACTAACAATTCCTAGGACCGTTTTCAGAAAATATGATTCAAGTCCTTAATATATTATACACTGTGGTTTGGATTAATCAACAAAGAATTCATTTAACTATCCTTTTGTCTTTTCTAATGAAAGAGACCATTCATTCTGCTCTAGCCAGAATCCATGCCTCTGGCATTTGTGTGCATGTGTGAAAGATGTTTTACCTAACAATGTAAAAAATAGGAAGGGCCCAGCCTAAAACTGATGGTGTTCTAAAAACTTATAAGTCAATTGAATGATATTTCTCAGATAAACAGTACAACAAATGGTAGGTATGTTCCCAGGCTAGCCTGAGAAGAAAAAATCTTTTGAACCCATAATGGATACTCAGCATTTGCAGGAGAAAAATATTAAAATGTGTGCTTATGTATATCACATTATACACTGTAAAACATTGAACTATATAATCTACATAATATATACATAGCCTACACTTACATGTTCCAAAACACATGAAATAATGCACTTCCTATTTTCATATTAAATGATGTTGCTCAAATAAAAATAAAGGTACATATAAAATAACTTCAGTAAATGGAAACTTTTTGGCGAAGATTCTTTTTTTTTTTTTTTTAATTTTGTTTGTTTATTTGACAGAGAGAGACACAGCGAGAGAGGGAACACAAGCAGGGGGAGTGGGAGAGGGAGAAGCAGGCTTCCCGCAGAGCAGGGAGCCCGATGCGGGGCTCGATCCCAGGATCCTGGGATCATGACCTGAGCCGAAGGCAGACGCTTAACGACTGAGCCACCCAGGCGCCCCTTGGCGAAGATTCTTAATTCATAGGGTAGAACCCAAAATAGTTCTCTGAAATTACGAAGTCCAGCTCCCTAACTTTTTAGAGGAATAAAATTTAAGTTTCTTGATAACAGAACCCTAACATTATTCTTATTATCAATTGTAATTACAATCTTCTTTTTATTCTCAAGTGGCACAAAGAAAAGAGAGAAACCCTTCTGAGGTATCTTGAAGGAGCAGTGGAAGGGACAGGCAGTGGGTTAACAAGGTGGTTATGTGTGTCAGAGGTTGTCTGAAGTGAGATTGACTGGGCCGTCAGAGGAAGAAGAGTCTTCTAGGAAGGAAAAAGGAGATGGGAGGAAGAGATGTCAGGTCAAACAGCTTCCCATACTAGTCCCTGGGTGATGTTCCCCCTTAACCCACATAACTTTATCAGGGTCTGTGGCCAGTCGGCGTGGCACCTGAGCCTTGCCTGGTGAGTGAAGAAGGAAAACGAGGGGCATGGACCAGGAACTTCCTCACTGGACATTGTATTGGGGTATTCTTTAAGATTAGTTTTAGTTCCTAAACTCTTCTGTGGGAACATTAGTTACAGGAAATGCTTATAAGAAGCTCCTCCAAACCTATAGAGAAAGATTCAAATAAGTTTAGGAAACATGCCTACCAGCTCTCTACCAGGAATTTACAGCATCTGTTAGCATGTTAAGGTTCAGAGAAATGCAAATGTATTTAGTTGTGTTTAACCTACTTACTCAAAAACGTCTTGACACATTTTGTTTTTATGGTCTACTGAGTAACATCTTGTGGAAAATCTTCTACAGCATGCAGTTTGGGAAATGTTTCAGTGGACCATCGCCACACCATCATCCAGAGCCAGGAACTCACGGCCCTCCCCTCCCGTGGGTCTGTGAGTCCTCTGATATTGAATGTACGATTCTGTGTACATATGTACTTTTCTAGGAAAGGGTTTGTAGCTTTCATCACTAAGAGCCAATGAGTGATGAAGGGTAGGAATCACTGTTGCGGGTTCTTTTCTAATAAGGGAAGTCCAGCTTCTCCTGTACACTTTATGTGTGCATAGGGCCATTATTCAGCAGACATGGTGTCCCTCAGGGGCGTCAAGTGGTAGACAGGCAGCTGACTAGTCAATTATTAGGCTTATTTGTCAAATAGATTTAAACACTGGCAGCTACTCTCTTTCCACCAAGAATTGTGGAAAGAAATTGCCTATGCAGGACACCACCTTATCGTTAAACTCTAGTTATATCTATTCCCAAACAAAGAAGAAGACATGTTATTTCATTGCAGTGAAGAGGGTTTGTTTTAAAAGTTGAGAGTCACTGACCTGCAGAAGAGAAATCCGTTGAGAGCTCCTTAATGATAAACTACTAAAAACCAGGGGCGCCTGGGTGGCTCAGTCGTTAAGCGTCTGCCTTCGGCTCAGGTCATGATCCCAGGGTCCTGGGATCGAGCCCCGCATCGGGTTCCCTGCTCCGCGGGAAGCCTGCTTCTCCCTCTCCCACTCCCGCTGCTTGTGTTCCCTCTCTCGCTGTATCTCTCTCTGTCAAATAAATACAAAATCTTTAAAAAAAAAAAACTACTAAAAACCAGTTAAGTACAGAAAGCTTTTCCTTCAGGAAACTGAAAACCATCAACTCACCTACTTTTAGATTCAGGAAAGAGGGAGCAGTAAATAATAGACATGCATGGAATAGTTCAATCTCCCCTTGACTTAAACCGAATCCTGAGAGAGCTCTCAAGTTGGACCACACCGATCTTTGTTGAACTGCTTCTGTGAACCAGTGTTTGGTGTCTGTTAATACAAATGGTGAGAAACAGTCCTTAAAACCCAGTACTGCCTTTATTGCAAGGATATCGAAGTCTGTGACGTCACATGCTATCCAAAACAACTGACCATGATCTTGAAACTGCCTCCCATTTTGCTTTGTTTGCCAGTTCAACCAAATCTGGGACTCACAGTTAACCATTTTGGATGATCTCTTGTGTGTTTTCTGTACAATAGCTTTGCGTGAGCTTTATTTTACTCTTTTCATGAATCTCGATCTTACCTGATCTATTATTAACCATAAGTATTTTTGTCAGCCACCTCAAACAGGCATACCTGGATCTGGGGTTGGTGCCAGTTAGGTGAGAGCAGGGAGGGAAATAAAGAGGCTGAGGAGGGACGGGAATGGGGCCGGGAAGGGAAATCAGGAAAATGAGGAAGAGGGGAGAAAAAGAGATGGTAGGGATATGTGCGGGGTTTATGAGGGACGTTCCCCAGGCTTAGCACCTGCTGCCCTTTGAGCTGGTTATTAACCTTTTGTTCCATTACGTAACTACTCTGTGAACCTTTAGGCCCACTCTGCTCTGAGTGGAAGGATTAAAGAAGCCTGCTTTGGGGCTTCCATGAGGACAGCCAGACAAGGCAGCCCCCTCAACTCTATGATATCAAGTTGCATCCCCATTTAGTGGAAAACATGATACCTTGTTAGCCTTCCCACCTAATCCAAGGGATGTTTGAATACTGACCTCAATAATACATTCATTCACGCCTCACCAACTTGGAATTTGCAGAAATTTGAAGATTACTCTGGTCCAGGGGTAAAGTACTAATGGGAAATGTAGCACACGAGTGTGGGGGCGAGTGACATGTGGACCCAGGAGAGCAGACGTTGCTGTGTTCTGATGCGGCAGGCAGGGCCACGAGCCACACTGCCTTCCCAGGGATCACGACACCTCTAAAAAGGAGCTTAATGGTTAAAATTGTTCTAAAACTTCGTGTTTTTTCCCCCTTTTATTTAAAAAAAAATGTTTAAAATGGTACAACTTGTTTTTTTTAATTTTTATCCTTTCTTGTCAGAAAGGCCTGTGATAAACTGCAAAATAGTATTCTTAAATCGTTTTATCTATCAAGACCTACTTTATAATACATACATTATTTTTAAGTAATATAGCTGTTTTCTTTAAAATCTGTGCATTTCAGTCTATTCATTTGGAAATAACGTCCTCACCTATAATTATTCCAGATTTTTACAAAATCTTATAGCATTATGAAAAAGTATTATCATAGTTAATAAACTTTCAAGTTCTAGAACTGAAACCTCTGTATGGAGAATCCAGTGTTTACAAAAAAATACATATTTTTGGAACATCTTGGACTTTAACTCTCACGACTAGGCAAGACAGTTGGGAATGTCTGTGCAGATGGCATTCCTGCAGTTGGTTCTGAGAGCAAAGCATTGCCAACAGCAGACCTCTAAATAATGTATGGAGAATGAGTTGGACACAGAGAAGGACTCTTCCAGCTAGAGTCCTGAACACATGGTTTTTCAGATATTGAAACTCACCAGGAACTCAGAGCAAATAACATCTATTATGATTAGTAAAATTAGCTGGAAGCAGCCAGGATTTTTTTTTTTTTTCCTCCAGGTACCAGGTAGCACATGTGATTAGCAAAGATTTTTTTTTGAGATTTTTACTTTTTTAAAGTAATCTCTACACCCAACATGGGGCTCGAACAATCCCAACATCAAGAGTCGCATGCTCTACTGACTGAGCCAGCCAGGTGTCCCCAAAGTCTTTTGATTTGGTTTTTGTTTTTTTATGGAGTTTTCAGTCCCCTCCCACCTCCTCAACCCCACAATGCCTCCACCCTGACCTTGTTCCGGAATGCTACTTCTGAGGTGGAAACTACCAAATGTAAGAGTTATTGTGTACCAGTCTAATGAGATGTTTGTTTGTTTCCAAATGCCTGCTCCCTGATACATTCTATGGTAAAAGGTGGCCCATGAGAAGGGAAGGGACCGCGTTTAGTGACTTGGCTGGAGAAAACTACACCACAGAAATGACTAATGGAAACATATTTTGTTCCACATATTATCCTTTGCCTTGTTCTCCTTCAAACTCGCATTTTCTATTTCTAACAGGTGAAATTAAATCACTTATTCAGTAAATCTGTATTGAGGGCCTACTGTGTGCCAGGCCTTGGGAATATTGCAGTGAACAGAGCGATCGTAGCTGCTGGCTTCACAGAGCTCACAGGACTTCTCTTTACCTTTATATCAGACTGAGGTTCTTGAAATAAAGGCTCCCATCGTACTGGATTTTGTATCCCTGGTGGCGACCACGACATCGTGAGCTTTCTTGTTCACCGTTATATCCCCAGAACCTCAGCACACAAGTGCTGAGGAGTCATGCCTTGGGAGTGGGGATTGACTAGATATTTGCAGAACAAACCTGTTCTGGCCCTGATTCTCCATAGTTCTTCCCAAAGGATTTCACGTGTTCGGGAGTTTTTGTTACTAAAGCTGAGCACCACAGATCAACCTGCTGGTGGTTCATTAAAGTCGTCTTGCCTCCTGACACTTCCTGTGCATTTTGTAGTTCTTCTCTGCCCTGTCAGCTCTTGGGTGTTAGGATTTTTATCTCCCATTTTCCCACGCACACTTAAATTTCATTCCACCGTCACACCTTCACGTCCAGGGGAGGGAGACAGTTGCTCACCTCCGAGTCTCATTACAGTGCTTTTTCTTTAAAGACCTCATTAGTCTTAGTGGTGATATGCTCCTCTGGTCTTCACTCACTTCACTCACTTCACAATTTACTACTTTAGAATATCTCCATTTGTGCTTGTAATATTTCTGATTGTCACTGGGTACTGAAACTGTGGAGGCAGTTGGTCTTCCAGATTTGTTGCTTTTGGAAGTTAGCAGACTTAAAATGTTCTACTCTTCTGTAGGCTATGAGGGTAGGTACAGAATCAGTGTCAGAGTTCCTGATTTCCATTGTTCTCACACCAATCAGCTGCGGTTTCACCACACTGAACTCCCGTCGGATTTGCTACTGTATTGACTGTGCCGTCAGCTCCTGCATAATTTGGGGTACTCTCCCGTGCTTCAGGCCACGGGGCGGCACAGCTGAGCTCCGAGAATGTTCCACCAAGCCTTTGTGTCCTTGGAGCATAGGTTTGAAATTCTTGCCCTCATGCACCTCAAGCTCTGGCATGGAGAGAGTTCAAGGGAGAGAGAATTGTACGTTTGCGTGCCTCCCCTTGTCACATTTGTTTCCTACTCGCTGTGAGCTGTTCAGCAGCATCCTACCCGATTTTCCTTGACACGTCCAAGACTCTGAATTTGTGAATAGTGTGAAACAACAGACCAAGGAGAAGAAATACGGATCCAAAGTCACTGTGAGTGAAGAAAGTCTAAGAAGAATCGCTAATTTCCATTTGTCTTGGCGTATGGAGTTGGGGAGTTTTTAAAAAGTGGAGTATGGCAGTTTTTTTCTGAGGCTAAATTTAGCCATTGCTTTGGAAAATCAGAGTTTACCCTTCCCTCCGCACTTGGACATCTTAAATGGCTTGCTGGAGAGGACAGCTTCATGTGCTCCGGTGGCCCCATTTATTCTGGGAAGGAATTAAGTGACTTCATTTCCCCTGTCTTTCCGAGCTTCCTAAAAAATTTAGGAGGCTTCCTAAGCAGCAATTGCAGTCCCTACAGAAATAGTTCAAGTCATGCCTCCTTTTGCTTCATCAGCTCTTCCTGCCAGTGCGGCCAAGGGCTGTAAATGGAATGAGAGACGGCCTCTCATTCCCAGTCCAAATAGCAACGGGAGGGCACATGTGCACTTGAGCTACAAATAACGCGTTTTAAAATAGCAGGTGGTATTTGACGATTGCTCCTTCATTCATTTACCTGCCAATGCAAAGCTTTTTCTCCCAGTCTGCCAACAAGACCGGAGGTGGCTCAGATCAAGCAATTGTAGCAACAAGTTCTCGTGTTTGCAGATATTCGTTAGCGGGTTTTCAGACGTTCAGATCCACGCATACTTCATGAGGCCTTCTAAAAAATCTTTCTTTTAAGACAATAAAAATTTCATGTTTATACAACACCCTATCCCCTGATGGACGGGTGAGGCACTTTTGTAACTAATTATAGGCACTCCTTCCATTAAGGTGTGCTGCCAGCCATGTGTGTTCCAAATACTCCATTTTGCCAGGGAAAAGTGGGAATATATAAAATTTATAATGTGAAGTTCAGTGGATAGAGAAGAGCAGCACTGCTGTGAAATCCAGTTTGTATCCGTAAAGAAGTCAGATGTTTCTCAGCTTCTTTGCCAGAGCCTTGCACCAATGCACTGCAGGTACATAATTTCCTTCCCTGAGCCGAAAGGAAGTGGCAGCTGACCAAGTAAACTCCTAGAGATTACTCACGTGCTTTCAAGTCATTTCTGCTAGGTTTTGATCATCCTGACCACTCTGTCCATGGGAACAAGTGGTAGGCTGCTGCTAATTGGTATGCAGCCACCTGGAGTCCCGGTGGCTAGTGGAGGTCACTCAGAGCCCTTGCCCCAGAGTTTAATGGCCTCGTCAATAAATTGGCTCCCAGAAGAGGCTTAAATTAGAAAATAATTATTCTTTTCCACTGACTGAGCCCCCACTCTGTATCTGGTGCCAGGGTGCAGACAAGCTCCCTGCTTTCAAAAAGCTCCCTAGTAGAAAGTACACATGTAGGAGAACAACTCTACATTCATTTGCTAAGTACTCTTAGGACACAGGGTAAGACATGAAGGTTCGCCAGGCATAGTGGAAAGAACGTGGGTCTGGAGTCCAGCCTGTGTTTAAATCCCTGCCCTGATACTTAAAAGCAGTATGACCTTGGGCAAGCAACACGTTTCTGAACTTCAACTTCTTCATCTGTCATATGAAGAGGAAAAGCTTTCTTTTGATTATTTTGAGGACTAGAAATAATACATGTGGACTGGTCGACTATGGATGTCCAGTAATAATACTGAAGTGATGTGTGAGCCACGCTCTGAAGAACAGCAGACTCACCAGGTGGACACAGGAAGAAGTCGGCATGACCAAAGGTCCAAGGGCATGTGAACCCCCAGTGGATTGAAGAACAGTGAGTGGTAAGAGAGTCCCTAAAAAGTAGCCTGAGACAGCTGGTCAAGAGCATTCTATGCCATGCCAAAGAGCTTCAGTTTTATTTTGTAGGTCAAAGTTGGGGGGGGGGGACTTAAGTTTTTTTAACTTAATTATCTGATATAATGTCTGAAACTTCCTCATGTTGTACTGCTCGATACAGCCCTGGAAATTAATTAGGTTCCAGGACTTACAGAGAGGTAATCTAGAGGCAACAGTAGGTACAGCTAAGTGCTGAAAGCCTAGGAAGTCTGGCTAGTATTTGGTTTCCTGATGTAGACACTTTATTACATCAGATCCTTAAATACTTGGGATTCTCTACTTTTATAGAAGCAAGCACCAATCTTTCTAAACTTAGAACATACTATGGGAAATCTGACTTCATGAAATTTTCTCTGTCTTTAAAACTTTGGTATTGTTTAGGAATTTTAAGTTTTTAGGTAAATGTTAACTGGGGACATTTTAAAATGAGTCCCTTTGAGGATTGGGAATCCCTATCAGAGAGGAAGAGGTGACCCATGACCGCTGCTGTGCCATGTGACACTTTGCATAACAGCCCCTAAGGGGAGGCTGGGACACAGTGAACCCAGCAAAGGAAAAGGGGATATGAAGCCCCAATGAACCATTCATTGACCGTCGGGCCAGTGATTGGCTGGAAGTGTTTCTTTATCTTCTTCTTGACCTTTGTAATACTCAAAGCTGTTCTGGGATTATGAGTGTTTTTTCTGTATGTTTTCTAATATTGTTGGGAAACTCTAAGAACTGGAGTATAACAAGGTAGTTGGATAAACTACTATACTATGTTCTGTACCTGTACTTTTGAGTGACAGAAATTAGACTTACAGATTTCTTTTTTGTAGTTTAATACATCAGTGCAATTTCTTTTCAGCATTTAGTATATAGGTTTATTATATCCAGATAACACATAGTTACTTCCACCATCATCTTATCTACATTGAAAGTTCCCCCCGCCCCGGAAGGCTAGGATGGACACTGCCGTGCTATGTTAGAGGTCCAGAAGTCAGTATGGACTCACGTTTATTTCAGTGTGGTACAGATAGATACAGAACAATTACAGATGTGTTTGCATACATGGGTTTCCTCGCTCTGTCTGCTGAGGGGGCCTGGAAGCAGTGACGCCCCAGAAGCTGTGGGCACACCCAACGCCCAGATCTTGGCTTCTAAATGCCATTCTCCGATAAAAGGAACCACGGCTCCTTAGAGAAATTGCTGATTCTAGGGCTGGGGCAGGGAAAATAAAAAATGAACCAGCGCATCTTATAATGCCAGAAAGTAAGGAAGTGCCTGAAAAAGAAGGGAAGAGGCTGGGGGGTCCGTCAAAGGGACCCAGGAGCCAGCATGAAAGAGCTCCCAGTGGCCAAAGCTGGGACAGTTCTCACAATAAACGAACGTAGTATTGGATTATGGCCAAAGTGTAAAGTAAATATGCATGAGTTCAAATGGATATAAATAAATGGTTGATCAAATAAATTCAGAAGGACAAATCTCCCTTTAGGAGAACTCCATATAATATATGTGGACACTCCCCCCATCCATGAAGTAGAGCTTTATTCCCATTTCCTTGAGTGTGGGCTGGACTTACTGACTTATTTCCAAAGAATAGAGTATGGAAAGAGGAAAATGATAACTTGATCATAGAGCAGTCTAGCAGACAGCACCTTAACCAACAATCAAGGTCCACATCAGCAGGACATCATATACCACCGATGTTATGTGATGAGCGGGGCACCCTGCCTCTGTGATATTCTTCCTGGAAACTCATAACTCCAGTCCAGCCGTTAGAAAACATATCAGACAACTTGAACAGAGGGACATCTACAGAGTGTGTGACCAGTGTTCCTCAAAGCCGTGAACATTGTGGAACTAAGAGCTACAGAGAAAACTGCCACATCCCAGGATACAGAGGGCATGGGACAACTAAATGCAGCATGGCGTCCGCAACTGGATCCCAGTACCAAAGAAGTACCTTAGTTCCATTGGCGGGTCTAACTCAAGTCTATGGTTGAGTCAGTAGTGATGCTAGTGAGTGTCTGAGTTTTGACAGATGTACCATGGATAGGTAAGATGTTGCTGTTAGGGCAAACTAGGCAAAGGTTTATGGGAGCTCCACGATCTTTGCAACTTGTCTGTAAATCTAACATTATTCAAAATTTTTTAAAAATGTATTTTTTAAAGATTTTATTTGAGAAAGTGAGTGAGCACATGAGGGGGCATGGGGAGGGCAGAGGAAGAGAAGCAGGCTCACCACTGAGCACAGAGCCCAACGCAGGGCTCCATCCCAGGACCCTGAGATCATGGCCTGAGCCAAAGTCAGACGGTTAACTGGTTGAGCCACCCAGATGTCCCTAAAATGTATTTTTTAATAAAAGAGTCCCATGGTATGACTGGGTCCCAGTCCAAGAATTTCTCAGACTGAAGAAAGCCTCACCACTTTAAAAAATTTCATATAAGTTTATCTCATCCCCACAAAAACAATAGGTAGTGATAGCCCATCTTTACACATGAGAAAATTGAGGTGCAAAGTGGTCATTTTTTCGAAAATTATGCATCAACAGGATTAAACCTGGAGCTCTCGTCTCTACTCCCATGCTCCTTCTATTCCATCACAGCTGCCCAGTCTAAAAATGCCACTTCTGCTAAAAAGGGGTGCAGAACAGGCTCACGAAGAGGCTGAATGAATCACGAGCCAGACTGTGGCTGCAGAGCTGTCAGAATTACTTTCTGTCTGGGGTGCAGGCTCATGTGCGCGTGTGTCTTGAATGTCACGGGAAGGAATTGCTGCGTGGTGGTTAAAAGCCCTCGTTCCCTGAAACCGTGCAGGTAAATAGACTGCTTTAGAGACAAGCGAGACACACAGACAGACACGTGGGAAGACACGGCATTTAGTCACCTGAGAGAAGAAGAAAGCAATGAGGAGGTAAGATTCGATGGGAGTGACCAAGTAGTGTCTGATTCGTTACAGAGGGCAGTGCAGGTGGGCGCAATTTAAATAGTTTTCAAGTTTTGTCAGATCTTAATTGGCTGTGTCCATGAGAAGAAAGTGAGCAACCCAGTGTTTTTGACAGAGCTCGTGTGGATGGAGCTGGCATGGTTTCGTGAGGTCATGTCTCATGTGTCCACCCTGGGCAGCAACCTGCGCATCTGCTCGAGCTGGGGCGTTCTTGGACCATTCTTTAACTAGCACTCAGGTGGAGAGAAGATTCATTTTTATGGAGGGAAGTGGGGTCTTAAGAGTGGTTCCTGCATGTGGCCCCAGACCAGAAACATCAGCATCACCTGAGAACTTGTTAGAAGTGCAACCTCTGGGCCTTACCCACACCTCCTAAGTAAAACGAACTAGCTCTGGGACTAGGGCCCACCCATCCTTCTGGTGCTTCGGATGGTACCTAGCATGTGAGAGCCGCCGGATGAGCGGAAGCCTCCTGTCAGGGCGGCCTCGGTTGGCAGCGAGGGGCGAGCACGGTGGCTATAGGGCACACAGACAATCAGCCATGGGAGGGACGCCCGCACGCACACCTGGAGCTTCCCCTCCAGGAGAAGTGAACCGGTGTTCGGACCTCACCTGGCCCCAGGCTTCAGAGGCAGGGGTTATAATGTGGCTTCTCCAGGGGCAGTGGAAGAGTGGGAGAACCTTTCTATGGAAGCAGCAGCTTGTTGTTTTAGTGAGACAGACGTAGCCCTAATCCTTCCAGAAGGGAACGGAAAGCTGGGGGTGGCCAGGCGGGAGCTCCAGCTGAACAGCTGGCTTCCCTTGCTGGGGCCTCTGGAGTCTAAGGTGCTCGTGGAAACTGGTACTTTTGGCGTGCTTTTTGTGCAGTCTAGTGCTCACGGAGGAGTAGTTTGGTTGCTTCACTCAGACTGTCCTAAGGACATGGGGCTTGGAATCCCTCAAAGCTGAGTCACTGTTGGCTTTGTTTGAAATGTCATGGGTGAGAGCTGAGGCCAAATTTGTCAGCCTCCTAGGTCTACACATTATTTGTTTTCTCTCTTCTCACCCCTCCCTCCCACATATTAATTCAAAAATCCAGTTTATTCAGGCTGCAGAAATTACTTGTTGGCCAGCAAACGAGGGCAGGGACATCTTCACTAATGTTTAAGTCACCCCCAGTGCTTGGTACCTAGAAGGTGCTCAATAAACACTTGTACATGAATAAATGAATCTGATATCAACTTTTTTACTGTAACATCAGAAAAATTTTCTTTGCTTCTTAATAATTATATTCCCTTTATCCCATGACCACACATAATATACAATGAAGGCAATATAGCTCCGCGTGTGCCAAATATTTTACAGTAGTTTCCACATCATCATAAAACTAAAACCAAAACAAGCATACGGTCATTGCTTTTGACTGGCCAGGAATGGAGACGTGAAGACCCTCATTTCATCCATCTGAGTAAGCTCTGTGGCCAGAGCGGGGCCCTGGCCGCACTCAGAGGAGAAGAAGTGGCATCAGAGGGCTCCAGTGATTCTCGGTTAGCACAGTGCAACAGGCCCATACGCACCGGGATGCCAGCTCAATTGTTTCCATTTGAGGTTGTTTCTTATTTTAATTATCACTACCTTCCCCCTTTGGAGTTGAGAGGCTCAGAGATGCCATTATGCGTGATATAATTTTGTTAAGAGGCAAATAATTGCTTCTGAGTATCTTCATGAAGTGCTTCTCAGAGCAGCTTAATAACGTGGGAGAGCTAACTGCATGGTTAGCCATGGGGATGCTGCTGAACAGACAGCCCAGAACAGAAGCTGGGACCTCGGTGGCAGCCACGGGGTTGTAACTCTTAGTGTTTTGATCTGGAGACACCGTGCGCGGGACCCAGTTCTGTGATGTCAGGAAGGGTCTGTCCCCATAGTGTCCATGCTGGGCAGGGGGACGGGCACGTGCAAGAGGCTGACCTCACTGTGGCAGGGCAACTGCCGGAACAGAGCCATCTCCCTGGGGCCGGGGGCAGGCCAGGCACCCTGCAGCACCCACCCGGGCAGAGCACAGCCGGACACTACTCTCTCTGCCCTTCTGCCCCTGTGCGTGACACGGGAGGTCAGTGCTGGCCACCAGGCTCCAAACAAGTGCTCGAAACCAGTGAAATGGATTCTGAACACTCGTCTAATAGGTGCAGGATTTGTAGGCTTGCAGAAGAAATCATCAGCAGGTGGCTACAGCAGCTTCCCCCGTTTCCGTAGACTGCACGAGTTTCTGTGAGTAGATACAGGGCATGATGGGGAAGAAGCAGGGACAAGGGCCCCAGGGCATCACTGCCATTCGACCTGGAGTCAAACTCTAATTAAAAGGGAGGATTCGTAGTCTTCATTTGGTTCCACATAAAGGAGTCCTGCATTCTGCAAAATGTCCCTTTTAAGGGAGAGGGCATGGGATAAGGATTCTGGTACCACCCCCGAAGGCACGAGGGTCACAGGATGACAAGGACCGTTCGCAGTGCGTCACACACAGACTCACTCAGGGAACTTCCCATCGGTGACCAGGCCACTGAGATGCTCAGCACAGGGGCCTCGGTGTTTGTTGTATCCGTGTGTTTGTGTGCAATGGGCACAGAGACGTCCTCTTTCACTTTTAAAGGGGGAGGACTTTTCTTTTAGTGTGGTTCCTGGAAATAACTTTATTGAAAATAATATCACCATCTTTGAACAGCAGTCTTCCTCCTCTGGCTTTGTGGTTTAGTAAAGTGGAATCCGTTTGACAGCCAGTCTCGAAAATTTTCCTGTGAAACAGGTATTTACTGTCTTGTTCTTGTAAGGAAAAAGTTCTCTTTCCAAGGGTAACACTAATTCTGTGCGTCTTCTCTTCCCACAAGAGAAGCTTGTGGTGTCCTGTTGGTGTCATATCGGGGTTAAGCTCCAGGCCCCAGAGCCAGGGAGATTCGTTCTCTTTGCCTCAGTCTCCTCCTCTGTGAAAAGAGGGTGAGAACAGTACCTACCTCACGATTATTGTGGAGAGTAAATGGGCTAATATTTGTAAAGTGATCAGACGGTGACTGGCACATGAGAAACTTTCCCCAAGTGTCGGCCCCGCCCATTGTTTTATTTCTTATAGAATCAATAAACGTGACTCACTGGTGTCAGGATTTATAGTCAGGATGGCCAGGTACACTGATCAAGTACTCCCGTCCTGGGTTCTTCCTTTTCGTGATTCAGGTGGTAGCATTTTGAAAATAGTTATGCCATTAACCATCTGGGGGCCGAATAGGCTGTCACAGCTGCTCAGTCAATCCCTAGAGACATTTAACTCCTTTGTTGGAAGATGATGATGACGTGGAACTGATACGTTCTTCAAGTTTGCACAAACTCGCTCAGTCCTCACAGCAACCCTGAGGTAAGTACAATTACCATCCCCAGTTAAGAGCTGAGGGAACTAAGGCACTAAAGGTTTTGTTCAAAGCTACACGACTCTTCTGTGGCGCAGCCAAGGTTCTGAACTGCATACTGTCTGGTCCTGGCCCCCTCTCCAGCTCCATCCTCTGCGCTCTCCTCTCTGCTGTGGTCCAGCCACCCGCCTTCTGCGCCTTGAATGCCCTGCCTCAGAGCCTTTGCTTTTGCTAGTAACTCACCCAGCTCTTGCAGACGTGGCTGCTCATTCTGGTCAAACTCAAGTGTTGCCTTTCCTGACTTACCTAAGTTCTAGCTGCACCCTATTGTTCCTCATCACATTATCCTGCTTGCTTCCCCTACTAGAGCAGGACGAGGCCTTTTCTGATCAGTTTCCTACTAAATATCTGCACAGTGTTATTTAAAATTTGTTGAATAAATATAGGTGCTAATGATTTTAATAATGGTCTTAGCTCCTTTTCTTATGTATGCATGCAACCCAAATTGTGATATGCATGGGTGCGTGCACACGTATGTGGGTGTAAATGCACGAATGTGGAGGGAGAGAGAGAGTCTAATCTTAGTAATGTGGTACAGGACCACAGACTTCTCTGAGTTACAATCCTAGCCCCAGCGGTAATGGCCTGATGTTTTTCTTATGTAGAGGTGAAGCACTTGGTTGTATTGGTCTCAAAAGACTGTCACATGTTAAAGGAAATGTGTAAGGGTCTCAACCAGTGAATGATCAGCAAATAAAATATTTTTTTCGCCAGTGTTTAGGTAAAACAGATACTCGTCTTAAAAAATATATGTATATATAATTTATTTATACACACTGTTTATGCACAGTGATGCACACACATCTTCCCTTCTTCCACTGATTTAAATTAAATAGTACTCATTTCATTTATTTGTTCTAGGGGCTTATCTACCAGATCTCTCCAAGGCTTCCATTGGGGAATTTGGCAAGGAACTGGGGTACCAGGAACGTGAAACCAGGACTTTAACAGAAAGGGATTTTCTATTCCTTTAGTGGAGAACTCTGAGCTACTGTAGACGCTGCAAGTCTCGTGGGAGGCGTCAGGCTCAGGCCCATGCTGGGGTAGTCTGGCCTGGACAGACCTCTGTGGTTCCGTTAGGCTGATGGCAGTCCTGCAGGCTTGACTAGGCCCCACGTCGACTGCTCTTCTTCCGGAACACGACCTCACTCTTCCCTCTTCTTCCCTAGATAACCAGTTCAGGATGTCCATCCTGGAGCGCCTGGAGCAGATGGAAAGGAGGATGGCTGAGATGACGGGGTCCCAGCAGCACAAGCAGGGGAGTGGAGGAGGCAGCAGTGGAGGGGGCAACGGGACTGGGAATGGAGGAAGCCAAGCTCAGGTACCAGCTTGCGTTGACCTTCACCTTTCGTCTTGTGTGTGTCTTATTGATTAGGGAGGCAGTGGGTCACAAGTCCTTTGTCTGGTACTGGTATCATTCCTGGACTAGTCCCAGGTTGGCTTCAATACATACCTGTGTCCACCTTTCATGATAAAGATGTGGCTGTTTTTGTTAATGCAAAAAAAAAAAAAAAATTCCCTCCTTGCTTACTGACCCATAACTTCCATGAGCTTGTGAATGTGTCTGTTTGGTACATGTGGGGCGGCTCTGCCTGGGCCTTTTGAGTCAAGGTCATTCTACTGCAGGTTGGGATCACCCACCTGTGCTCTTTTAAGAGCCCTAGTGAGGATGACATTATATCTATCATCTGCCTTTTCCTTTTTTTTTTTCTTTTATTTATTTATTTGAGAGAGAGAATGAGAGACAGAGAGCATGAGAGGGGGGAGGGTCAGAGGGAGAAGCAGACTCCCCGCCGAGCAGGGAGCCCGATGCGGGACTCAATCCCGGGCCTCCAGGATCATGACCTGAGCCGAAGGCAGTCGCTTAACCAACTGAGCCACCCAGGCGCCCCTGCCTTTTCATTTTTGTAGGCGTTTTTTCCCGGACCTAAAAGTGAAAAAACAATGAGAAGCAACAATATTTCTGTAGTAATTGAATTTTGTGGGCTTTATTACTGGAAAAAAAACAAACACTTTTTAAATAATTCCAGAGGTAAGGATCAGGCTAGAAGTATCATTTATGTGGGGGGGGGATGTTCAGCAGAGAGCTGCCATCACAGAGACTCAGATAAACTGTTGAGGTAACTAAGTTTGATTTTATTTTTCTTGCTTTACCACTGAATCAAGAGAAGAAAGCCACAGTTAAAATTCGTGAATTTCTCTTTCCTGTATGCCTCTATTGTTATTTATAACACTTAAATTTCAAGATCTTAGGTGCCTGGGTGGTTCAGTTGGTTAAGCGTCTGCCTTCGGCTCAGGTCATGATCCCAGGGTTCTGGGATCGAGCCCCGCATTGGGCTCCCTACTCCTCGGGGAGTCTGCTTCTCCCTCTGCCCCTCGCCCGTTTGTGATCTCTCTCTAAAGATCTCTAACGCTTTCCCCAAAGGACGGGATTGTTATTGGATTTTTAAAAGTGTTTCTTTGGGGGGAAAAAAATCCCCTTCTAAGTGACTTAATTCTCCTAATGAGGAGCAAGGGAGGCAAAGGTCCAGGTGTATCCCTGGATGCAAGAACCGGGATGGCTACCCTGCTTTGCTCTCCTACCAGCCCACAGTCTACAGCGTGTACTTCAACTGGAGGCTGGTGGCACCTTTTCTTTTAGTGGTATACGCTTTCCCCAAGATGGAGCCTCATGACGTTCATAATCAGAGTGTCAGCTGTGATAGACAGACTCTGGGGTTCTCAGAGTTACGGAAAATGACCCTGTGCCACGAGCGTGGCCACGTGCCACTGAGCTGAACCAAGCACATTCTAGTCTCAGTTTCTGTGCAGTTTGGTGTTTCCCAGTGTGGGTGGCTAATCGTAAAGCATTTGTTTCTCCCACCCGAAGAGGCTGACTTGACAGGGAGAGGCCCTTGGTCCTCAGTCGTTAAGGCGAGCTTCCTCCTTCTAGTGCGCTTCTGGCCCTGGGACGCTGGGCAGCTGCTTCGAGAACCGTGTGGTTGTCGTGTGTGAGAAGATGATGAGCCGAGCCTGCTGGGCCAAGTCCAAGCACTTGATCCATTCAAAGACTTTCCGCGGGATGACCCTCTTGCACCTGGCTGCCGCGCAGGGCTACGCCACCCTCATCCAGACCCTCATCAAATGGCGGTAAGGGTGGGGTGTGGACAGCTGGAGGTCGTCCTTGCTCAACAGCTTGCAGCTTCCTCCTGAGTGTTGTTTCCACTGGTGGAGAGAAATCTGGTCATTCAGTGAGTGTGACCATGGCCTGTGAGCAAAGGGCTTTCTCTGAGGACAGTTGCCAAGGGAATTTTATGAACTTCTGCCCAAGAAATGTGGACTGAGGTACTAACTAAACATTGTACTTCTGTTTCCTCTGGACCGCCAGTCCAAACCACCCTACAAAATTAGGGGCTCTATTTCCTCACATCAGGGATGTTAGGTGCCCGCTTTGGTTTCATTTTTGTGGGTTTTATAACATTCTGGTGTCTCTCTTGAACACTGATTCATTGTGCAGTAATTTCTGGTGCTTATCCCTTACAGCACAAAGCATGCAGATAGCATTGATTTGGAACTGGAAGTTGACCCGTTGAATGTGGACCACTTCTCCTGTACTCCTCTGGTAAGGAATAGGTTCATTTATTCCTGAACTCTTCTTAACTGGGATAGGGATATGGTAATGTTTTATGGCCCCACTGAGATTGCCAGCAAGGGCCGATTTGTCAGTTGGCAGCAATAGCAAAAGTGGAATATGTTTTTTAACCCGTACTGAGAAAGCTTGCTTTGTTTTGCTGTTTTTTAGATGTGGGCATGTGCTCTAGGGCACTTAGAAGCTGCTGTCGTTCTGTACAAGTGGGACCGTCGGGCCATCTCTATTCCTGACTCTCTAGGAAGGCTGCCTTTGGGAATTGCCAGGTCAAGGGGTCATGTGAAATTGGCAGAGTGTCTGGAGCACCTGCAGAGAGATGAACAGGCTCAGCTGGGGCAGAACCCCAGAATACACTGTCCTCCAAGTGAAGAGCCTAACACGGATAGCTGGATGACCCAGTGGCACAGCGAAACCATCGGCTCTCCAGAAATACCCAAAGGAGTCACCGTTATTGCAAGTACCAATCCAGGTAAACATTCAAAATTACTACATCTCAGAACTTGACAGATTTCCCATTTGCTTTCATGCAGCTACCCTCAGAAAAGTCCATAGGATATTCACATATGTTTAAGGGTTTGTTTTTTGTTTGGTTTTTGTTTGTTTTTATGTTTCCAATTTTTCTTTTAGCTGTAAGAATGCCTACTGCTCCCCCCACCCCTCCCAAAAATAAATGCAGAAAGTAGCAAAAAAAAAAAAAAAATCTGTGTCCTTTCGAGAAAGAAACACAAATTTTGGAGGAGGACTATCTGAATACAGTATATGCTACTGGGGAATATTTAAATGTTAGGGTCATGTCTTGAGTTCCGGCTTTGCACTTTGTGTCTCTCAGGCATAGAGAAAGTGTTAATTCTTTAGGATTCCTAATTTTATCGCCTGTCCTGACTATCCTTTCTACTGTACTTTTCAGAGCTGAGAAGACCTCGTTCTGAACCCTCTAATTACTACAGCAGTGAGAGCCACAAAGATTATCCAGCTCCCAAAAAGCATAAATTGAACCCTGAGTACTTCCAGGCAAGGCAGGAGAAGCTGCTCTCCACTGCACTGAGCCTGGAACAGCCAAATATCAGGAAGCAGAGCCCTAGTTCTAAGCAGTGTGTCCCCGAGACAATCAGCCCCAGTGAAGGAGTGAGGGACTGCATCCGGGAAACCTCCCCTCCCACTCCAGAGACTGCAGGATTCCAAGCCTCTGGATCTCAGCCTGTAGTAAAGTGGAATTCCAAAGATCTTTACATTGGTGTGTCTACAGTGCAGGTGACTGGAAATCCGAAGGGGACCAGTGTAGGAAAGGATGCAGCACCTTCACAGGTGCGTCCACGGGAACCAATGAGTGTCCTGATGATGGCTAACAGAGAGGTGGTGAATTCAGAGATGGGGTCCTACCGCGATAGCGCAGAGAGCGCAGAATGCTCACAGCCCATGGACGATATTCAGGTAAGCGCCGACAAGGTAAGCCTGCAGAGGCCGGGGCGTCCGTAGTCCCTCCCGCCGTCTTCATAGCCGGTCCCCCAGGCCATGTGATTTGCTCACCAACAGAGGGTTAAAAGTGCGGTCTTACACATAAGAATGTGGGAGTATCTTCTTTGCGTGGGCCATGTTTTCATTCAGTGACTCGAACGTTGTTTGAATAGGGCCTGAACACCAGCGACCTGGGTCTCAACACCAGCTCCTCGGGGCTCACCCAGGGCCCTCCAGTGGTCTTCTGCTTCCCTCCTGCATCCGGGGGGACTGACTTCCTGTTTAAGTACGAGTTTAACAGAGTCACGGCCCGGTCATCACTACAACAGGAGGCCTATGGATAGAATTTGAGTGACCTAAGTGATTTGATGAGCACAGCTGTCATGTGGCCTTGGTAAAGGCGTATGTGGTGTGAGGCTTTTGAGGTGCAGTGAAATATCCCTAAAGCTGATAATTGACTGTCCTTATAATAAACCTAGAAACTCCAGAATCCTATTGGGGCATTAAACTTGCAATAGATTGAGAGAGTATATACTGCAGTAAACTGGAGGTTAAGCTATTAAGCAGGCAAATTCCATTAAATAAAATATACTACAGGGGCGCCTGGGTGGCTCAGTTGGTTGGGTGACTGCCTTCGGCTCAGGTCATGGTCCTGGAGTCCCGGGATCGAGTCCCGCATCGGGCTCCCTGCTCGGCGGGGAGTCTGCTTCTCCCTCTGACCCTCTTCCCTCTCATGCTCTCTCTCATTCTCTCTCTCAAATAAATAAATAAAAAATCTTTAAAAAAAAAAAATATACTACATAGGGGAGGACCAAATGAGCAAAGAGGATGAGTTTGACTTCCTCTCTTTCCTAGTTCCTATATAACCCAAAACAAATGTAACAGAGAAAAAAGTCCCACGAGCAATTCAGTAAGGTTCTAGGCCTATAGAAATGCCACAGGAGGGAGGGGCCTGGAGAGCCCCTATCCTGGCCGGCATTCCTAGGGAGAGGTCCGATTGCTGAGCTGCTCCCCTTCATCCCAGGATCCCCTTCCTGCCACCCCAGCTGTTAGCACAGATAGGAAAGGGGGGGCCTCCACTATTTATCTGCCAACCACTGCAGTTGTGGGGAGGCGTGCCAGGGAAATCCAAGAACCTGTTAGACAAGAGGTTGGCAAAGTTTTTCTGTCAAGGGCCAAATGGTAAATATTTTCGGCTTTGTGGGCCATACAGACTGTCGTGACTATTTAATCTGCCTTTAGAGCACAAAGGCAGCCCTAGATGATACTGAATGAGCGAGAGTGGCTATGTGCCAATAAAACTTTATTTACACAAACAGGTAGCTGGCTGGATTTGGCCACACCGCATATCAATACTAAGCAATCTAGGACAGTATTTATGAGCATGCCGACTGTGAAAACCTGTGCTGTTCACTGGTGCGCTGGGCAGTGATGGAAACGTTCGGTGTCTCTACTGACTGCCCGTTATGGTAGCCACTGGCCACATGTGGTCTCCGTAGCAGAAAATGTAGCCAGTGTGACTCAGGACACTGGATTTCTGATTTTACGTACGTTCGATTAAGTTTAAATAACCATCGGATAGCAGAGCTTGGTAGCTGTTGGCCTTTGCTAAAATAGGATTGGTGCAGGAAATACAAAATAACCTGAGAAGTTCTACTTCACATTTTCACAGAGCCTCGAGAGAGTAATATTTTGGTACCTTAAGAGCAACAGTCTCAAGACGTATTCAGCCAAATGCAAAAAATGACAACAAAAAATAATTAAGTAATTCAAGAAATAATGAAGTAATTTGAGCCAGAGTTCATGGAAGAGTGGACGATAAACCAGTAAAACTGATGCATCTGAGGACTTACTGATAGTGTGACTGTGCACACAGGGCACTTGTTAGGAAGGGTTGCTTGAAATAGAGGAGGAATCCTGTTTTAGAACTAATGTTCTTATTATTTTAGTAAAACCAGGGAGGTAAGGAAACGAAGAAGGTGAAGCAGCTCTCTTACTTGGGGAAGGTCGCAGACCTCACTGATAGATAAGCGTAGGCTGAAATAGGCTTGTTAGAAATGTCAGGTTAATAGATTGCATAGAAACAGACTACAGAATTTGTAAGTCATTGAAGGGGGGAAGGGGGAATTGGGGCCCATTTGGGAAAAGTTCAGGAATGGTAAAAAGTAAAAGTGAAGCAACAGAAATAATAAGCAGAAAACATAATATTATAGGAATACTTTCAAACATGATTCATTCCCACTTTGCTAACTGGCAATTTTATTAAAAGATTCTCAGATTGGATTAAAAAAAAAGAAGGCAAAACATACTATGTTCCGCTTGTAAAAGACAGAACCCAAATGAGATGACACAGAAAGAATGAACAGGAAACTATGGGCAAAGATAGAACAGACAAATGAGTATAAGAAGAAAAAGGATACAAAGTATAATTTAAGGCAAGTAATGTATGTATCATTTGTGGAGAAGATACAACCCATCAATAGTTGTGCAACTAACAACACAGCCTCTGAATACTAAAGCAAAACCAGTGAATACAAAGCAATGTGGCACCACACTCATAATCACAGCGTGAGATTGACATTTATCTCAGAATTTGTCAGAGTGAGTAGATACAGAAAAGATTGAAAACACAGAACAAAGCTATTAGAAAGGTGGCTTTCATAGATATATTTAATATATGTGATAGATTTAATGCAGGATATACTTGTATGTAATTATGCAGATGTGTGTAATTCATACACTTAGCAAGTATACAGATGATTTTTTTTTTTTAGATATCCTAGACACATTCATGAAAATTGCTCATATGTTAGAACACAACGAGAATTTAAACAAAACCCAAAACTGCACATTTAAAGGCTATCTTCTCTGACCACAATACAAGAAATTTAGAAGCAGATGACGTGACTTTTTAGGTCCCGCTGCTTAGAATGTTATTGTTTTGTTTCAAGTCATTTAAATTTCCTTGCTTTTTGCAGCTAGCCGGTAAAAAGCGTTGTGTGTGGCAGTCCAACGTGTGGCACTGTGGTGATGTTGAGGTGTTCTCACACTGATACGTGTTCATAAAACGAAGGACTTTGGGGCACGACTGTAGAGTTATAGCCTTCAGTCTCCAGAAATTCCACTTGGCTTTTAATAAAATACTCAAATACTTTCATGGAAAAGATATCAGGCTAGGACTTCCTGCTGCTTGAGTCACAAGTCAAGAGGCTTATATGGAGGGGAAAAGAAAGGCTGTAATACTTTTTTCATTTTTATTCCTATTACAAGAACTCTTCTTGTTTATTGAAAATTTGAAAATTACCCAAGATAACTGTTTTTAATAGCTTCATGAGGTATACCTCACATCCCATAAAGTTCACCCCCTCTAAGCGCTCCGGGTGATGAATGTCAGTGTGCCCTTTGGAGCACTGCCATCACCCCCAGAAAGGTTCCCATGCCCATTTATGGTCATCTCTGTTCCCCTCTCCCAGCCCTAGGCAACCACCGATCTGATTTCTATCCCCAGAGTTTTGCTTTTTTCTGGAAATTTCATATAAATGGCATCCTAACATTTGTAGGCTTCTGTGTCTGGCTTCTTGCACTTAGCATACTGTTTTGGAGGTTCATCCACGTTGTAAGATCAGCATTTTGTCACCTTTGTATAGATCCTTTCAGAATACTTCCAGTTCACTTAAAAACTTAAACTGCTATTATTTCAATTTCTGTTTTCAAGAGACATGCAAGGAAATCTTTTAAAAACAAGACTGTATCTCCAAGTTTAATTAAATTCGTGGCAGTGCAGGGACGCCTGGGTGGCTCAGTCGGTTAAGCGTCTGCCTTCGGCTCAGATCATGATCCCAGGGTCCTGGGATCGAGTCCCACATCGGGCTCCTTGCTGAGCAAGAAGCCTGCTTCTCCCTCTGCCTGCCTCTGTCTCTCGCTCTCTGATAAATAAATAAAATCTTTAAAAAAATAAAATAAAAAAATAAAATAAATTCGTGGCAGTGCAGACTAAGCTCTGAGGATTCCTAATTCTATTAGGAATGTACTTGGGGTGTAGGTGTCAGCAGCCTAACTATAGCAGTTTAATAACAAATGATTGATTTTTTTCTCACATGACAAGAAGTCCAGAGGTTCATTTGCTCAGTGATGCCAACAGGGGCCCAGACTTTTCCCTGAGCTTTTTGTTCTTTTTGGCAACAATTCCTCTTGATTTTTGTGCTTCATGGTTACAATGGGGATGCTGGAGCTTGTTTGGAGTCAAGGCAGGAAGAGAGGGGAAGAGCCAAGGGCATCGATACTGTTCATCAGGAAAGCAAAACTTTCCAAGGACACCTAGGTGACTCAGTCGGTTGGGTGTCTGCCTTCGGCTCAGATCATGATACCAGGGTCCAGGGATCAGGGTCCTGGGTCGGGCTCCCTGCTCAGTGGGAGGCCTGCTTCTCCCTCTGCCTGCCGCTCCCCCTGCTTGTTTATTCTCGCTCGCTCTCTGACAAATAAATAAATAAAATCTTTAAAAAAATTAAAAAAAAAAAACTTTGCCCCAAACCCCACAGCAGATGTCTGTAGAGTCTCGTTGTCCAGACTCCTCTCAGTGTGCAGGAAGGTGGGGGGTCAAGAAGAGGATTGATTAACTCCTTTGGGTCAACCATGAGCTGGCCCCAGATTGGCTCATTGCTGCCCTCTACAGGACTGGGGGTCTCTAGGCAAGGCCAAGGGCGGGGGGGGGGGGGGGCGGTGGCCGTCCTTTAGGTAAACTGCAGCGTCACCATGGTAACGTGACAACTTGCTGAAAAACTGCCCAGTCACAGTATCATTAAATGGCTGATCCTAGCTGAGAGCAGAGAGTAGGCACAAGGCAGAAGTCCTCTAAGACTTGACTGACGGTTTTTGGCCAGACTATGATTTGGAGGGAGTCAGGTCTCAGAGTATTTGGCTGAATTGTATAAAACCTTACAGTGATACTGGGTGCACTGGATTGAGGTGGGAGGCCGCCCTCCCTTCTTTTTTCTTCCCAAGCGTGGGTGGGTGGGGGAGGGGCTGGATACCGTCTAAGGTTCCCTCTTAACCTGAGTGTTTCTGTGAACTCTGGATTCCAGGTGAACATGATGACCTTGGCAGAGCACATCATTGAAGCCACACCTGATCGAATCAAGCAGGAGAGTTTTGTGCCCACGGAGCCCTCGGCGTTGGAAAGAGCAGACACTGTAGCCATCAGCAGTACCATGAGCTGGCTGGCCAGGTACCTAGCCGATGTCGATCGTCTGCCGAGCGCCACCCAGATCAGGTCAGTGGAAGACCATGGTTCACGGACCGCCGTAAATGCCTGGGCTCAGTGGGAGGCGTGGGAGGCTAATTAGAGCTGATGAATGCTGTGTAACAGGAGACCTCGGGAAGGAAACACTGGGACAAGTTCCTTCACCACCTTCAGGTCCCTGCTCACGTCCTCACCTCTTCTGTGACTTTTCTCCCCTTGTAGCGCATGTGAGGTCACGTCCCGTGATGTTTCCCTCCCAATTCACCTGAAGCTTCACGAGGGCCGGGCAGCGTCTTCAGTGGGTTTAGTATTTAGCATAGCGCTAAACTCATAATAGGTACTCGGTAGGAACTTACTACCTGAAGGACAGTTAAAGTACGGGATGTGTTTAGCAACTTACTGGACTGAATGAAGGCATATTCTTAATAGTTCACAGTGGCCCTTGTCTCATTACTCAGCACTATGTAATGGATCATGCAGATCAGTCACCGGTCTCTCTCCCTTGTGTCTCTTCTTGTTTCAGAAGTGCATATAACGAGCCTCTAACCCCTTCTTCTAATACCAGCTTGAGCCCTGTTGGCTCCCCAGTCGGTGAAATAGCTTTTGAGAAACCCAGCCTTCCCTCAGCAGCAGATTGGTCGGAATTCCTGAGCGCATCTACCAGTGAAAAGGTCGAGAATGAATTTGCTCAGCTGACTCTGTCTGATCACGAGCAAAGGGAACTCTATGAAGCTGCCAGGCTTGTCCAGACAGCTTTCCGGAAATACAAGGTAAAGTGGAACAGAGTCCTGATGTGACATTCGTAAGATTGGGGAACACAGATGGAAGTCAGAATCATCCAAACTAAAACTTAAGCCTTTTTTTTTTCCTTTTTTTGCTGAGTCTGTAGAATTGTTCTTTGGAATTATTATGCCACATGAAATTATTAATAATTTTCAGAAGCTTTAGGGAAATAAAACTGACCAGTAGGGTGTAGTTATCACCATCTCAATTTATTCTTGGTAATGATGACAGATACTTATTATGTAGTTAGTATAGAGGAAGTTGATACCTCTGCCACAGGAATTTATAACCTAAAGCAGGGGTTCTTAAGGGCCTGGGACTGACTGTAGGCAGCCCTGAAATCTTATGCTAAAGCTTGTGTGTGCATTTTTGGTGGGAGAGGGTCCGTGGCCTTCCACAGTTTCTCAAAGGAGTCTTTGACCACCCCGAGAAGGTGTTAAAAGCCAATAATCATCGACCCCAAAGTTAGAGTAGTTGGGGTTATATTGGGAAAGACAATGGAAATCCGGCAGCATGTAAGGGGAAATGGTACAATACCTGATTTGTTAAATACTTGGAAAATGAATATTTTTAGACCTCCTAACATCCAAATATCATAGTTCTATTTAGAAGCAAGAATCACAGATTTATCCTGTAAGTTCATTTTTTCCTAATTTCTCCTTGTAATTAATTACCACTGTATTTTGGTAAACCTGGGGCCTCCGTAAAAGTTATAAATGAGTAGTAATTCTAACTTAAGTCTGAAGAAAGTTGACATTTCTTACACCAAATTGTTATTTCTTACACTAAATTGTGTTTTTCCTTCACTTTACCCTTCAGGGCCGACCCTTGCGGGAGCAGCAGGAAGTGGCCGCCGCTGTCATTCAGCGTTGTTACAGGAAATATAAACAGGTAAACCACAGCTTTGGTCGCAGTAGGAAGTGCAGCTTGTCCAAACAGCAACAGGCCCCCGAGGATTGTAGCATGTGGTCTGGCTAGAGAGCGCTATGTCCAGCTCCTGATTCAAAGACAGACTTTGAATTGCATTGACCAAAAACCAGAGGGAAATGTTCCAGAGCGGGGGGTAAAAAACGAACCAAAAAACCATCTGCAGTTAAACTTACCTCACAAAATAACTTCTGTTCAGATTGTTGGCCTTTCAGTATTATGAGCTATCTGAGATGTTGGTGTGACACAGAGAAAGTTATTTGCGTCTGAAGGGAGGCTCTGTGTTCCGGTAATTGTACCTGGAGTAATTGAAGAACTCTAGAGAGTTTGATGTGGTGATCAGAGAAGAGAAATAATGGCAGTTATCTTTGACCCTGAGTTATAGAAATTATCTATTCTCGAGCCACTTTTCCTTTCAGCTTCTTCCCATCCGTTTTCAAATGAAGACTTGGAAAAATCTCTGAAAATCTTAAGACGCCCAGAACATCTTAAACGGCTTTTGCATTCCTTAGTTAAGAGATGCAGGAAGAATAGCTAAGTGTTCTTTCACTCAGTATTACCAGGTTTCCAAAACACCCTGTCAGGTTACCTAACTGCCATCACCTGGGAAAGGGCACTAAAGTGCATGGGGCCCTGAGGATGTACTAGAGCTTGCAGACACACCATCTCATCACACCTGTTCCCTACAATGACCGGCGATAAACAATTTTATGTCCCTTTTAAGATGAAGAAGCTGAGGCTCAGAGAAATTAAGACAATATTAGGTTTTCCTAACCGCCTGGGTGGTTAGAAAATATAAAAACTTACCTAATTGAGTGTTGACTGGCCCGTATGATGAAGTTCAGGCCTGTCAGTAGATCCCAGAACCTTTCAGTAGACGGTGCTCTAGGTAGGTTTTAAACTTTTACTTAAGGAATAATATATGCTGAGATGTGTAATAGTCATGTGCAAGTGTGGTATTGTGTTCTCTTGTTACGATACAGGGCTCGCTTTGATTTCTGATATGGGTCGCCACGTTCTTGCGTTTCTCTCGGATTAGCGCTACTAGTGAAAGGGGGAGGGCTGGGAGGAGTCTTCAGCTTCTAGCCGGTTGAGTTCACGATCCCAGAGAATGAAGGTTTATTGTGTAAACGCTGGCACCGCGGTACCTGGCTCTGTCCTCACATTAAAGCGAGACACATAAAGTTTCAAGTCTGTGATTACAACAGGTATTTATTCCAAAAGATGAGTCTGAGTTTTGGTTTTGGTTTTTAAAACCACCCCCCCAGAGAAGTGTTGTCTACAACCAGAAAAACGGAAGACATGATTTTTTGAAATACTGACAAGTATAAGACAAGTATTTCGGAAGATGGAAGGCATTAATGTAGCCAGATTACTTTACTTTTTTTTTTTTTTTTTTCCGGTTGGGAGTTTTATTGGTTCTGGTTTTTAATTTCCTTCTATTCAGCAATCTAACGTTAATCTTGTATTTTCTGTTTCTCCCCAAGCTGACATGGATAGCCTTGAAGGTAATGACACCCAAGTCCCCTCACAAACCATTCCACCAAAGTCACAAACTTCACACCCATCACCAGCTACAAGAAGGGGCCATTAAGACGGCAGGGTCAGGAAACAGGTGTACTCCCCTTTCCAGGCCGCCTAACCACAGTGCATCTCCGGGGGCCACGTGGTTATTCAGTTGGAGTGGGTTTTGGCATTAACAGTCATCGGACATTTTCTTGGCCATGTCAGTCTAAAGAATCCATCCAAGCCGATTCCTGTGAGCCCAGCGAGCCACTCAGTGCATCTCCCTTCCTCCTGGTGTCCCTCACTGTGGCCCGGTAGTTTCTGAATGTGCAGTGTGCATGGGCCAGGGGGCTGAAAACCACAGGAGCCCTGTAGGCTACAGCGCCGTCCTAAAAGATTTTTGGGCAAATGAAAACGGAAAGCAGGTCAGACGAGACTAAAGAGGATTCTTGCACAAGGGTCTTGTGTCTTGAACATTCTGAGAAGTCAGTTCCCTCCCATCACTCCAGTACAGGCAGAGATGACCTTAGGCACAGGGATTTTCTCAGGAGTATTTTTCCCCATGATGGTAAGTTGCCTTCTTGCAAGCAAAGTGCTTCCTTGTGACTTCTTGTCCCCAGAGTCCTATTGTATTTCATTAGCAGTTTGGACATCGCATTTTTTAAATATGGAGAGCTCTGTAATTTTAGTGCCTAGAGACGGAAATGGAAGAGAACTCCTTCTCCCGTGCCTTCATCCCTCCCTCGTGCAGTGCTGCAGGCTGGGCGGAGGGCTCCCCGGTCCTGTGACACTTTTCCCGGTTTCATGGCTTCACCCCTGTGTCGGTCTTATGAGTATTAACTTTTTGCAGGTTAAATGTCTTAAAGGTGTCAGCGTTTCATGATAAGCCTTGTATTTGGGACCTTGCAACTCAGAAATGTGTCCTACGGAACTGTAGTTAGGAATCAGCTGCTGACTGCTCTAAGTAGGCTTGTGTGTGGTGGTGATTGGGATGCATAAAAAAGGTTATCTTAAAATGTTTCAGAATCAGATAGTAAATATTAAACTTTGAATTTGTACTTTCTAAATACGCTTTTATTATTCCTAAATGTCTACACATATTGCTATTTTAAAAATGTTTTTTCAAGAAGGGCAAAATATTTGATGTTTGTGGGGAAAAAGCACATTTAAAGCAATACATTGTCTGAAGGCAACCCTTAAACTAATATTTTGCATTTGGGAAAGATAGGTGAAGAGGTTCCTAGTTTGCCTCTTTGGTGATTGAACCCAAGACAGAGACTGTGATGATCAAGGAGAAAGAAAGGTGTTTCCCTCCTTGCCTTCCCCGGCACGCTCAGAGGACACCCAGACTTGTGGGCTCCTGTTGTTACTGTTCTGCTTATTCTTGTTTCCCTGCAGTATGCACTTTATAAAAAGATGACACAGGCTGCCATCCTAATCCAGAGTAAATTCCGAAGTTACTACGAACAAAAAAAATTTCAGCAGAGCCGGCGTGCTGCTGTGCTGATCCAGAAGTATTACCGGAGTTATAAGAAGTGTGGCAAGAGACGGCAGGCTCGCCGAACAGCCGTCATCGTACAGCAGAAACTCAGGTGGGTTGAGCTGTCTGTCACAGGGGCGAAGCTGTCTAGGGAAGAGAGCCTTGGCATCATGGAAGGAATGGCGCTGCCCCGATGTGAGGGGTGACACGCTTGTCGCGGGGACTTTCTTGACAGACCACGCTAGATGCTGTGACTGCGTGTAGTGATACCCAGGCTGTCAGTCCGTCTTTGTTCAGCAGCTTCTGTCTCCAAGCCCCCCACCCCCCAGTTATTTTGGTCTCCCCCCCCCACCCCGACTTCAGCTGGGGTGGGAATCTGGCAGGACCCAAGTTCCTGCTCAGAGAGGGCGCTCCTCCGTTGGGCAGTCTGAATTGTAGTGTCCCTGCGTGCGAGACCTTGGAAGGATAGCTAGAGGCCAGCTAGTCCATCTTAGCGTGATGGGGACTCTGAGCGCAGTGAGAGAGCCGACAGAAGAAGTTCAGGAGAGTATCAGACTCGGGCGAACCAGCTTCGACCCTGAGAAAGCCTGTGTAAGGCCGGGACGCATTCTTCCAGAAAACGAGCTCACGAGGGGTTGTGAAAGGACAGCCGAGCGTCACCGTATGCTGCACTTGGGCCCTGTGTCGCTCACAGCCAGGGGGAGGGGCTGCCACCCCCTCCTCCCTTCCCTGCCGGCACTGCCCAGGCCTGCCCTGCTGTGGGGTTTGCTACCTGAACTGTTTCATTAAAGGCCCTCTGCCACTGCTCCCCCGTTTTCAGCGTGTGCACATCAAGCCTCACGGGACCCTTCTTGTGACGGTGATATTCCGGCTTTTTCAGGAGCAGTTTGCTAACCAAAAAGCAGGACCAAGCTGCTCGAAAAATAATGAGGTTCCTGCGCCGCTGCCGCCACAGGTAACCCTCCTCCTCACCTGGACGTTTGCTCGTCGAGAGCCGCACCACCGCCCTAACCCTCCGAACCACGCGTGACCGCCTGTGCAGAGCGAGTCCCGGCATTCATCAGAGGAAACATCCCGAATCGCTGTAGGCGAGCGGAGCTCTCTGACTAGGGACTGAGCTGCCGCTCCGGGCACCCGGGTACCCGTCTCAGATTCCGTGGTAAAGAGCGAGCAGTGGAGGCTCAGGCCGGTGACTTTCTGTCTTAGTTTGGGTGTGAGGACAGCTTAGCTTTTAATTCCCGTTTGTCTTTAACCTCTTATTTGTGTGCCACACGGCAGCACGCTCTTCACCCCCAGCCCTCCCCGTGCCAGTGTGTGTCCACACAGAGAATAAACAGAGTTCCTGTTCTCAAGGAAGGGCTAGAAAACCACTCCCTCCCTCCCTCCAAGTTCTCCGACTGAATGGCTGGTGCCCTCTGCTGGAGATGCGCAGGAAGGGGAACCCGGCTGAGCTGAGAGGTGCATTTTCAACTGGGAGGAAACAGGCTCCCGTGACCGGGGCCTTCCCTGGAGACAGGACAGCTTCCCGCTAACTGGCTAGAGGGGTTTCTCTTTGTTCCCTCAAATTTGAGCTTCCTTTGTGAACACTAGGCTCTTTCCTTAGATTTGGGGGGAGCTGGTGAGATCGTTTGGTTTCTGGATTAGGTTAGCATTCTGGTCTGACATCTGGGCCAGGGGCCTCCTGAGCTGGGTTTGGATGACCCTGTGTGGTGTCGTCACTTCCCTGATGCTTCCCTGCGCATCAGGAGCTGTGCGGTTTACAGAGCCAAACTCTGAAGCAAGCTCTTTGACGTCTCATTTCCTCTTCCTGTTTCATTGTACCTAAGGCCTGAGTGTCCAGATTCCATTCGATTCCACAGAGGTTCCCTTTTACTTCGGTTTTTCTTACTCCTGAACCTGTCTGCTTGCTAGCTTGGAAACTCTTTGGACTTTGAGACTTAATAGGGGTTAACTGGCCATTTGTACTTTCACTTCTGTTAACAAAAGAATTCTATGATGTTAAAAGGAAAGGTGCACAGAGCCACACGTTAACAACGATAAAAGCTTTTAAAAGAACATTCTCTAGGATGTATTTGGTGTTCTCTAACTAGAACGCTATTTGGAAGAAGCTAATGCGCACCTCCTGAGCCTCAGCAAGCCATTTGCTCTCAGCCACCACGCATGACTGGGGTCTTTGCTCCCGTAATTAGCTAGCCGATGAGATTTCAATGTCGACACTCAGCTAGGAAGTCTTGTTAGGAAATGCAGATGAAAACATGAGGCGCTTGTGACATAATCACATTCGTTCTGGCCTTCCCGAGGGTGGTCTCTCTTCGCTCCCACTAGTCCTACCTTTGCCAGCATGAGAGTACTTGCAACCAGATAGGGTGGTTGATTTTCTCTGTTCGTGAAACCTCTGGGACTTCCCTAGGCCTTTTTCCAGAGGTTCTTACATGTGCTCACACTCCTTCCTTCTTCCTCTCCAACCTGCAAAATGAAAAACAAAGGAAGATTCTACCCAGCCCTGTCCAGACTGCAGTTAATGCTTTCCCGGGACATTTTATTTTCAAGAAAATTAGCTTTATATTGCTCTTTCTTAGGCCACTTTGAACAAACCTTATGTTCACAAATCATGTTTTCCTTGTTTCTCCTAGTCTTCTCCTCAAGCTTTGAAAACACGTATAGGTAGTGTAACCTTAGTCATTATGAGCAAACTGACATAAAGTCCCACTCTCCTTTTCTTTTCTTTCTCGTCTAAAGCTGTGCCCTGTGTTTACACTGGGCGTGTTGAGAGGGTAAGCTACTTAAACAAACGTATGTGCATAAAAGGCTACCCCCCCCAAGAGTAGACTGGGCAAAGGAATCCTTTCATTCTTGTTTTCAAAGCTCTCTTTTTATAAACTAGTAGAGAAGAAGTTCATGATTACTTTTCTCAGGTTCATATTTTAACTAGTAGTAACCTTTTCAGGGTGGCAAGGTTTGTTATGAGGAGAACATCAGATTATGGACTCTGAATTCCTACTCATTGTTTGGGATGAAATAAAGACCCCAACGGGCTCTTTTCCTTACTTGCCCTGGAATAGTTCCGAGGTTAGGAAAATTATGCAGGCAAATTTTAATGACCTTTAGATGCCGACTGTGTCAGATCCGTAGTCTCTTCCCATCCCTGTATCCTGAATATCGATAGAACTGAAAGTCCAAGCTCCTCTTTTCCCTACGATGAACATAGCCCTGTTTCCATTCTGTGGTACTAAATATTACTTTAAGAGAAACTGTCATGTGTCCTGTCCCTGAGAAGCATTAAAATAGAAAACCTCATATGACACCCTCTCAGAAAAGGTAGGTAGGTAATGGCTTCAGGAATCAATAAGAAGTGTCCCATTTCTTAAGGATTTTGCTAAGTCAGACGACCCCCACGTTTTTAGACTTCACGATAAATTGGTGAATTTACTACCTGCTCATTTCACATACCCTGTCACCACTCCTTTCTTTCCAAAAAAGGAACCACTTTATACTCTCTTTTGTTGTTGTTGTAATAAAGCTATGTATAAGGTTTCTGTTGTGACCCTCACATGCTAATAGCTCTTTGGTGTTGTTTTACTGTCTAAAGCCCCCTGGTGGACCATAGGCTGTACAAAAGGGTGAGTTTAGCTGCCTGCTAGCCAGTGTTTACCTTTATCTTCCATTTTCAATATTTTGCTTTTTGCTTGCTTGCATGGGGCTGCAGCCTAGGTATGCCAGTAAGTTTCACATCCATTTTGAATGAAATAAGATAAAATGAAAACTAACCCTAATTACTAACACTGCTACGTGATACAACATGGAAATAGTCACATACAGCAGATGGACAAATGCATGAGTGAGAGAAAGGGAGGCCCTTCTGAAACTGCTGCAGGGCATGCTTAGAAGTTGGGGGAGTTGAAACAAGGCTGCACCATAAGAAAACATCCAGCAGGTGGTTCTTTGTGATTCAAATAATTGGCCACAATGAATTCTCTCAACTACTGCTGAGTCCAAATTTCTAAAGCAAGAAAGCACACCAGGTGATACTGGCTTTTTTTTTTTTTCTTTTTTTATTTTATTTTTTTAATGAATCCATTTCTTATTTAGAGTTACTATTTCCCCGTTACCCTGTTCCTCTAGTTTCATTTTCTAAATCTCCCTTTCCCTGGTGCCGTGAGGTAAGTCAGCACACGAAGCTGCCCTTTCAGAAGCAATGCAGGGCGTTCATTATAACACAGCGAGCAAACTTGACTTCCAGAATTTAACGGCAATGCTGAATAAAGACAACGTGGTGTAAAGTGTCTTAAGTCTGTATATCCTATGTTGCAACGAAGACGGGATGTTCCAATAGAATTTGTATTTTAAAGAAATGATAATGGAGAGGTATCCGGTAGACGCTATTGATGTCCTTGAGATTTTAGAATAGGACGCTGATTTGTAGGTATGCCCAAGAGGCAGAAGTCTCTGTCACATGGGACTATGACATGCCAGAAGTTACAGTAAAGGATTTAGGGTCAGGAAATTGATTTAAAAGCCAGGAATACCACTCACCAAAATCCTATTTGAATGTGGATTAATTTGACAACTTTTGTCCGATAGACTTAAGATGCACTTAAAAAATTAACACGGAGTTACCTCTGCCAACTCAACCACATTCAACGCCCTCCCTTCCTAACCCTACAGTAATACTGGAGTCATGTTTAGGATTTCAGAGAAGAGATTATAATTCCAAAAATCTAAAACTTCTAGTGTTTCTGGAGCTCATATTTTTCATCCAAGTACATTTATGTGGATCCTGGTATTTTGCTCGTTATATTTTAAGTCAAAGGCCAGCTAACTTTTGCTTAAGAGGCTTTAGTAAGCTAGTAAATACCTTGGGCTCTGTGGGCCGCACGGTCGCCGTCACAGCTACTCAGCTCTGCCATTGGAGCGTGCACGTGCCCGTAGCTAATACGTCCATGAATGGTTATGGCTAGTGTGCCAATAAAACTTTATTTACACAGATACTCATCGGGCTAGATTTGGCCCGTGGGCTGTAGTTTGCTGACTGACGATGACAGGAGAATTGAGTTTTTATAAGTTCTTTCTAAAACAAGATTCTATCCCTATAGAAGACTCAAAGTCTCACCTGGTTAAAACCATGGATAGTCACTGAAAGAAAATGTATTTTTAAAAAAATGAAGCAGCTACACTCTTCTGTAAATTTAACCAGTTAGTCCTCTTGAGAACCAGGCAGTTGTTTACAGTTGCCCCGTGTAGTAGAGCTGGCTCGGAGACAGTGTTTAAAACATAAGAGTAAAAGGGACACAAATCTCCATTTCTTTCTCTTTCTGTTCCTTCTCACTGCCTGCATACACAGATACTATTTCTTTCCACTTAAAAGCACCTCCCAAAGAGCAGACGCATGACCTAGGATTCAGTTGAGCTAAAAGTTGTAGTATCTTGCCTGTGCCATTAACAGTCACCACAGGGAACCAACATTTAGTAAAAATGGTTGCTTATGCACTTTTGAGACTTGTTCGCTTCTGATATGTCAGTGATCATTTTTAAGAGTACATTTTCCAAAGATGCTCTTCAACACCAGAATCCCTACCTTAGCTTCCTTAGCACCTGCTGCATTCCATCATAAGCTCCTAAAACTCCCCCCCGGGGCGTGGAAGGTTGGAATCCCCTGACACGCCTGCACCTGCAGTCTCCAGGGAGTTTGAGAGACAGGAGCTGAGCAGCGCAGGTTCATTCTAGAGTGGTACTGTTTCTCTCCCCGTGGCTCTAATTACCAGTAAGATCTCCCTCCCTCTCTGTTCCATCAGAGAAGCCACAGGGGCCCTTCCGCCAACAGTCCCCAAGTTGAAATGACTCTTGGGAGGCAGAGCATTCTCCGAGGAAAGTTCCTGGAGTTTATGTCAATTCCTGGAGTTTGTGTCAAAGAAGTTAATATACTTATTTTATTAATGTATGAAGTATACCATATTTAAGACATTTAAGCTTGATACATCAAAAGATAATATTTGAAAACTGAAGGAATTAAATTTTGTTGTGCAGCGTTTGTCAGACATTATTGAACCCTGCCTCCTAGATGGATGAAGCAGAAGGCTATCTAGAAAGGCAGGTGATGTCGGTCATCAGAATTAAGGCACAGTAGGCTAATTCCAGGAGCATAGCAATCAGAAAATATCATCGTGTCTTCCAGTTTTTAGTCTTCACTTGGGGAAGGCAAAGAAAAAGCCCCAAATGCCCTTCACCGCATCAGCTTATTTTCACACAGCCTTTCATCCAGGCTTAGCCCCTAGTTTACCCACATAAAATAGAGTTTCCAAATTCTCAAGAACTCTTGCAGAGATTTGTTTTGTCTTGGATACAATAACTGTCCTATTTAAAAGAAAACTTCTGTTATGCACAGAGATATTTAAATCAACAGTCTTAATTATTATTTAGGTTAATTTAGGTGTTCTACTACTTTCACAAAAAAAATGACTGGAGGATTTCTGAGATTGAAGAAGTCTTTGAGGTGCACATTGCTGAAAACCCTGCTCCCCAGCTGGGCTTCGAGTATATTGAACAGGGTGCTATTTAGGGTCCTAGCAGAAAACCAAGTTACCTCATATGTCAAGAAATAACAAATACCTGAATTACCTGACAGATTCATCCTCCGGGTACTGAAACTAAACAGGGCAATTCCTCTTTTTCTAGCTGGAAAATGGCTTTCCACTTCTATCTTTAAGATATTTGGGTTTTGTGGGTATTAGGAAGTGTGCTCGCAGATCAGAGAGACTACTCTCTGAAAAGCGATTCCTAGACAGATTCCTTTTTTCCGCTGGGATAATATTTCCGTGAGAGGGCTTTACCACCTAGAACAGGTACTACAGGTACTATCCTAAACAGTGGGAATTCTGGTTTCCCAATAACCTGTTTTTGTAAGTTGCTGGCCCAGTACCTGTGTTCAGTAAAAGTGGGCAAAGCTATCCTACTGTCATGAAAGAACCCTAATTGGAAGAAGAAGAAGAGGTAACACTGTCTGGTCACAAATTTCTAGGCAACAGATTTTCTCTGTATTTGACAACTGGGTTTCCAAACACTTAACTTGGCCAGATGGTGCCAGTTATCTGGGTAAGTAGTGATTTCAGCGTTGACTCTTGAGAGCAGTCCTGTGAAATCTCTTCAGCGGGTCATTATCAAGCTCTGCAGGTTACACTTACACTTTTTGCTTTGTTGTGTATACTTTAATCCAAGGAACAATTCTCTTAACGATGCCTGGAAGTGTGCTGCTTAATGGAGAGAAGTAGACAGTGCTCTAGGTCAACCACGGTGACATCACGCTTCCTTAGTTGACATGAGGCATAGTTCCCAAATGGGGCCCAATATATTTGGTGAGGAGTAGGAAATGAATGTGTGGGATGTGTCACCATGGATGTAATTCAAATATCCAAAGTAATTTTGTCTTACTTGCCTCTTTTAGGAAATGAATATTTTTGGAACACAGTGGTGTGTGTTAAATTGCAGACAACATGCTCTGTGTCATTCTTATTGGGCCTCTCTGTCTTTTTTGTTTTGCAATCCAAATGAGATTTCTGGAAAATGGCAAGATCTCTCTTTTCCTAAATTCCCCACGAGCTATTGCAG
>NC_138372.1:4999827-5026669 GCF_054177405.1 Leptonychotes weddellii
TCGGTTTTGTTTTTTGTTTGGGGGGTTGGTTTTTGGGGGGTCTGGGGGGGTTTGTTTTGTTTTTATTTTTTTGTTTTGTTTCGTTTTTCTTGTTGTTGAGACTACAGCAGTATCCCAAAGTGGCGATCATTTTCAGCCTAGAATGCTTGGGCAAATCCAGGATTTGTCTCCAATTTTTACAGTTGAATGGTCACAGGTCAAAGTCTTGCTCCCCTAATTACCTCAACGCCAAGTCAGTCGTAGGAGTACTGTTTTCCAAGGTACTTTCGGGAGGCTGAGAACTGTGCTCCTTGCAGCTCTCCATACGGTAGTGAGAGCCTTGTAGCTACAGAAGTTGTAGTCTCTGTCCCAGTTAATTGTCTGTCCCGTCCCACGGAAGGCTGCTTTGCCTGTCTTCTGCATGGGGAAGTTCAGAAGCAAGCGTAATCATAAGGGGGTTTGTTTTTAGATGACCAGGACATTCTTAGGTTCTTTATTGGCCCTGAATGAATCTCGCAGGTGTAATTCCTTTAGAGAACCCAAACCTCAGGAACCATTAGCTGCATGTAGATAGCACATACCACACAACAGAAGTTTATTGAACATCTGTATTCTAAGCTCTATAAATACAGTGACTGGATTTTCAAGCATAATTCCAACTTCAAAAATTCTGGTCTCTATTTACCAAGTTGTGTGCTGAAAAAAAATAGGCTCATAATGCAGGTAGTATTGATGACCCCGGTTCACTTAGTTGATTGTTGGTTTTGGACTATAAAATTGAATTTTTTTTTCTCCATTGAATTTTTCAGTTGGGTGTTTTGTGTCATGTGAATGCAACATTTGTGAGACGTGTAGTAGTAACAGATGGATAGAAAAACATAAACTTTTTTTTTTTTTTTTGGAGAATGACGAGCAGGAATAATTATTACAGAAGAAGTGTACTCCTTGTAGCACATTTTGGAAATATAAGTAAGCCAGGAGAAAAGCCCAGAGGTAATAACAGCTAAACTTTTATGACCCTTCTCGTGGCAGATGTTATATGTAGTTAACACATGCCTTTTAGTGGTTATTCATGTCCTGACAGAGACAAGGCAACAACAAATTTCTGTAACTATTGGAACATCTGTTTTTTAAGATTTGCTAACAAAAATTCGAGTATCAAATGTTCTAAATTACTTCAGTGATATAGTTAATTGTTGTGTGTTTCTTTAGAGGCAATAGATCATTCAGACATTACTTTTTGTCCAGTTGACATTTGACTTAAAACAAAATAAAATTAAAAAGTAGGTACCTCTAGTCTATCCTAATAATCTGCCCTCAAGTAATTTAGAACTCCATTTATGACTTCAGTAGGGCAGATTGTAAAAGTCTCCCAATTTCATCTAAACATTGAGAGGTAAATTGACATCCATGTAGTCTGCCAATTGGACATTGGAGGAGGATAAAAATCTTCCCTTTCCTTGATTCTTATTCCCACTATTTTCAGATCTCAGATCCATTTTATAAAATTGATAAGTGCATTTTAAGTGGAGGAATGTTTGTTCTCCCAAACACCATAGTAAAATCAACGTAAGGTCTCATAAGGGACAGCGTCTCAGAGTTGAGGAAATATAATTGTTAGGAATATAGGTGTTAGTTGTTACCAGTTTTCAAAAATGTACGCCTCTCATGCCATGGAGATTTTCCAAATGCCTTCGGAAAAACCGATACAGTAACAGTTTTTTTTCCTCATTGTTTTGTCCTCCTGAGGTATGTTGGAGGCAGCAGGGTGGAGAGGTGAAGTCAGACAGGCCTGGGCTCAAATCCCCACTCTGCCACTTGTTAACTGAATTATTTGAGGCAGGTTGCTTCATTGCTATAAATCTCAGGTTCTGCATTTACAAACTGGAGAGAATGGGGATGTGTTGGGAGGACTAAACGAGGTAACAAATCCTAAGCCTGTACGGCCATTGGATCAGAAGCCTTCTCTTCCTCTTCCCTAATTCCTCCTGAACATCTTTCTGTTAAAAAAAAAAAAAACTATGCCATTGAAGCCATTCGGGTATCATTTATCATGCTAACGTACTGTAAAAACCTCGTCCTGAAACTGAGAACTAAGTTATCCACCATAGCTCAGGAGTGATGAAAGCCTAGAAATCATGTCGGAGATCAGGGCGTCTCCTTTTTCCAGTGTAGATGATCGTAGTCATCTCTGTGTGTGGACATGCATCTCTTCTTAACCTAGAGCCATGCGAGGCTATCGCTAGTTTATAGCAGAGTATTTACATGGTGACTTTGAAACCTCATGAAAACTTAGTTGACTTTTTAATTAGTTTCAAAAGAAATTAAAAAAAAAAAAAACCCTGCAAAAACAAATGTGACCATTTTAACTAAAAGAAAAACGTTTAAGATTTACCCACTATGACCAGCTGATTACAGCTTCTTTGGTATGAGACTGTATGAAACATTTCTGGCTTATAATTCACTCTCCTTTTTCTTTCATCTCAATGATGAACTTAATCTTTTTAAAGTGTTCCTCTTCACTCTAGAAAAACTGTGGGTGGATATCTGTGTTTATGCTGTCAGATTTTGAGTTCAGAATTCTTCAGATTCTAGAAATCTCATCGGTGATGGAGTCACTCTTGCATATCTGTGAATGAGTTCTGTACTGGTGCAGAAATAAAATGTCGCATTTGAAGGAGCATGCACATTTTGCGGTGATTCAGCAACTGGGTCTGCACAAGTACAGATATTTTGCATGCCCGGAAGTAAAGGTGGCATCAATGCATGCCTTGCATTTTTCCAGCCAAAGGGCTGTTAGTATAGATATTGCATGTTTAAAAATTGAACACACAATATAGCATGTTTCAATTTTTAAAAAGCCATTTATTTATCAAGTATGCATGTCCAAAATTAGGGACCTATAATGATGCACAATTCTGTACTGTAATACGATCCAAATTACTCTAAAACTTAATCCATGGTATATTTAATTATAAAGTTTAAAACTAAATAATACCTGGATCCAGTTATGAACAGAGCAATGTGTTCTAAATGTACCTGTTAAGAAGGAAGGATTTCAGCAGTTTGGAAGATACAGTGTTGATCAAGCTGGACCTGGTGTATTTAGTAAATAAGTCAGGCAAATAAGCAAGTTTTCAAACATGATAATTCTTTTCAGTATTAATGATAAAATAATAAAGCTTTTTTTCTGAAAGAGAGCAACTACTCTTTGAAGAGATTGTAGCAACGTTGTAGAATACTCAGAAATGATTCTGCTTGGAGGTGGTAAATTTCCTTAAATTGCTATAACAGCGTATGTGCCAGGCCTTTGAATCCCAGCCTGTGTAATATTAGCAACTTCCTACTACTTTTCAAAATGTTTTCTTCCCCCTGAGTGTTAACAAGAATCTTAGAAAGTAAAGTGGCATTTGTTTTAGAATAGAATTTAAATTGACTGGTATCACTTAAGATAACAGCAGAAACCTTATCCTTAGAGAATCAGAAAACTGTGTTTGGGGGATTACTGACCCCTTATAGGCCCACGTGAGAAAAACAGATGAGACCTTTTCTTGTTGCACTGTTGAGGTGTAGGGTATACGTGTCCCGAGAAACTGCCGCTTCTGTTTGCCTAAACCCATTCTCCCAGCCCCGTTTTGGGAAACAAATGTTACTATACGGTATGCAGAGCTACACGCTGTCTGCCTTGTACCACACATGCTGCCTTCAGGACTTAGACCCTGAAGCCACACTCGCATTTGATGATTTTGCTATTAAGGCAAGATCTTCATTATTTGTCACTAAAAGGAAATAATCTAGCTTACAACCCCTTCCCTGGCACTCCACCTACATCAGGTGGCCATATGCAAAACCCAAGACAAAGTTTTATTTTGAAAACTATAGACCGGAGGGGATCATTAACACGTAATTTGCTGATGTGAACTTCCCATGACTCTGATGATAACAATTTCATTTAAATGTGTTTGCTACAACATGTTGGATAAATAGCACAAAGTGTACCTGCTTGGTACGCACCCCGTTGCTGTCCATCTGGGAGCACTAGGGGAAGTGACCTGAACATCTTGTAGAGTTACAATGTGGAATGGGAGGAAGGTAAGGAATAACGAAAATCAGAAAGACTCCACAATACTGCGAGCGCAGTAGTCGAGCTGTGCAGGCGTCCAATCGGCTTCAAGATACCGACGGTCTTGAGTCTGTGAGCAAAGCAGTTCAATCCCTGGGTGTGTCAGACGCGAAGTAAGTGTGTGTGCAGTTTCCCTAACTTGCCTCCTGTGGGATTGCCGGCCATTAATGGTGGTCCTACCAGGCTAAAGAGGAAAGCTAGGTGAACAGTTAACTCTTCCTAAGATGAACACGTTGCTGTCACACGTGACTTAATGCTGTAGACTTCGGTTTTGCTTTGTGTTAGGAGCACTCGCTGCAGAGTAGAGTTTCAGGAAGGGTCATGTCTTCCTCCTGGAATATTTCCCTCAGTAGTGTAGCAGGAGTTTCTTTTGCCATCAGTGTTCCCAAGGGTTTTGTCTTGGTTTTTCACTTCAGAGGGAATGGTAATGGCCTTGCCCTCACCTGGCCACAGTTTCACTATATAGCTATCACCTGGTGTTCTGTTCTGTTTCTCTTCCAGAGTGAAAGAGTTGAGAAAGGCCAAGGAACTTGAAGACATACAGCAGCATCCCTTAGCAATGTGACATTGCTTTTCAGACTGTTTTCATTTCTGTTTTTAGCAGAGACAGCAACGACACGCACACGCACGCACACACACGCACACACACAATCCCTCTGCAGTTTTGGGGAGATCAGCTGCAGGATTTTAACAGGAATGTGTTGGTCATTGCATCTGCACTTTCATGGACAACTTTTAATTTGATCAGCAAGACATCTTGGAACTCAATCTTCTGTTGGATCATGGGAAAACAAGACACCACGAGGAATTGGAAGAGGCTTCCTCTTCTTAGGAAGAAGCCAGTTTCCTTCTCATATAGGGCTGTATTCAAACATCGTGTGGAACTGTACAAATATTTATACCAAAAATATAGACAAGCAAAGGTGGGGATGCACTAGCAACAAAAGAGAATGCTGCTCCTGCACCTGTCAGTTACTTCCAAGAAGCTGAATCTTTGGGATTGATTCTCAGTGGAGGGCTTAGATCATACAAATCTTTATTGGGTCCGTGTGTTCTCATTTCCTTCACTGATCTTATTTTATTTTAATTTGTGTTTGTTTTAATCTCTACAGCACACTTAATGCAACTTTTAAAATCTGCAGGTTTTTAATGTCTTGTGGAAATTTGCAGAGGGGCGGGTGTGTGGTAAACGGGTAATGCATGGGAACTAATGAGAAACAGCTTACAGAGTTTAAATTTATTTTCTTGTCCCCACCACCTCCCAAGAACCTGCGAGTATAGTGATCATCTTGTCCCTTTTGTCATGCTCAGCACTTTAATTTTTGGGCCTTACTTTCATGTGCAATGAGATTTACTTAGAGAATTGGTACAGCATGGAGCCTTTTTTAGTAACCTTGGAAACTGTAGTCATTCTAAGGAATCATAAACCTTGCCTGGACATTTGCCACCTAAAAGATCAGTGTGGTGCTGCGTTCTGGCCAGTAAATTCCATATTTTTGGCTATAATCTCATCCAAACTGAGCAGTTTCTGTGTATATATAAAAGGTAGAAACGGAAAGTGAGAAAATATTTGAAAGGGATTATATTAATTGCTAAATATTTTATTCACAAAGGTCAATAACATGGCAAGATAAAATTATTTGTATAGTTTTGTCTGAACGAGCGAGAAAAAATGTGGATGTATTGTTTGTATATATTGTATATATTAAAACAAAGAGATATGTGCATGAAATCAAGAAAAAAGAAATGAACAAAAGCAAAGCATTAGTGGCTATGGTCTGTAAAATGAAACAAAAAAAACTTTATTTCACTATAAGAGTACTTTATTTTAAATGTTCTTTAGAAGAACATTTTGCTAAAGCATGACTAAACTGCAAAAAACAAAAAACAAAAAAAAGAGCTACTGTATTTAGACTTAGGATAAAAGGCAGAGTAACATTACTTAAAAAAAAAAAAAAGGATATGTTTACATTTAATTTTGGCTACCAGGAGTTTATTTTATTTAATTTAAAATTTTTTTGCCAACGGTGCCAAGTAATGTGAATGCTAATATTGCTTAAGAAAATTAAGTTACTTTTGCTAAACAGATAATCATAAGATGAATCTGTGTATAGCTTAACACCATCCACTCACTCCAACAAAGAACACTTAGAACGATCAAAACCTGACAAAAGAAATAGTATGAAAAGTAGGAAAACGTCTCACGTTTTTCATATCTCCTGCTGGAAATCAGAAAATATATCAAAAATTGCACAAAAGTAACTAAAAATTTAAAAGATGCAAACTGGTCTCGTAGGGTTGTCCTGGTCTATTACTCTTTCCATACAATGAGGAGCCAAAGAAATCTGATGCTTTTAAAAATTAAACTACTAACGTTAAATTGAGAGAATAAAGTTCGCATTTGCTGATGCCAGTTTAAAATTCCCAGGTAAAGTTTCAGGATCAGTTGGTGTAAAGCTGAGATAACAGTTTTGTTTTGTTTTTTTCTTGGTTCTGGCTGCCAACTGTAAGTTAAAGCTCAAGGCTCGTTGTGAAGCCTAAAAATATTCACAAATAAGCTTTTAAACTGGTGTCTTTAGAAGGAAGGTAGATACAAAAAGATTGTGGTAAAAACTGGGGTCAGTGCTCTTGGTGCCTTTTCTATAATTGTACTTGTTTTTTAATTACTTCCTTTCACTGCCAACCTCGGATTACTGTACAGTATATGTCTTACCGCTTGTGATCAGCTTTGACAAGTGACGGCCCCACAACCAGTAGCCACCTGTACATTTGTAAACTGACCTGGCTCGATTTTGTTTTTAAATGTGTGGGTTATTTTGCAGCTGTTGCCCTCCCCACCCTGAAATGCCTATTATTTTACCCAATTTGACCTGTAGGAGGACACTGAGTAATTTACAAACACACAAATGTATGGTAAATGGGAATAGGAAGGTGAAAGCCAGCTCTTTCAGGATATCCCATATTAGTACTGAATTTAGATACGTTTATTCCATTTATTATGGTACAAATAACTGATCTTTTGACAAGAGTAATGACCTCAGTGGATTTGCGTTAACCCTCACATTAAGTTACTCATTTTTTTTTTTTTAATGTCTCCCATGCTACATTATTAGCCAAGTAAGTTAGAAACTTCTGGAAGATAAAGACAACATAGAATTAGGAGGGTTCTTACGGAGGGGATAGGAAGTAGGTTCAGAACCTACCGGTGTAGCCTGCCAGTACAACTAAATCCTAGGTGAGGTACGAATGCACTTCCACTGAAACGACGCCTTTCTGACCGCTTTTCCTTGGTTGTGAATCTTAATTTTGAATATAAGACGATAGGTAAGCGCAGCTTTCTTGGATAATCTGAATTCCCAAGTGCCAGGAGTAGGACTTCATTATAAAATTAATAGCTAATCTTATTCTGTCTCCTGAGGATTTAATTGCTATTCTTGTTACCCATTTGAAATCAGCTGTACTGTGTGAACGAAATAAAGACAATAACTCGGACCCCTCTCTGGCTGCACGGTCGCTTATGGCAGTTCCACACAGTAGTTGGCGCCCAATGGGGGGTCCCTGAGACTTGCATGTAAAACTAGTCTAGATGTCTTCTTTTTTGTAAGTTTTATTTTTGTAATTGTGCATGTGAAGCATCATTGAATCAATGGATCTGTTGAAGAACTCAGCTGCTGGAAACCATGCAAAATGTTTTGAATTGCCCTTAAAATATGGAAAATGTTTTCTGAATGCTTTATATTCTTTCTGCTGTAAATTAAAAATGAAGAAAATTTCCCCATACTATGTGTGTGCTTTGCTTTAACTTTACCTGATACTGAAATCCAGGGTGACCGGCCTGTTTCAAACCCAGATGAGATCATCTCATGTATCTCCTTAGATCTAGGGACAGTGTTTTGGCATCGACTGTCACAGAGCTTCAGACATGCCCATAAAAGAAAAATGTCTTCGTAAGCCACTGCCCCTAGAACCCTTGCTTCTCAATGGTCTTTTCAGGCACCTCTCAACATACCAGTTACTTGAAACATAAAGACACCGATCTAAATTCACCACTGCCGCTAAAATCCTCTGCTGTTTTTGAAAAGGCATTTTCCAACTGACTACCAATATCCATCTTCTTTTCTGAGAATTCTGTCATCATCTCCTTTCCTTTCACTGCAGTGTCCTCTTGTCTCCCTGGTAGTCCATCTTCCTCGGAGTCCCGTGTGGATGCTCCTGCCAGACCAAGTCCGCAAGGTATCTCTCAACTCCACCAGGCCCCAGTGATTTCTAGAGCCCACTGCATTTAAATGACATTCTCCTTGCTTGTTTAGCCTCACTCTTTATTCTGTCTTATTTTCACCTGTACCCCAACCTGCCCCTTCCGGTTGGGCGGTGCAAACCATGTCCATTTCCACTGCTGTCTGTGGTCATGTTTGTTCATCCCTTGCCTGGAGAGTTCTCTTCTTATCTACTTACCCAACTCAAATCCCACCCCCTCTGTGACACTCTTGTTTATTCCAATACACACTGACCTTTCCCTTTTCAAATTATTACATTGACAGTCGGAAAAGACAGTTCGGTATTTAAGTATTTTAGTTTCCATTTCTCATCTCACCCGCCGGTTGACCTGGCAGTGTTTTTGCAGTGTTGCTTTTTTGTTTTGTTTTTTTAAGGTAGGCGTTGTCTACGTTGGTAGGATACTTCCAGTTAACAACTTTAAATACATTGCAGAGTAACTCACTGCATTTGGATTTGTGCCTCCGCCTACAGCCGACCAGAAGTTGCGGACCTACTCTGTGCCGGGGCCCGGGAATATAGAAACACAGAAACTAACACAGCTCCTCATGGCCAGGCTCCCGTAAACAGATTGTAGTACGGTCTGTGCAGTGACAAATACTTGAGTCACAAACGAGCACACGAAGAGAGGGAGTCTAACCCTATCAGCGCCTGTGATAAATACCCCAAAGGGACTTCCGATCTCATTTTAACAAGTTTCCCTGGGAAACGTGGGGTCCCCAGGACCACTGGGTTAACGCGGGACTTCAAGCAGAAGGACACCGTCAGTCTCCAGTACTGTCACGGCCAAGGAAATGGCTCCCGGGCCCAGAATAATGCACCACGCCCCCGACCCAATTTACCTACACAGTCCCCTTACAGCGCCTAATGCGCCACATGCCCCAGCGTCGCACGGGCGGCGGCGGGCAGAGCGCGCCCCGCGCACTCAGCTCGCGCGGGACTGCCCCGCGCTCTCGGGTGGCCCCGCCCCGCTGAGCCCCGCCCCCTTCCGGCGCGCCCCTCCGCGGCCGCGCCCGGCGACGTCATCTGCCCCGCGCCGCCGCCCCGCCCAGCTCCCGGCCTTCGGTCCCGCTGCGCCGCTGTGCTGACCGTCGCCCGCCGTCGCGAAAATGTGAGTGACGCGGCGAGACGCGGGGCGGCCTCGGACTTCTGGGGGCGGTGGCCCGCGGCTGGGACCCTCCCCCGGCTCGGTTCCCCCCCCCCACCCCGGCAGCCGCTCGGGCGCGGGCCTGCGCGGTGGCTCCCGAGGGCCAGGGGTGGGCGGTGGCCCCGCGGGTGCGGGCTGCAGGCGGGCCGAGCCAGCGCCGCGGCGCAGCTCGCAGCCCCGCGGCTGTCGGGCGATCGCGGAAGAGGCGGGGGCGGGGCGGCCGGGGGCTTCCCAGAGCTAGGAAACGCCCCCTCTTTCCCCTGACCCTACCTGGACCCCACCCCCTTCTCCGCTTCCCTTAACCTCAGCCCGAGGCTCCCGAGAGGAGCGGTGGCCACTGCCCTAGACCTGGAGCGCCCGTTCGCCGCCTGGTGCTGGGCTGGGCTCCGGAAGTTGCAAGGGAAAGGACCTCGGCCCTGTGTAGAACGGACTCAGGAGCAGAGCTGTGGACCTTCCCTCTTTAAGCAGAAGCCGTCTTGTAGTGGCCCTTAAAAACATGGAGTTTTCCATGGTAACATTCAGAGAAAACTGTCAAGAGTCACAAGGACCCTCTGGCCCCTCCAGCCTGTCCATCGCTCCCCTACAGAGGAGGAAGGAATGGGTGCTTCCCCCGGTTTCCTTCTAGGAGCTAGGGTCACCACTCTGGAGTGTACCTGCTGAGGCTGCTGTGCCAGGAAATCAGTGGTTAAGGTCTGGATCCGTGGAACCATATGGGACGTGGTCTAAAGACAGGCTCCACTGCAACCAGCCGTGTTGACTTTCTAAACCCCACTTTACACTTCTGTAAAATGAGGTTAATAGTAGTACCCCCTTCAAAGAGTTACAAGGATTAAATGAGAAAACATACCAGTACGTGGTCCTTCACTATCAGAGAATAAAAATAAAGTGTTAAGGGCAGGCATGGGACCTGCTACATCCCTGGTCTTTGACACATGGTAGGTATGAAAGAACTTGAATCAATGGATGCATCAGTAGCTGTTGTGTACAAGACACATACTAGGTGCTGTCTTGGATACAGGGAAGAAACCTCTTAGACACAGGAGTCTGTAAGGCAAGACATTACAGATGACCCTTGAACAACATGGGTTTGAACTGTGCAGGTCCACTTACACGTGGGTTTTTTCTGATAAATACAGGACTGTAAATGTATTTTCTCTGTCTTGTGATTTTCTTAACGTTTTTTCTCTAGCTTACTTCATTGTAATAACATGGTGTGTAATACATATAACATACAAATATGTGTAAACTGTTTATGTTATTGATAAGGCCTCTGGTCAACAGTAGGCTATTAGTAGTTACATTTTTGGAGGACTCAAAAGTTATATGCAGATTTTCAGTTGTGGGGAAGGGAAAGGGGTTAGCACCCCCAAACCCCACCTTGTTCAAGGGCCAAATGTGTGTGTGAAAAATCAAAGTGTGGCCAACCAAGTAATGGAAGCAATAAGGACTTCAGAGCCACAGTGGTCAAGGAGGATCTGCCTGTGGGGAAATAGGCATTCAGTGAGGATTTGAAGAGGAGTACCTTTTAAGAGAGGAAGCACTGCTTCATCTCACCTTTCCCACTCATACCACCCCTCCTCCCTGCATCTTGATGTTCCTGACCCTGTTTCTGTGAATGAATATATTTCTCCTTACTGGAAAAGTGGCATTCTGTAATTACTCGTAACTATGAAAACAATTCTTGCCACAATGAGAGATCAGAAGAGTACTGAGTGCATTTAAGTAGATGTGTGCCTTTAAACAATAAAAAATTGGGAGGTAGAGTTTCTCTCTCTTAGGATCCCTGATCTGAAGATCAGGTGCTTCAGCGATGCAAAGTAGAGCTTACTAAACCTTCACTTTAGACTCTGGTCACTTTTCACATATGGATGAATCTTGGAAATTATAGAGGAATTGGAAGAAACGTCATTAGAACCTTTGTTCATTACTGTAGGAAGGATTTCTTTTTCTGCTTTAGTTCTGAAACTTCTCACAGCGAGGTCTTGGAATAACGTCTTCATACTTACAGAAACGTGTTTGGAATCAGAATTTACTCATGCTTGTGCCTTTCCACGTTTCAGGTCTACAAGTGCACCTGCAGGTTCAAGTGCTGCCTCTGGCAGCAGCCGAAGACTTCAGCAGACACAAAATCAAGTAGATGAGGTACTGCTCTCAAGTATTGAAAACAGGGAATTTTAAACCAACATGGGAACACTCTGGAAAGAATTCTATTTAGAAAAAGTATCATAAAAGCATGAGTATAAAGGAAATTTTGACTGTTTCATAATAACAAATGAGCTAAACTCTGAGAACTCAGTCTCCAGGTGTCATACTTGTTTTCCTGTGACCAAATCTTGTGTCTTAACCACAGACACTCCTCCTGAGAACATCTCTCCAAGAACCACTTTATAAGATACAGTTTGCCACAATTAAAAAAAAAAAAAACAAAACCACTTTACTAAATAGGGTAATAGAGTTTTAAGGATTAGGTCTATAGATTGTTCAAGCCAAGACCAGTCGCTCTGACCAGATTTTTCATCAAAATGCTTCCTACAGTAGCCTGACGTACTGGTTACCAGGCTTGAGGAAGCCTCTAGAACTCCGTTCCAATTGTTGCCCATTCACGTACCAAAGGCAGATGCTGGCAAACTGCTCTAGCCCAACAAATCGAAATTTGTGGAATGCTTGAGTCAGAGGACCCTCACAGCACCTTTTGTTCTGCTCTGTATATGCAGACCCACAGTGGAAGACAGTGAGAAATTCAGACTAGTATTCTACAGCCCAAAGAGCTGTCAGTGTCCAACAAAGACATCTTGGTCTTTCTGCACTTAGCTGCTTTAAAAAGCAGTTAAACTTAGGTTAGATTGCATTATTAAATCATTTGGTAATATTTTGGTCTAATGGTTTTGTTTATGAACTGAATTCTGAAAATTTTACATTTCCATGGTAAGAAACCCATTCTAATTCCGTCCTGGATGAAACTTTTGTTTACTTACAAAATCAAACTGGGTCCTTTTTCTTAACCAAAGGAATTTTAAGGAGAGGTGTTTTGTTTTGTTTCGTTTTGTTTTAATTGAGGTGAAATTTAAGTAACATACAATTAGCCATTAACCAGTGGTTTTCAGTGTATTTACAATGTTGTGCAGCCATTACTTCTGTCTAATTTCACTACTTTAGCACTCCCCCGAAGAACACCCTGGACATGTGTAATCATCACTCCCCGTTCCTCTTTTCTCCCATTCCTGGTAACCTGTAATCGGCTTTCTGTTTCTATAGATTTGCCTGTTCTGGCTGTATCCTATAAAGGGGATCATGCACCGTGTGGCCTTTTGTGTTTGGCTTCTTTCACTCAGCATAATGTTTTCACTGTTCATGTTGTAGCAAGTCAGTACCTCCTTCCTTTTTATGGCTGAGTGGTGGTCCATGGTGTGTTTGTGTACATAATTCGTTTTTCTTTTCATCTATGGAGGGGTTTTTGAGTTTCCACCTTTTGACTGTCATGAATAATGCTGCTGCAAACATTCATGGACAAATTTCTGTGTGGACGTATGTTTTTATTTCTCTTGGATATGTATCTAGAAGCAGGAGTGCTGGATTACGTGGTAATTCTGTGTTTCACTTTTTGAGGACCTGCCAAATGGGTCCACAGGGGCCGGGCCAGCCTTCATTCCCTCCCGCAGTGTCCGGGGGCTCCTGCTTTTCCACATCCTCACTAACATTTGTTAGTTTCTGCTTTCTCTGCGTGTAGCTGCCCTCCTTAGTGAATATGAAGTATTTCATCATGGTTTTGGTTTGCATTTCCTTAATGACCAGTAGTGTCGAATATCTTTTCATGTGCTCGTTGATCATTTGTATACATTCTTTGTAGAAGTGTCTATTCAAGTCTGTTGCCTGGCTTTTAATTGGGTAGTTTCTGTCCTTGTTGTTGGGGAGTAAGAGTTCCTTATATATATGTATTCTGGATATTAAACTCTTATTAGATAAATGATTTGCAAATAGTTTCTTCTATAGATTGTCTTTTCACATCCTTGATAATGTCTTTTGATACACAAAAGGTTTTAATTTTTAAAAAGTTAAATTTATTTTTTCTTTTGTCGTTCTTGATTTGGTGTCAAATCCATGGCCAAATCTGAAGTTTGGAAGATTTGCTCTTATGTTTTCTTCTAAGAGTTTTATAGTTTTTAACTCTTATTCTTAGGTCATTGATCCATTTTGAGTTAATTTTTATATATAGGGTTAGGTGTAAGGGTCCAGTTTCATTCTTTTGCATATGGCTCACCCGTTGTCCTAGCACCATTTGCTGAAGAGACCATCCTCCTCCTCACTGAATGATCTTGACAGCTTTGTCCAAAAATCAGTTGGCCATAGATGTTGGAGTTGATTTCTGGATCCTCAGTCTGTATGTCTGTCCTTATGCTAGAATCACACTGCTTTGGTTACTGTAGCTTTGTTGTAAGGTTTTGAAATTGGAAAGTCTGAGTCCTCCAACATTTCCTTTTTCAGTATTGTTTTGGCTCTTCAGGCCCCTTGCAATTTCATAAAAATTTAAGGATTGGCTTTTCTGTTTCTGGGAGGGGATGGTAGGGGGAGAAGGCCAGTGGAATTTTAGTAGAGATTGTGTTGAATCTGTATATCTGTACAGTGCTTTGAGACATCTTGCCATCTTAATAACAGTAGGTGTTCCCATCTATGAACGTGGAATGTCTTCCTACTTAATTAGGTCTTTAGTTTCTTTCAGCAATGTCTTGTAGTTTTCAGTGCACAAATCTTTCGCCTCCTTGATTCAATTTATCCCCTAGGTATTTTATTCTTTTGGATGCTACTGTATATGAAATTATTTTTTAAATTTCCTTTTCATTTCTCTTGTATGGAAACATTCTGATTTCTGGGTGTTGGTCTTATACCCTGAACCTTTACTGAATGTGTTTATTGACTCTAGTAGTGTGTGGATTCTTTAGGATTTTCCATATACGGAATCATCTGCAAATAGAGATCATTTTACTTCTTTCTTTCCAATTTGAATGTCTTTTATTCTTTTCCTTGCCTAATTGCTCTGGCCAGAACTTCCAGTACAGTGTTGAACAGCATTAGTGAGAGTGGTCATCTTTACTTGTTCTTGATCTTAGGGAGAAACTCTCCACATCGAGCATGGATGTTAGTTATGGGTTTTTCCATAAATGCCCTTTATCATGTTAGAGAAGTGCCCTTCTATTTCTAATTTGCTGAGTATTTTCATCATGAAAGAGTGAGCCACTCCCTGCTCCCTCCTTTTTAAAAGAAAGTTGTGGCTGAAAGTCATAAAGTGCTGACCTGAAAGAAAATGAGCCCATTTACCTCACTGAGAGTTTTGCTTGTTCTTCCCTTCCTTTATGTGTAACTTGGTGTGATCGCATTCATTCAGGTAGTGGACATCATGAGAGTCAATGTGGACAAGGTGTTGGAAAGAGATCAGAAGCTCTCAGAGTTAGATGATCGTGCAGACGCGCTGCAGGCTGGAGCGTCCCAGTTTGAAACAAGTGCTGCCAAGTTGAAGAGAAAATATTGGTGGAAGAATTGCAAGGTAATTTTCTTTTAACTGGTTTTTACGTTAAGTCACCCTCTGTATTCTCGGAGGGTCAACTAAGGCTATGGGTATTGGAGATGAGTTTGACGGCCCATACGTGGAAAACTGGATGACTCTGAGTCTGAAGCACTGACTGCATGCTCTCTCCTATCCCCTCAGCTAGGAATGCTCCATGACCCGTGGCTGATCTTAAGAAGCATATAGAACAGGAATGTCCAAAGTCAGTCACCAACCTAAGCCCCTTCCAACCCTCCACCCCTACCCTGCAAAGCCCTGAACACATACTGGCAGGAGAGGGCTGGGGTTGGTGGTCCGCTGGCCTGTGGTTCAGCGAGTGGCTCCGGGGTCACAGGATGGGGGGGTGCAGAAAGCAGCCCACAAGCAGCGTACCCCAAAGCAGACCTTATGCATCTCACGGCCCCCTTACTGGTATACAAGTGACACTTTCTGATACACAGGACAAGCATAGTAGCCCTGCCTTGTGTGAAGAACTTGTATACACAAGCAAATGCCTTTCCAGGGACCACAAGTCATTTGACCATTTTCTAAAAAGCAGATAAATAACTTCATGCCGTAATTGAGAACAGTAAATTTAGGCCTTAAAGACTATGAATTATTTCAGATTATAGTACACCTTAACTTCTTGGTCCGTGACTAGAATATCATACTCTGCAGTGAGCACCCTTATGTCTATGTTTGGAAATGTGAAATGGTCTATGTTTTGTCATAGATGTGGGCGATAGGGATTGTCGTTGTGGTCATCATCATCATCATCATCATCGGTGAGTTCTCCTGCCCTAAATTCATTATTCAAGTCTTCTCGGTATGGTCACAGATGATTTCACATACAAGAAGTCAGAATAAAAGTTCCCTCAGAACTGTTAGTTGACTCCAAAGATTTTCATTTTCTTCAGTAAATGTTTTAAATACTTGAGTGTTACTTCATCAAAATCCAAGGGTTTTTTAAATATAAACGTTGGCCCTTTGAAGTTAGAGGAAATGTATTCATTTCCACTGACCCATCTGTTTTCAGTCTGAGTACATCTTCATCTGCTATTTCCTTTTATAAGAAAGAGTATCATCTATTGATTAAAAGCATGACTACCTGTTCTCCACCGTGGCTCCATTCCTATCCAGCTGCATGGCCTTGGGTAAGCAGTTTAACGTCCCTGATCCTCAGTTTCTTCACTTGTAAAGTGGGGATGATAAAGTACCTGCCCCTTAATGTTTGCTGTGAGGACACCATTGCTCAACAAAGAAAAAGCGCATGCGATGGTACCCGGCGCATAGGAGTAATGATAGCTGGGTAAGGAAGTAAATCCACACAGACAGGCGTGCGTGCACGAAGTACGATTCCTGACGTTATTACTACCGCTACCGTATATGATACTGGAACAGGCCGTTGACGTTTGTAGCCCAGGACCTGGGAACCATTTGCAAAAGCAGTTCTTCCCATCCCTTCTCGACAATGTCCTCAAGCCCTCGACAAAGTGTAGAGAAGCCACTAGTAAGAAGTTGGCCAAATTGAATTGCATATTTAGACTGTGATGTTCACTGTTAACTCTGGGTGTGCAGTGGGAGACTGAACTGTTGTTTCCTCTGCTTCTTTGTGTCTCCCCTGCGTGTTAGTGTGGAATGTTTCCCCGTGAAGAACCAGTGCAGCCCCAGCCTGCCGTTCAAGAAAGCTCTTCAAGACATTTGACTTAGAACCTGCTATATTCTCGAGCTCGCCTACTGTTCTGTCTAAACTGATTATTTTCTGTTTGTTACCGTAAAGTTTAATTTCTAGGCAACATGCCTTTGTAATGTCATAAGCACTCCAAACTTGAAAGTGCAGCCGCCCGGCCCACACCTGGCCCGGCGCCTTCACAGATTGCACGCGGCTGACGGAGAGGATCTCTTAACTTCCCGAGTGTCATCACCTCGAAGTCATGTTGTCTGATGCATTGGTGTTAATTCCAGTTAAGGGAATTTGTTCCAAGTTAGCTATCCTTGCCGTCTGACATCTTCAGAACCACATTCTAAACCTTTAGGTAATCAGATTTCCAGTTTGTGCCTTCCAGAAAGAACACTACTGCCTAACGCAGATCTGTAACCATAACAGGTTGTGCCTTATTTTGCTATTTTTCTGGTTCCCTAGAAGAGAACTCTCTACTGTTTATAAGCACTACTGACTCTTGCGCTGTATTTAAAATAAGATGTGGATAGAGTTTTGGCTCTTACATTAGATATGAAGATGTTTACTTTCTTGTTACTGTTTTTGTATCACTTGCTAAAAAATATTATTTTAATCAGACATAATAGCCTCTTTAAAACATTTTTATAGAACTATGGCTATGACCAAAGTTTCTATTTTGCCAAAAAGTTGAATGCCCAGCACAGTGTCCTTAAGTCTGTTCCCGACAGATAAATTCAAAAAAGTGACAAATGGAACTTAAGGTGCCCTTCAGAATTAGAATTACAATCTTGTCTGTGAACCCTCTACATCCTAACAGGCCTTTCTTGCCTTTGGAGTGCTGTGGTCAGCGCAGCTCCCCCTCTGATTCAGCATTGCTCCCAGGGGTGAGGGAAGGTTTAAGCTAGACTCTGACCATCTCATCCCTGGAGACTGAGTTCTACCCGGCACTTCACAGAATGTCAGCTGTGGATTCCAGTAGGTCCCTAATAATTATGTGAGCAACAATTCTGCAGCCTTCGAGTGAGACCATCTGTGAACTGGTCCTTAACTGGCCCAATCCCCATAGACGATAGTCTTTGGGAGTTTGTTTCCTATTTTTATTCATATTCCACTTCCTAAATCTGTCTTCTAAATTATGCTTTCAATTGGGCATTGGGCAGGGGTGGATGACTCTTCTTGGAGGATAGCTAACCAGAGACCCTTTCTTTCTTCAGCGTCATAGATTGCACAAGATGCTGCTCTGGAAATAGCTTTGTCATCTGAGAGACTTACTGTGTATGTGAGATGTGCATCATCAGGGCGGGTGGCTTAAGGATGGGAATTCAGGTAGGCATGCAAACAGGCAAGGAGGCGCTGAGGGACAAATGCAGGGGTATTACTACTCTGGCCCATGGTTACTGGAGGATTCCAAAATTCCTGTTCACATGCTAGCATGGGACTTACAAAGCAACAACAGTTGAGGGGCACCAGGACACAAACTCCCTTTAATACCTGTTCCCCTGGCCTCACTGAGATGCTGCGGTGTTGAAGACACGCCCTGCAGGACGCCCAGCTGAGAAGGAAGCAGCGGGGTCAGTGTGGGGCGGGCCGTGGGCCCACCCCTCCGCTCAGGGGCTCTGGCCGGGTCTGACTCTGAAACCTTGGTGCTCCCTCCTTGCCTCGTGCCCAGTCCCATGTAACCCGCTGGCTCCTGCATTAACCCAGGGGCACCTCGCTTGTATCTGTGCATTTCGCTGGGAATTTACCCACTATAATGAACTGAATAAACTGTTTATAAACGGAATTCCGGTATCTGTGTTGCTTGTAGAAGAATAGCTGTGCATGGTCCAAGTCTTAAAAATGGCATTCCTTGCTGCTGCCCTCACCTTTCACTTAGAAACCCCAAACTCCACTTTCTCTTCTTCTCCCCAGTTCCCTCCCCGAGGACTCATTTCTTAGTCCCCAGCATTTCCCTGTACTCTAGTAAACCCAAGCAAACCCTTCCCCTCGTGAAAAGTATAGATGAATGGGGGCTGGCTTTCTCACGATTACCAGAATGCTCAGGATCTGGCTTTTGAGTTTCTTAAATATATGTTCTTTAAAGAATGACGTGCAGAGCTGGCCCTGTGTGTGGTAGAATAGCAAGCCGCCTATGTGGCCCACAGGGAAGGTAACGTGGATGGGCGAGAGACTTCTCCAAACATGGCTCTTGTTTTGATTCAGCACATCCGTCCCCTTGAATACACTTCCCTTCTTAATCTACCACAGCTAGGGAACAATATAACAGGGGTGGAAGTAGCCTTTGCTTACAGTTGCGATAAAATGCCGTTTCCTATAGAAATCTGGGAGAGAAGAGGTTGACTTCTTCCATCGCCTTGACCTTGGAGAGGTGGGCACTGCTTTTCTTGTCTGGCATGCTAATGTGTCCTGGCAAAGCACTTACAGTAGAACTGTGCTGTTTGTTCAGGACCTTTATATAATGAGATCTACATAAATTTTGGTGCCATTTTCAAGATTTTGAAGGAAAATCTACCATAAATGCGCTCTTTTCTGCCTCTCCTGTAAATGTCAGGATTCCTCAGCCAACTGGGTCCTCAGCCAACTTCTCTTTCCATTCTACCCACTCTCCCTGGTCAGTCTTACCTATTCCCATATCTCTAATCGTTAATGTACTGATGATTCCTGGCCTAGTGGATACAGGCCTCTCAAACTCAGCATGGACCAAACAGAAGTAAGCATTCCCCGGCCGCATGCTCCTCTTCCTACCGTTAATAGTGTCTGTTCCAGAAAATGGCACCACCATCCATCCAGTGTCCATGCCAAACAAGTCCACTGGACTTGCTGATATTTTTAGTCACCATACAGATCACTCCGAATGTGCTAGAGTGCTACATAATAAACATTCTCCAAATCTCAACGGCTTAAAGTTATTTCCTCACTCGTGACTCATGTCCAGTGCCAGGCCACGGGAAGGTTCTGTCGTCAGTCCTCAAGGAGGGGCTTCCTGTAAACATGTGTTCAGGTTATCAGTGTGGCAGGAAGGGAGCATCAGGAATTGGGCACTGGCACTCAAGGCTTCCGTCTGGAAGTTGGGTTAGGAGCTCTCCTCATGTTTTACTGGCCAAAACAAGTCACGTGACCCCGCCTAACCTCAGAGGTGGCAGGGGACACATGTCACCGAAAGGAGAAATGTGATGTTTGTGAACATTTGCATTCCTGATGACAACTTTAGTCAAAGAATGGGGCGAATTCCCCTTGACTCAGAAGTATTTTCGAATGAGGTGTGCATCCTACATGATGATTCTATATTTGTATCACTAATAGAATATGTTTTTTGAAGTATGATTTTTTTTTTATTATTCGTTTTGAGTGAGGATTGTTTGTTTAAAATTGACTGAACTGCTTAGTGCATTTAAAAATAGCATCCTTGGGGACGCCTGGCTGGCTCAGTCGGTGGAGCGTGAGACTCTTGATCTCAGGGTGGTGAGTTTGAGCCCTGCGTTGGGTATAGAGATTACTTAAAAAGAAAATCTTTAAAAAAAAAAAAAAATAGCATCCTTATTTAGAACTAAGCTGCTTTTCATACTAGCAGAAGATTCAATTTGTAAAACCATAATTTACTAAATAAACCAGTTATGGCATAATTATTAGAAAATAATGGATATTCTTTTCTCATCCTTTAAATAGCACGCTAAGTGCATTTCAAAATCTTCTACTGGTCTTTATACCATCAAGACCACGGGCAATCCCGCTAACACAAGGGCTTGCCTTTAGCCCAGGCTCTGGATCCTGAGCCTAACAGAATCCTTCCCTCCAGCCATTCCCTGTTGTCTGCAACTCTCCCCCTGCTTCATCCCCTTCTCCCTCTCTGTTGGATCACCCCATCAGACCCTAATCGTGGTCCCCACATCCCTCCCTTGGGCAAACAGACACTTGTTCATAGCCCCACACAGCAAAACCCCTCCCCACGGCTCCCCATGGTCACTGCCTCACAATGCACTTTTCCTCCAGCCAACACTATTGAGACATCTTTAACCAAGGTCGCCATCTTGGTGAAGCACCACAGAAATTTCTCTGCCCTTGTCTTATTCTGCGCATCACCAGCATTTGATACAGTTAATAGCTCTCCCCTTGAAATATTTTATCTAGCTTCCATGACCCAACATTCTTCTGCTTTTCTTTCAACCCCATCTATGGCTCCTTATTCTTCACCAGGCTCTCTGCTTGGCCTCTGAATCTCCATGCCTCTCTCCTCCCCCAGTCTTGGCCTTTGGCCCTTTTCTATTTGCATTCTCATGTTGACACCATTTCACCCATGACTGTAATCACCATAGGGACTCTGGCCTCTCCCAAATGTCAGCCATATCTCCATCCCTGGCCTCTCCCCTACGTCCCAGGCTGGGAGATCCAATCACCCACCTGCATGTGTAATGCACTGCTCAAACATATCGTGTGGGAAACAAGTCTCCATTCTCCCCTCATCAAAACTTACCATCCCCACCTGTCCATCTAAGTTGATGACCCATGCATGACACACAGCACTGCTTACACTAAAGACCCAGGAGTCGTCCTTGATCACTCTCTCTTCTTACAACATACATTCAACTCATCGGCAAGGTTCTGTGCCCCAGATGCACCCCACGTCCAGTCTCCTTTCACCATACTACCTGGCACCACCCTAGTCCAACCGGTTCTCAGGCCTCTTCTTGTAACTAACAGCTTCCTGTTAACTACTCCCTGTGTAGAAGTCTGGCTGATTCAGATCACTAGCTTGCTTAGAATCCTCTTTCCACTTTCCATTTTTTAGAAAAAAATCCAAATTGCATTCCCTAATTATAATCTGGCCCTTCCTAACTTCCTGATCTTCCCTAACACCATTCCTCCTCCCTCTGTGAATTCTCCAGGCAAAGTAGATGTTCCTTCTGTTCCTTAACAACACACCTGCTCTGTCAGGGCCTCTGCAGGTGCCTTCTGCCCCCTCCATTGGGTCCACCCCCCACACAGACGCACACACTCAGGTTTCAATTCGCCTTCTCAGAGAGGCTTCCCCCATCACCAGGTTGACATGTCTGTTGCCTCCTTCACCCTCCATCCCCGTCCCAGCTACACTTCATCCTCGTTTCACGTTCCACACAGCACTCTCCACTTTCGGACCTCTACGCGCTGGCTTGTGTTTTCTGTCTTCATAAAAGGCAGACTCCCTGAATGGCGGGGACTTTTGCCACTGCTCCTTCTCAGGGGCCACAATCATCCCGGCCTAGATCATCCACTCAGTAAGTATTTGTTGAATGAACGCAGTTCGACAAAACATAACCTGAGAGGGAGATCTGCCATCATTTGGGAAAAGGAGATGTTTTATCCAATACATGATAAGAACAACTGACACACTTCACTGCCCCCCCCCACCCCTTTCTATACAACTCCTTTCATTCATCCAATAAATACTGAAGGTTTTTCATGTACCAGGCACTGGAGAGGGGAGGAGCTCTGCACTTTAGATGAGTCGACACACAATCTAAAAAACCTTCAGACTTGGTATTTTTAAAAAGGCCTTGGCTACACCTTCCTTTTCTGAAACCGTGTCGTTTACATACACTTGTCTTCCCCCAGTTGCCAAATCAACCTGTAACTTCAGGAAGACCGGGGAAATGTTTAGAGTCCGTCGTCAAAATTCCGCTTCTGAAACCCGGCTTTGATCTTCCCGGGGCTGCTCTGCTGCCGGGGCCTCGGAGCCTCAGGAGCTGGCGGGCGCGAGAGCAGGAAGGTTGAGCAAGACGCAAAAACGGAACCCGAGAAGGCGCCGACGAGGCGCTCGGTTGTCCAGTGCTTCTTCCCGCGGCCCGGGACTGGCCCGACCCGCGCCCCGGGACTGGCCCGACCCGCGCCCCGGGGCTGTCCCCCACCCCTGTGCCGCCGGCCCTGGCCACCTGCGCGCCCCGCCGCCGGGTCGCCCGCCACGCCCGTGGAGGCGGCCCGCCCCGCCCGTGGAGGCCGGCCCGCCCCCTCGTGATTGGCGGCTCGAATGCCCTCTCCCTGCCGCGCTGGCTCCAGCCGCTCCGCGGCCCCTTCCCCCCACCCACCCTCCCTCCGGCGCCGAGAAGGGGGCGGAGCACTCGACTCGCGCGGCCTTAACTCCAGCCCCCTCCGAGCCCCTCCGCCCCCCGCCTACGCGCCAGCCTGCCGGGATTGGCCGAGCGCCGCCCTCCGCCCGATCCCCGGCGTTATGTAAGGTGCTCTGGTGTCTTCTCCCCGCCCACTCGCCTTCGGTTATGTAACCCGGGCGCCCCGGCGCGGGCCCCGCCCCCTGGCCAATGGGGGCGCGCAGAGCCGGACGCGGCGGCCAATCGCGAGGCCTGGGGGCGGGGCCGCATCACGTGGCGCGCGGGGGGCGCGGCGCCGGCGGCCGCCCGGCACGCGGCGGGCCTCGGGACTGCGTGCGGCTCGGCCCGGCCCGGCGGGGCGAGCGGCGGCTGGTGAGTGCTCTGCCGGGGCGGGAAGTCTCCCCGAGTCCGCCCTTCGTTCTGGACCCGGCGGCCGGGCCGGGAACCTGGGGCTCCTGAACTTGGCGCTGGAGGTCCCCCCTGCCCGGGTCCGGTTTCTGGGCGCGCGCCGCCGGCAGGTGAATAGCTGCGGGTGGGCAGGCCGGCGAATGGGAAAGTCTGGCCGGGGGTCTGTCACAGCCCAGCTAACGCAGCACATCGCCTGTGTCACTGGACACCTGTCCCCTCTGTACCCCCTCCCCCGGCGCCCCCAGGCTGCTCCCGCGAGCGGAGCCATCGAGACTGCATGGAGATCCTGCAGAGGAAACTTCGTCTAGGTGACCAGGGATCAGGATCCACCGGCTCCTGATGACCGATCATTTTCCCTAAAGCAATGGCATGGACCAAAATGAGAAATTCTGTTGCTGATTGCAAAGTGAAAAGGAGGCAGGCAACAGACTGAGGGCTGCCGAGCAAAAGATGGACCCCTGTGAAGACCTGGAAACGTCCAGCGGTAAATCTCTGGACTCCAGGGGGACCGAACCTCAGGAATTTGAAGGACCACAGGCCTGCGGCTCTGAGGCCCTGGGGAGAGGAAACGAGGAGATGTGGAGCCCACACGTGGAGAACAGCAACAGGTGACAGGACCTGATTTGTTTGTTGTTCTTTGAAGGCTAGTACAGGGAAAGGGGGGCTTAAATCGTTTTATTCTTTTATTTGTAAGCCTAAGAAAAAGTTTAGGGGGATACTCAGACAACTTGGAATGAAAAGCTGTGGGAAACTGAAGAATTACCAAGAAGTACCGGAAGGACGGAGAGAGTGGTTAAGGGTTTAGCTGAGCAGGGGGCTGCAGTGGGAACGAGAAAGAACGGAAGATGTTTGATGTTTACCAGTTTCTTTGGCCAGGATCCCCCCAAAGAGGAAAATAAACCTGTGAGCTAAATGAGTTGATCCATGGGAAACACTTAGAAAGTTGCTTGGCACGTTATATGCTGTTCAGTAAACGTTGGCTGTTCTTATAGTTGAACCTGTGAATTGATGGGGTTTTTGTTGTTGTTTTCTTACAGTGAACAGCAAGATCGAAACAGAGTTTCTGAAGAACTTATAATGGTTGTGCAAGAAATGAAAAAATACTTGCCATCGGGGAGACACAGTAAGCCGAGCACCGTCGAGGCCCTCAACTATGCACTTCGCTGCGTGCACAGCGTACAAGGTAAATGAGCTAGAGAAAAACTACAGTCGTGCGAGTACGTCATTTTGCTCATAAACATCGGCCAAGCCGCAAGAGTTATCAGTGTGGTTCTGGTCCCTGAAATGTTTTGACCTTTTTATGGTGCTTGATGTGAGATGAGCAGATCCACATGGATTCTATTCGTGTCTTGGTTTTGCAAATTAGGAACATCAGGAAAACCTTGTTTGTGTCATAGTTTAGGAACTGTTGTTTAGTGACTGCCACATTTTGATGATTTGCTGTAGGAGGTAGAGTTTAGCACATTTTAAAGACTGACTTTTTATTTTTTTTTTAAGATTTTTTTTTTAAATTTATTTGACAGAGAGAGACACAACAAGAGAGGGAACACAAGCAGGGGGAGTGGGAGAGGGAGAAGCAGGCTTCCCGTGAAGCAGGGAGCCCGATATGGGGCTCGATCCCAGGATCCTGGGATCATGACCTGAGCCAAAGGCAGATGCTTAACAACTGAGCCACCCAGGCGCCCCAAAGACTGACTTTTTAAAAGATCATTGTCTTCCAAGGGTATTGGGGAAAAAATACATTTGGCTAAATACAGCTCACCTTTCTCTGTCATCCACATACTGTTACAGTGCATTCATGATATATCAGGAATTTGCCAAATTAAAAATGAACAGTTGCAAACACCTTTTCCTTTTTATCTCTGACCTTTCTTTTCCGGGGATTTAATAAAGTACACATTTTCTTCAGTACAAACTTCTGTGAAGTCGCATACGACACACAGTGCCTGAATACGAAAGTAATGTTTCTGCCATAAACACATCACATGCATGTATTTGGAATTTTAGGTTTTCGTGCCTTGTATGGATCTTGCTCCTCGTGACACAGAACATCAGAAAATCCTAAAATCCAAAGGCTTATGTCTGTACAACTGTCAGTGTTTTAGGTGAAAGAAAATGATCTGGTTTTAAGGCAGACACGCCGAGGTGTCCTCATCCTAAAAAATAAGCCAGCTTCAAGGGTGGTAAAAGTGATTTCCTTACGCTCTCGTGGTCACTGGACTACCTGTTTATTTTCCTGTGTTTCTTAGCAAACAGTGGGTTTTTCCAGACTCTCAGTCAGAGTGGAGCGCCTCAAGCAGCTGCGACCGCATACAATCTTGAGGAGCTGGCCACGGCTGCCTCGGGGTACACTTCCAAAAACACAGTAAGAATCCACACATTTTGCCATATCAACCTGGGTGACTTTTCCTAACAACCTTGTCTAGACGTAGATGTTGAAACCTAACATGCTGGAGTTTCATTAACCGTGATGCGAGGCAAACAGTGGAGGCGCGCTGCTGAGGAGGCATCGTGTAGTTTCTCCTGCCCTTGCGGGAGCACAGATGTAAACCCAGGTGGCGGCCCTGGGGCGGTGGTCTGCTGGGCTCCCCTCCCGAGCCGCCCCTGCCTCCTGAGCATCCCTGTGTTCTCTCGAAGTCAGAGAGAAAAATAACAAACTGCAGAGTAACCGCCCTCATTTTATTTTGATCTCAGAATCGTTAATTTGTATTTATATCATTCTTAGTTCCAATACCTACTCCTTCAAGTTGTAACAACTGGATTTTATAGAACCAGGTGAGTTGAGATGCTGTCATTTTTCTGTCAAATTTGGGAAGAGACATGTAGTGGATCTTTTTTGAATCTCTTCACGTTGGCAGAATCATTCAGCCTTATGCCTTACTGATGTGATGGAGATTACTTAGTTTTATGTTTAGACCCCATACATAAAGATCTGGTAATATCGGAACAGGAGCTCTCCCTAAGATCACAGGAGTATTTGTTTTACTGACTGGGGTGTTTATGGGACTCTGGTGGGTGTGGCGGAGATGGAAGAAACAAGGAAAGGTTTAAGAAAACATTTTCCCTTTAAGATCTTCAGGTAGAACTAGAGAGGGGAGGACATGCCAATGCTAGCAGACACAAACAGTAGCCGATTGTAAATGTTATTGATGTTTGACGGAACATATGAGAAATGATTCTTATGTAGCGAGGTTTGTCAAAGACCGTGTCTTGAAAGAAGAGACTCTTGAGCTTGGTCTTGAAGCCTAGAGTTCGCATTGGTCAAGAGAAGACAGTCCCCTCAGTTTGCAAACGAGAAGGAATCAGAAATGGATGCGCCGTGTGCACGTTTAGTCGATGTAGGATGAGCTGGTATATTGTTTGGTATAGAAATCAGACCTTCAGAGGGGAAGAATGAAGCGGGGGAAATCCGAGGGGTAGACGAACCATGAGAGACGATGGACTCTGAAAAACAAACTGAGGGTTCTAGAGGGGAGGGGGGTGGGAGGATGGGTTGGCCTGGTGGTGGGTATTGAGGAGGGCACGTTCTGCATGGAGCACTGGGTGTTATGCACAAACAATGAATCATGGAACACTACATCTAAAACTAATGATGTAATGTATGGGGATT
>NC_138372.1:5027169-5049775 GCF_054177405.1 Leptonychotes weddellii
GAGAGACGATGGACTCTGAAAAACAAACTGAGGGTTCTAGAGGGGAGGGGGGTGGGAGGATGGGTTGGCCTGGTGGTGGGTATTGAGGAGGGCACGTTCTGCATGGAGCACTGGGTGTTATGCACAAACAATGAATCATGGAACACTACATCTAAAACTAATGATGTAATGTATGGGGATTAACATAAGAATAAAAAAAAAAGAAATCAGACCTTCAGAAGATAAAATGCAGGTTTTATGACAATCATTAAGGTATATGTTGGAGACTCATGCTGCCTTTGCAGGATGTGTGCGTGTGTTGATCACATTAGGAGTCTAGAAGAAATTTACCTTTCAGGGAATATTGTTCGCAAGTGTCTCAATATTTGCATTTATTTTAAATGTTTTTCATAGGATACCTTTGTGGCAGTGTTTTCATTTCTGTCTGGAAGGTTAGTGCACATTTCTGAACAGGCTACTTCAATCCTGAACTGTAAGAAAGACTTCCTGGAGTCTTCGCACTTTGTGGAACTGCTTGCTCCCCAAGATGTGAGGGTTTTCTGTGCACACACTGCCCACGCTCAGCTTCCCCTCTGGAGCAACTGGACCCAAAGAGGTAACGGGACCCATGCTCAGATGTTTACCTTGCCTCATAAAGATCAGGTTCATTCCTTCAGAAAGAGTACCAAAATTAACGCATTGTTTTGAACCTGCAAACTATATGATTTTTCTTATTTCTTTATTTAAAAAATCAGAATGTGGGGTGCCTGGCTGGCTCATTTGGTGGAATGTGCAACTCTTGACCTTGGGGTCGTGAGTTCAAGCCCCACATTGGGTGTAGAGATTACTAAAAATAAATAAAACTTTAAAAAAAAAACAAAGATAAGGAAATAAGTAAATGAGAAGTCAGACGGTGTTGGAAACAGCATTTTAAATGCTTCTAATGACAAAGTTCCAATTAATAGGCTTTCATTTAGTCAAGTTAATTTTATAGGTTTTATATCATAAATATGTTTTTTTTAAAACATGGTTTGACTGCTTGTGTACCATATAGCAGGTTAATTGTTATAAAGATTCTGTTTTCTCTAAGCTAATAAAATTAAACATTTTCCCTCTTACATTGACTTCATTATTTCTTTGCTTGGCTTTGGAGATAAACTTCTCATGGTTAGCTCCCCTTCGAGTTTCACTTCTACCTAAAAGTTCATGAATCTCACTACTTTTTCTTCTGAAATCCTTATTTCCCTGAACTGGGGATGCCCAGTCCTAGTTTCCTTTGTGACTTTCAGACCTATATTATTTTTTAAATAATTCATTATTTCTTTTTAAAGTCATCCTTTATTACTTATTTCATATTCTTCGTGAAGCGTGTCTTAAAGAGCTTAGTGTAGATCAACCTTTTTCTTTTGAGTCTAAGCCCTCTTCTCTAATTTTTTTGAAATTTATATTTGATTTGTTTATTATGGTAAAAAAAAAAAAACCATTAGCAAAATGTACCATCTTAACCATTTTTAAATGTACAATTTAGTAGTGTTAGGTACATTGGCATGGATGTGAAACACACCTCCAGAACCTTCTCATCTTGCAAATCTAGGGCCCTGTGCCCATTCTGACTTTCTAACACAGGACGTGGTCCAATGGAAACAGTCTCGCACGCTGCTTTTTTCCGTGGCAGACCTTTGCCCCGTCTTCTGGGCACAGGTTGTGAACACTTCAAAATGCACACCTGTCTTCCTTGCTTGTTTCCAGCTCTCTCCTGTTCCCCTCACTCAAAAACATTGATTTCATTTCTCTTCCTCTTTCTCGAACACGTATTTTCAATCTTTAACTGTCCATGTTTGTTTCTCTGCTTTTATCGATCCTTCATCCACTCCATAGACATTTATTCGGCAAGCACTGTGGACCGGGAGCTGTTCAGGGTGCTGAGATGCAGCCGTGAGCAGGGCAGGCGCACCATGGCGCTGTCAGCCTGTCGTCGCGCCTCCCCAGCCACCTTCCCTCCAAGGTCGCCTCTGTGGTCTCTCTGCTCTTTTCAGCCGTGTTATCCCTGCAAATGAGTTATTGCCGTGATATTTCCCCTCCATGTAAAAACATAATATACCCTGAAATTGCTGTCTTTGGGACCTAAATATTGACTTCCTCCTTAAAGAGATGGTGCTCCTCTTGGCTACTGCTCACTCTGGGCTTTGCCTCGCACACTTCAGCGATTCCAGCTCTTCTTGAGCCATTTCTGGGCTGGGCCCATGCTGCCTCCTTCTGCCCTTCCTTTGAGCTCATAGAACATGAAGGGGACATAGGAAGCTCTAAACTCAGCAGTTGTCAGCCTTTGGCCTGGCGTCAGAGCACGTTTCCACTTCGGTTCGTTGTGCAGACCTCCCAGAAAGATCTGACCACTGTTTCTTTAGGGTGCACTTCCAAAAACAAGGATTCACCCGCTACAGCCGAGGCGTGGAACTGATAAGGGGCTCGCGTCTCCCGTTTAAGATCCCACGGTCCGGCTCTCCGTCCTGCACGACCCCTAGAGAGCGCAGTTGAATTCAGGTGCCTAGTGTCCTCACGCAGAGTGCACGCAAGCCGCCCTTCGGGTAGAGTTGCGGTATTTCCTATGTGCAAAGAATTTTAAACAAGGAAATCTGAAGATCTGAGTTTTCAATTGAGTTTTGTCCCTTCATGAGCCAAGGGGGCCATTTAGCCTCTCACTGTAAAATCGTCGTCTTGTCCTACCAGCCTGCTAACACAGGGCTGCTGCGAGAAGCAAGCACACCGATGGTTGGGAAAGCACTCTAGATGTCTGGAACGTTCTGCAACATTAGAGGTCCTCTTCGTTGCTTCCATTCTATGGAACGGATATTGTTTGCCAGGGACTTTTCTTCATGTTTCAGTGGATTGACTCGTTTAATCTTCACAAAAACCTTGTGAGGTATAGATACCATCACTGTCCCCAGTTGACAGATGAGGTAGCTGTGTTAGTTTGGGTCTGCTGAGCAGCAAATGCCAAAATGGGGTCAGCCGTGTAGACGACTTGCTGTAGGGGGTGGGGGAGGGGGGAAGCGGTGCCCTCAGCCCACAGCACACGACTGACACCCATGGAGGGAGCGGGGACAAGGGGGACTGGGGAGGAGATGGCTTGGCCTGCCGCACAGCTCAAAAGACAGCTTGGCCAGGCAAGTCAAAGGGAAGTCCGAGCCACGGTCACGCACTGGAGGAGCCCTGCGTCTCCATGGAATGGTCCTGTCCCAGTACCACTCCGTGCTCGGGCACTGGACGGGAACAGCCACCCGACACGGGGCCCTGGGGCAGCAGCTGTGGCCTGTGGTCAGTTACGTCCCCTGAAGCTGGGAGCCACGCCCCTTCTCAGCCGCTGCGATCACTGAGGCACAGAGCTAAGGGACTCACCCAAAGTCATGCTGCTGGTAGGCGTGGAGCCTGGCGGTGTGAGTCCAGGGTCCTTGCTCGGAACCGCTGCCCCTCCTGACCGCGTCCATCCCTGCAGCCGGAACCGTCAATCAGGACATCTGTAGTCACACAAAGGTGGGCGTTTGAAAGCCACACCAAGGAATCAGTCCTGTTCATAAAAATCATCTCAAAAAATTAAGAATATTTTTGAAACATCCTTACCTTGCTGTCATTCCTCTGCAAACTTATCTGAGCCTTTCCTGGGGTGGTTTTGATATCAGGGCCGTCGGGTATCTTAGAGCAATGAATTCGGTGAGCTGACCTTGTCAGCTTGGTTCTTTGTCACAGATGAGCTGTAAGAACAGTCTTCTGGTTTCAGAATTCCAGGACTGTGACTTCCGTAGTGTTCTGAATTCTGACAGTTGGATCATTGGTGCCTTTGAAACTTGGAGTTTTTGCGTTTGTTTTGTTTTGTTTTGTTTAATCATGTACGTTTTCCCTGATCATTCAAAAGCCCATTTTCTGACTCTTCCCGTGATCCTCTCCTAAGAAGTGCAAAGACCTGGACCATGTGCCCTGTCTTGGTTCTTCAGAGCTCTCATTGTTTATGCTCCTTCAGTGTATGTTTGTAAAACATCTCCTTGGTTTTAAGCATTTCCTTGGTTCCTAAAACTGAGGATTTTTCACCCCAGTGAGCAAATGCCCAAAAGATCAATTCAAGGAGCTCTAAGCAGAGGAGAGCTAAATAGTCAACAAACACTTGGGAAAAAAAGGTTCGGCCCCTTGATCAAGGCAAACTTAAACATTTCTGAATTACCACTTCACAGATCAATAAAATTAATGCCAAAATCAATAAAACTGGTGCAACCATTGGCATGAGGGTTGTGAGAACATGTCGTTAGAGACCCTGTTGGTTGGTACGATCTTCTGTAGATCAGTGTGGCACTCCACGGTGAGAGTCCTAAGACAATCATGTCATTTCCGGGGCCCAACTTTGGGGACTTGGTCCAGGGAAAGAAAAAAGTGAAAGACATTTGTGAATCTATATGCTGTATATGCTGTAAGTTGTCCAAATCGGTTTCTGAGGCACGTCCAGACTGTCACAGTGAAATAGAATATGCCCACCAAAGTAACTGTGTCCCCGGATTATTGCCTTGACCTTGGAAGGAGGAGCTTGGGTAGTTTCAGCAGTTCAATGAGGGAAAGCCCTCAGTCCCACATATCCTCACTGTCTCCCTGAAGGTCACTGCTAGAGTACCAAAGCCCCCTGGAAAATACTGGATGCGACTTGATCTCAAAGTGAGGGCAGGAACCCTTTTTGAATCAAGAATATCTCCTTCTTTGAAAGAATAGTTTCTTGTTTGTTTGGGGATAGTTGGAGTTTGTCTTGCTGAGGGGAGCTGCTCTGGCCTATTGCTCTGGGAGGGGGTGATTAACACTTTTGTCTCTGTTTCCCGCAGCATCTCAGTACGAATTTGCTCCGGTGAAATCCTTTTTCTGCAGGATCCGGTAAGTCTAGGGGCTTGTGGGAGCCAGGAACGGTGGGTTACGCTCTGATTTTATTTGTCCCTTTTTAGATTCTTTTGTATTCAGCTAGCACTGGGTTCTTGCTACAAGAAGTTTTTATTTTGATTGAGGAGAAGAGCAGACACTCAAAAAATGACTAGATAATAATGCAGTCAGGAAAAAGAACAGAGAGATCATTCTTAGCCTGGGGGTGCTCGCTCGCTCTCATGCTCTCTCTCGTGCTCTCTGTCTCTCTAAGAACCGCTGGATGATGTTAATTACACTTTCAAATGCCCATTGTTTGGGAATCTTTTGGTTTTTGTTTGCTTTTTGACTTTTGGTCTCATTTAAAATTAATTTTTGAAATTTTACTTTATTTTTTTAATTTTTTTTTTTTTAAGCGAGCTCTGTGCCTAATGTACGGCTTGAACTCGTGACCTGGAGATCAAGAGTCACACGCTCTACCGACTGAGCCAGCCAGGCGCCGCTAACTTCTTAAATTTTTAATAACTCTGAAGAGAGTAAGATAGATATGTCTAAGAGAAGGATTTAAAAGGTCCAGACATAGTGAACTGGAAGAAAACAGACCAAAATTTTAATCGTAGTTGATTTCTGATAGTATTTATTAGTGATTTTTTTTTTCCTGTCCTGAATTTACTGTGATGTGTTCATGTTACTTTTGCAATTAGAAGAAAATGTGGTTCAGTGACGTCACGATTGCCAGCATGAATGTTGAAGTTAGTAAAGGCTCCAGATGTGGAAAACTCAAGAGAAGGCTCCTTTCCTTGTAATGGATCAGTCAGCCCTCCATGGGGTTGGGGGCCTTGAGCTAAGAGCATTCCAGTGCTTGGGGAGGGCTACCTTGGGGAAAGGGGTGCAGGAGGGAGGGCTGTGTTCATTCGTTCCTTCACAGATGAGTTGTTATGAAGCTCTTAGAACAGTGCTTGCCACAGACGAAGTACTGTTTGTGTTTGTTTTGCTAATAAATATATTTGTGTGCCTTCTCTGAGCCAGGCAAGGTTACAGGTGCAAAGTTCTTGCCCTCGTGGACCTTCCATTTTGTGTGTGGGGGGAGACCAATAACAGACAGGTACCTACGTACGTGTCCTCTGGCGGTAAGTTCTGTGTGGAACAGTGAAGGGGAGTGAGAGAATTCTGGGCAGGGGAGAGATTGCTAGTGTGTTCAGGGTGGTTAAGGAATGTTCTCTAATAAGAAGGCTGATTTGAGCCAGAGCCTGAAGGAGGTGAGGGAGCGAGCCATACCTCTATCTGAGGGAAGAGTGTTCGAGACAAGTGCAAAGGCCCTGGGGCAGAGCATGCTTGGCCTGTGGGGGGAGTAACAAGGAAGCTAATGTGGCTGGAGCAGAGGATGGAAGGAGATGAAGAAACAGGGACCAGACCGTCGGGAGCTTTGATTTCTGAAGGAAATGTTTTCGTTCAGGTTAAGCATTTATTTGAAAACTTTACTAGCGGAATTTGCAAAATAACATGGAAGTCGAGGCAATAGTACAGTGAACTGGTATGTACTCACCATTCAGCTTCAGTGACATTAACCCGTGGCCAGTCTTCTGTCATCTCTGCCACTGCCTGCACCTCAGCCCGCCCTCCCCGTGATCCTGAAGCAGATCTCAGACTGTGTATCATTTCCTCCATCAGCATTTCAGAGTGCGAGCTAAAACATAGGGCTCTCGTTTATCTCCATGATGCTCAAGTGGTCCCGTCTGCGGCCAGCAGGAAGCCCTTCAGGCTAGCTCCAGTGCCATGTGAGGGCACCCCTGTGGTCGCTGACAGCTGCCCTTGCTTCGGGCACAGTGGCCCAGGCCCCGCCTAGACGTTTCCTGCCTCAGACATGGAGTCCGTCATTTCTCCGACCATCCCTCATTCCTTGTGGTGGGAAATGGCATTACCGTATGGAGACCAAGCAGGCTCCTCCTGGCTTCTGGGAATCCTCAGTGGACAGAGATAGGACAGTTTCATTTTTCAGAAGGACAAGAACTGGCATGAAAGGACCGCACTAGGCGCTGGGCTAGAGAAGGTGCAGGGATGACAGGCAGCGGGAAGGGCTGTCACCCCGGGCGGCGGTGGCAGGGAGATGTGGAAATATTCTGGATGTTTTGGAGTATTCGGGATATTTGTGTACGGGAGAGTTATCGGAGTTCATTAATGGACTAGTTTTGGGTGTGAAATAAAGGATTCGGCGACGGTGACACGAGGGTCCCTGACTCCAGTGGCCCTTTACTGGGGGCAAAGGAAACCAGGAGAGCCGCCTCCTGGAGCGAGGAGGGGAAGAGTCCGGTGCCTGGTTTTAGACAAGTTGATTCGCCCTATCGGTTGGAAATCTAACTTGCAGGGTTGACTCGGCATTGGTACGTGGGTCTGGAGTTCAGGGAGAAGGTAGAGACAGGTGCTAGAGACAGGTACTCGGGTCGTCAGCATGGACAGGACATGAAGCCGGGGACGGGATGAGCCTGGGAGATGCGTGCACAGAAACAGGAGGGAGTGGGAGACACAGCACAGCTTGTGGGTCAGGGTCAGTGTCAGGCCGCTGTCTTTTCTCAGTGGCAGAAGTGGGGTCACGGTTGAGAGTGGAGGCGCCAGAGTCTGCAGAGAGGCAAGGAAGCGAGGTGGGGGTGGGAGCGCCAGGGCACGTGGACGTGGACAGCTAAAGACCACCTGACATCACTTCGAACAATGGTGGGAGAGGCGAGGTGTGACTCGTAGAAATGGGGGAGTATGGATTCGGTTGTGCGCACGTTGACACTCAGGGGACCATGGTGTATCCAAGGAGAAATGTCCCCCAGGCAGCTGGAGCTCTAAAACAGGGTGAAAGCCTGGGAGTTGAGCCGCCCCTGCCCAGGGAGGTGCCCCACAGCCGGGGCTGGGGCTCGCCGAGCAGGTTCTAGCCCTGCTCTCCTGCTCAGGCAGGCATGTAAGGAGCGCTTCCCCACGCACGGGGCCCTCTGCCCATCCAGGTAGTAGCTGACGCTATGAGACTAAGTCAGTCCCCTGAGAGAGTGTAGGTAGGGATGGTGGAGAGCTGGCTTCGGGGGGGGCATGATCACAGGGAACCCTGATTTCTGTCACGTGGTACTTGGTTTAGACGCGTGAGGTAAGACAGGTAGGGAAGTCACGTCGGGAAGTTACGGTTTGGGTGAAAAGAAAAGTCATGGGATGGCTAGTTCCATTTTTAACACACTAAACTGGTTCTCCATAAAACCTCTTTTTCATTGAATAACGAATGAGTGTAATTATCCTTGGGTATCAAAAATGTAAACTAACATTTCTTTTTAAAATAAACACATTTAAACTTTTTAGATTTGGATAGGTCTCTCGGAAATCACCAAGAAGGCGTCTCTCCTGGCCTTGTTTCCCATTGGGCTCCCTGAATGCATCAGGACTGGTTACTCATCCTTTCTGTGCTTTTCAGGGGAGGCCAAGACACAGAGCAAGAAAAGCATTACTACCCATTCCGGATTATCCCGTATTTGATGCATGTACATAGCTCTACCCAGCCGGAATCTGAGCCCTGCTGTCTCACCCTGGTGGAGAAGATTCACTCCGGTTATGAAGGTAAGTCAGGCGTGTCTGCTTTCAGATCAAACGTAACCTGACAGTAGGAACATGTGAAAGCCTGTTTACGGCAGCCACAGAACCAGAAAAGAGTGCTGGAGGCTTCATGTTGGCCCTGAACTCTTGGGCATTTAGAGCTGATCTGCCCTGATGTTTCCTGACCCTGACTTCTTGGTGGTTGTCTCCTTCAAGGTCGGCGCGGCCCTAAGGGTCTAAGCACAAACTTGGCCACCAATACCTGGTCCTCTGATCCATTCTCTACTGGTGACTATTATGTGGCCTTTGGCTTCTGTCCTGTGTGAAACAGGAACATGGAACTTGGGGGCGCCTCGGTGGCTCAGTTGGTTAATAAGCACCTGACCATTGGTTTCAGCTCAGGTCACGATCTTACCAGTTGTGGGATCGAGCCCCGAGTCGGGCTCCATGCCCAGTGGGGAGTCTGCTTGAGATTCCCTCCATCTGCCTCTCCCCCTACGCACACCCTCTCTCTCAATAAATAAATCTTTAAAAAAAAAGAGAGAGAGAGCATGAAAATTGTTGCACAGTGAGGTCACAAGAATGAATTTATATTTTTTACATGTCCAGAAAGCCCTTAAGTGAAAACTGTAGTTTCTATCCTCTGGTGGCAGAACTACATTTCCAAATTCATGGGTTAATACACAAGCAGCTTCCATTTGTTATTTGAAATTAAAGTCAGTTCTGCTGTAATCTGACATGTGCTTTCCTAAAAATTACCATCCTATGCAAAAAAACAACAAAAAACCCCACACCAAAACACACACACACACAAAACCACAGGGCTTAAGGGAAAAACGTGTTCAGGGGCACAACACTCAAAAACTTAACCACACGTTAACAATGGGCCAGGAATCTAATAAAAACAATAACACAGCTTTACACACGTTAACTGTGAAGACATACACAGATGCTACAGTGCCTGGGCGCCTCACCTTGGAGAAGCCTCGCGGGGGCTCCCGGACGTGGCTGGTGGTGGGCCTGCTCCTCCTCAGTTAACTGTGAGGGTGGAAGGGGGGCCGTCTGAAGTCAGGTGTGGACGGGCGTGTCTCCTGTAAAACACGCGGCGCACAGAGGTAGCCCTAGATGAGGTGTGTGCGTGTGTTTGTGTATTCTTGGGGGACTCCCTTCACCTCTCGTTTCTTGCAGATGAAACTGTGCATGATTTCAAATCACTGCGTTTTCAAAGTGAGCTACAGTCGAACTGACCGTACCCATTTTCTGACACAGATTTAAAATATCCGCGTCATAACTGACACCAAATCCAATGTACTTAGTTGTACACCACCACCAAATACCACCAGGCTTGCCGGGCCTGACCTTTCATTTCCCCGAGCTTTGACTGTGGGATTGTGATGAGTAAGCTTTCCGTGCACACGAACTCTATTTAAAATTAACTTCGGTAGGCATCGCATTTTGACCTACTCGAAATATAGTTAATAATGACAAGTATTATAATTTAACCGTAGCCTTGGCTTCTTGAAGGCCAGGGCCCTAAGTGAGATTTCTTCCATTTCATATAGAGATATTGTTCTCTCTTTAATGTAAGTGCTCAGTTAATGACTGATTAGATATTTGCCTTTAGGTGAGTCTTTCTGTTTTTCATAGCTCCTCGAATCCCGGTGGATAAAAGAATTTTTACCACAACACACACCCCAGGCTGTGTCTTTCTTGAAATAGATGAAAGGTAAGTGCTTCTTTAAGCCTGAAAGAAATTTTGTTTCTGAAAATAGATAGAAATATGAGAACATTTACATTATGTTTACATACCCCTCTCCATTATGAAATGGACACCTATCCATTTGCCCCTTTGATTTCTTAGCTTGAAGTTTATGTTTTAATATAAGTATCTTGCACATTATACGTCTACAGTTTACAAGTTATATTTGATTTCACAGTAGCCTGCTTTAGGTAAGTCAGGAATTATTGTTCCACGTTACACAAGAGAACAGTGAACCTGGACATGGTACGTGATTGTCCTCTAAAGCAGACCAAAACTCTAACTCTGGCCTCGAGCTCCTGTGCAAGCATGATTTCCACCAGACGAGTGCTTTGCTAAACACCTTTTGATGAAATGTTTATGAGTCTGAAATGAGGGGGAGAAACAAAAGGAAAAAAAGAACAGTTTTTTGTTTTTTGGTTTTTTTTTGGTAAAGCTAAGTTTACTTAATTTAAAGCATCATCAGTCATTTTGAACTTCCGTCTTTTCCACTTTTTTTTGGTATTAAAGTGCTCTTACTTAAAGAATAGTGATATAGGTAGTAGTCATTGCTTATTGTTGTTTTTTAATACTTTCATTTGGAAAAATAAACATTGTTATCCCCTGGTGAGTACCCTCTGTTTCCCCCCCCCCCCGCCGCGTTTATTTTTGAATTTTATTTATTTGTGAAATCTGGAAATCTGGGGCTCAGTGCACCATGGCGCACATAATTGTAAAACAACAAAGTCAAAACGGCTGGCACAGTTATGATCGCTCTTAATTTTGATTTTTTAAAAATCTTAACATCTGAAAATAGGTTTATTTTATAATGGATACCCTGAATCTAAACAGTAATTGGTGAAATACTTTGTATCATGGAGTCTGTAGAGAGTAAGAACATTTAGCTGCAGATACCATGGTAATGGCTTAAATTTATTGCATTAGAAAATGTTTGTGAATTTGTACACACAGAAAACATTTATGCAGTCAGTTCCTTCCAAGTCATCCTTAAGGTTCTGCATTCGTGGCTTTCCCTAAAGCTTCATCCTGCACATGTCTTTGTGTTCCTGGTGTCTATTTGTTACTACCTTATGGGAGACACTGTTTCTGTGTGGTTTTAATCGTGCTGGATAAATTTGTAGCCTGCTTTATTAACTTAAAACCATAAGCATTCTTCTGCGTTATGACGTGATCTTTGTAAACTTTTTAAATGGGGAAGGGGAGGCAATCAGAGACCCCCTGAGGAACTTGCTAAAAATACAGATTCCTGGTCTTACCCCAGAAACCGTGATTTAGTTAGCCTGTGGTGAGCCTATGAATCTTTTTCTAGCAAGTTCCATAGGCGACTTTGACACATGTCCAATGCCCAGCATTTCTTAGATTATGGAACCATTTCCCCATGGTGTGGGCACTGAGGTGGTTTGCTCCTTTTATAAATGCTGGAATGACATCTTTTGCATACCTTTTTTTTTTCATATTTAGAATTAAGTAAAAAAGTATTGTTTAAAGTGTATAAAGTCTGAAAATTACTTGTTGCATGTGACGTGCTGTCTGTGCTGTGTCTCTACCCCAGAGCGGTGCCTCTGCTGGGTTACCTACCTCAGGATCTGATGGGAACGTCTGTCTTAGCGTATCTGCACTCAGAAGATCGTTCTCTCATGCTTGCTGTACACCAAAAAGGTAAGGACCTGCTTCTTCACAGGAGGAAGTTTTTGTGTAACCACTCATCCGCTCTAATTCTCCATTTCATTTCTTGTTAGATCTTCTCATAAGCTCTTAATCACTAGAGCTCAACCTTTAACAGGTGAGCACTGTGTTGAAGCTGCTAAAACAATTTTTTTTTCTATTTTGACATCTGAAAAACTTACCAATAAACGCTTAGAAAAAGACATCTGCAGTAAATATCTGCATTAAATAAATTCTAATCTCGTCGTATTATCTTATATAGTCTTGAAGTATGCAGGCCACCCTCCCTTTGAACACTCACCCATTCGATTTTGTACTCAAAATGGAGATTACGTCATCTTGGACTCCAGCTGGTCCAGCTTTGTGAACCCATGGAGCCGGAAGGTATCGTTCATCATTGGTCGGCATAAAGTTCGAACGTAAGTCAGTCAGTGTTCATGGTTTTAGAAGAACGTTTTTACCAAATAGTATTCTTCCACCTACTGACTCCCTTTGACTCAATTGATACATAAACCAAATAAAGCACAGATTTTTTTTTTAAGTGCTTTTGGAAGACCGTTTTGCAGTGTATGTCAAGAACCTTGAAAGATTTCTACCTCTTTGACCTCATGATTCCCTTATGGAAACAGTCTAAGGAAATAGGCCTAAATACAGAAGAGCTTTATAAAGAAAAGACACATTTGCACCATTGTTCAATCATAATGGCAGGCTTAGAGTAGCTTATATGTTGATCATTAAGTAAGTTCTAGACTATTTGTTTGACGTGTTGTATTATTGGTCAAAGGAAATTTTTGCAAAGATTATATAACATGAGAAATTGATATATATTCGATTTAAAAAGCAGCATACGAAACTTTTTTTTTTAAGATTTTTTTTATTTATTTGAGACAGACAGAATGAGAGAGAGCAAGCACATGAGAGGGGGGAGGGTCAGAGGCAGAAGCAGGCTCCCTGCCGAGCAGGGAGCCCGATGCGGGACTCGATCCCGGGACTCCAGGATCATGACCTGAGCCGAAGGCAGTCGCCTAACCAACTGAGCCACCCAGGCGCCCCATACAAAACTGTTTATACCATATGAATATATATGTGTTCAGATGACACACAAACACTGTGAAGTAGGAAAAAGAAGAAGAAAGGAAATAAAATACAAATTTTGGCTATGTGTAGGGTAATGGGATGAGGGTTGGTTTGTTTTGGTTTTGTTTGTTTTTTTTTTTTTTTGTCTTTTCTGAATTTTAAAGTTCTCTTTAGTGACCACGTAAAACTTTTATATCAGCTTCTGCTGTCAAATTCCACTTACATTGTATCAGATCTTTATTTTTAAAAATTAGATGCTTTAGCTGTTATTTTCCTGCCAACACAGCTGACTCTGGCCGGTTTGATTACTGCTACCATCCATGTAACAGAACCTTGTGAAATGAATCTGGAACAACCTGGCCTGCTACTCTTGTAGCCTAAAATACTCCCAGTCCTTTGACTTTTTGGTTTAAAATTTAAAATTGACCTGTAGGTTTCTCAGCTGGGCCATAGGTTCCCCTGTGGTAACGTTTTGGTTTTTTTTTTTTTAGCATGGAAATTTTACTTAACTCTTTAGGATCATGCTGAGATTGAGACATTATGTCTTTTGTGTTTTGTTTTACAGTTTTGTGCACATAAGCGTAAAACTGAGAACAGTAGGTCTACCAGTAAGACTTCTTTTGTCATGTTTTAATACTGTAATAGAGGATACCTAGCCATGGTGAGAAACGGTCCCAAGGTCCTCCTATGTCTTTGTGCTCTGGGGTTTGGCCTCTCAGTAGAGCAGGTCCGGAACCCTAATGGGAGAAATGCGCTCCATGCTGCCTTAACTCAAGAGACCAATTTGTGCTAGAAAACTAATGTAATAAGTAGGATAGGAAATATGACTGCCAATTCAGTGTTATTCATGTTGGTCAGAAAGGACTTTTTTTTCCCGGTAGGGAGATCTGTGGGGAAATGAAAATCAAATCAGGTGGTTCCTTAGTATGACCATAGGAAACCCCAGAGCAAGTATGATTGCTCTCATGAGGTGTCCCTCTGGGTGTCTGTCCATCGGTCTGCGTGCCTTCCCTGACAGTGCCAGAGCCATGTCCTAGATGCTTCAGGTGTCCTTTCAGTTTGATTTTATAACGTATGAAATTAACTGATAAGTACTCACAGTGTTTGCAGTTTAAAAAAAAATTATAAATTATACCAGCATTTGCATCTCCGTTTCCGGGATGATGTGAAGGAAAAACTTAGAGACTACTAAGTGTTCATCACTCTTGTAAAATAATCATCCACTATGTTTATACAACTGTTTTAACGAGGACTTCTGGGTCACCTGCTGTGCCGGGCATTGTGCTAGACCCTGAGACTAAGATGGTAGACCACACAGACAGCGTCTCCACTGTCCTGGGGCCCACAGTGCAGTGGGAGAGCCAGGACCTAGAAATGGCACATGTGAGTGGAGTTTTGCCAAGTGTGAGGTTGAAATGGGAACAGTGAGGGGGGACAGGGAGGGTGTTCAGCAGGGAACCTAGCCACCTCTCTGTGGGCAGGCAGGTGATCCTACAGACAATATCCATATACTCGGCGAAAGAGTAACTTTCGCAGAGGTCCCTTGAGGAGGAGGTGGGGAAGTGGAGACAAGAACCAGGTTTTCTCCCTGACTCCTCGAGCAGCGTCCTTCCATAGCCAGTCACCTAGCACTGCACAGCATTTGCCACTTTCTGGTCAAGGCTGCGTCTCCACAGCCTGCACGTTCATCATCTTGAGTTACATGATTACTGACTAAAGACACAACCTGGCTTTGTAGAAAGTTTCACAGACAGGAGTAGACCTCACAACACAAAGCAGTTGGTTCTATTTCTGTTCCAGAATTTCATTTGACAGACAAACCCAAACGTTTCTGGAAGGTATTCAAGCTCATAGTGCGTGGACGTATTTATCACGGGTCAGATGTACCTTACCCCCAGACTGCTCCTTCCCTGATGGATTCATTCTTGTACGTGCCTGTTGGAGGTACCAGAGGGGTGAACACAGCAGAGCAGAGAGCCTGACCCCACAGAGCTCACATGCCAGTGGGAAGCAGGGGGGCACAGGCATTAGACGGGCTAAGGGGGTGCCGCGCACAGTGTGTCAGGCGGTGCACTCAAGCACAGTTTGCCGTGTACGTTCCACATGCCCCAGGCTGTGCCGATAGCTGTCGGAGGGCACCACCCACGGTCTGCCCGCTGAGGGAGACGACATTGCCACGGGGGTCTGCACAGAGAGGGAAGTGGTCTCCAGAGGCAGAGCTCTTCCTGACTACTTTTATGACACTGCTAATATCCTGTGGTTTTTTTGATAATTGTTTCTTTGGGAAAGTATGTTTTTAGGGAATTGGGTTGTGCGTTTAAGTTGTGAGAAACAGCAGGATGGCAGAATGGAAAAGGGAAGGCACTGGCTTTGGAGTCAGGCCTGTAGATTCAAACCCTGACTGCTGCTTCTCAGGTATGAGAGTCAGCAAGTAACCCAACCTCTCTGGCATCACGATGATTCCTGCTTCGTAGGGTTGGGAGGACTCAGGAGATGACATGTCTGATCAGTGTATCACGTTAATAGTACTTGAGTTACTGAGGTGCTGAGAGGCAATACACTGTGGTGGCAAAAGTGCACCCCGAAACCTAGACTCTGGTCCCTTCATGAATACCTGCTTAGACTTTACCAGCTAGGTGACTTTGAGAAGTTTTCAACTCCAGTGAAGGAGGTAATACTTGCTAGAGCACTTGGGACGGTGTCTGGCACATTGTAAGGATTTTAAAAATGTTCTTCTTGCTGTATGTTATAAAAGCAGCATGGTTCCTGTCACATAGAAGGTCCTAAATGAACATCATTTCCTTCTCTTCTTTGTGATGTTTTCTAGCTGGCACACCTGCCTCTCACTGTGTTCAGGTAGTAGTTTTGAAACACTCTAGTGTAAACAAGACTGCAGGTTGTGACAGCCACAGTTTCATCAATGGTTGGGTTGCTGAAGCGATTAGGTACATTAAACATTAAATGTTGTTTGGCGGACCTAGGGTCTTAAAATTTCTACAATAGGTTACTCAGTTAATGTTAAATGTTGAGACCAGTGGTTGTTGAAGATATTTTGGTAGCTAAGGAGGTTACTCGTCACTGATTTTAGATTTCTACAAAAACAGTGCTGACACAGATGTTGAAAGACTAGAGCTCTAGACGATCCAAAGAAGCCTCTTAATGTCTTAGTATTTTTTCTGCTTCCACAGATGGGATTTAGCTTTATATTTTCTATTTGAAGTCAAAGAGTTGCTCTGTAGAAGTATAGATTTATTATTTGAACATTCTGTTTAAAAATCACTTTAGACTTTATTGTAAATTTTGAATTGCCTGACTCCATCTTGCACTTGGCACTTTGTAGGAGTCCACTGAATGAGGATGTTTTTGCTACCAGAAAAAGAAAGACGAACAGTAATGACAAAGACATAACAGAATTACAAGAACAAATTCACAAACTTCTCTTACAGGTAAAGTGAGATTTTAAAAAGCAAACACAAAATTTCCATAATCATGTTTTATTTTAACAGTCGATCTTAGTGAAGTCACCTCACAAAAATACACCGCAAGGAGAGAAATCTTTACCCTCTGCGTTCCAGGAATTTTTGTCTTCCTGTTTTTGTTTTTATTTATTTTTTATTTTTTTAAAAAGATTTTATTTATTTATTTGACAGAGACACAGCGAGAGAGGGAACACAAGCAGGGGGAGCGGGAGAGGGAGAAGCAGGCTTCCTGCTGAGCAGGGAGCCCGATGCGGGTCTCGATCCCAGGACACTGGGATCATGACCTGAGCTGAAGGCAGACGCTTAACGACTGAGCCACCCAGGCGCCCCGGAATTGTTTTTTGAAATACCGAAGCCAAAAGCCAGAGGTTGAGCACACGGTAGCGTCCGGAATACATGAAGGATGCTCTCATTTAGAAACAGCTTCCCTGTCTGACCTGCTGACTAGCTTTGCTCTCTTGGAATGGGATCTTACAAGAATGTTCTGTGCATTTCACTCAGGAAAAGGAAAACAAGATGAATAAAACTGAATTTAAAAACAAAAACGGGAGCAGGGGCCATCGGGCTCCCTGCTCACTGGGAAGCCTGCTTCTCCCTCTCCCACTCCCCCGGCTTGTGTTCCTGCTCTTGCTATGTCTCTCTCTGTTAATTAATTAATTAATTAATTAATTAATTAATCTTAAAAAAAATTTCCAATTTTAAAGGTGGGGACAGAGGGATGGCAGGTCTCTGGACCTGGTTATTACAAGGCAAACGTGGGGGAGACTACCTGTTGAAAACAAATGCCAATAATGATTCCTATGGAGATCCCGTTAATAAACCAGAAAAGCGTTTACGGATAGTGTCCCCGAGAAAACTGTGAGCCCCGTAGCTTCCACACGGTCTTCCACAGAATCTCTAGGGTTCACGAGTGAAGTTCATGGCACAGAGCATGGTGTATATTTAATTTCTTGTGTCTGTTCTAAACTCTGCGTAAAGAGCTAGAGTTTATTTCCATACTTTGTTCAATCTGTTATGTGGCTTTCTAAAAATTCGTTGTTCTAGAAACGCCCGCCTAGACTAGAAAACGAGGCCCTGCCCTGGAGAATGGCTGAAGGGAGAGAGGAAGGCCCTCTTTGTCCGCAGCCGAGTTAAAAGCGTCGGCCTGCACACGCCCGACTTAGGGGTTCAGGGAGGTCCGTGCTGGCGTGAAGTCTGAGGTGGACGCTCTGGCTCTCCCCGCGGCCGCGGCCCCGGATCTCCTCCTTCCTTCAGCGGCGCCTCCTTCTTCCCGCAGCCGGTTCACGGGAGCGCCTCCAGCGGCTACGGAAGCCTGGGCAGCAGCGACTCGCAGGAGCCGCGCCTCAGCCTCCCGTCGTCCAGTGAGTGCAGCGCAGCCCGCGCCGAGGCGGCGCGCGGAGAAGCGGTACGTGAGCGGCGTCGTGCGTGCGTGCGGGCGTGCGGGCGGGCGGCGTCCTTTGCGTCCCTGCCTGGTGGGGTGAGACGGGTCAGCACCACTTCCGCGTCTGAGCGCGTGGGACGGTCTGTTGTGTGTCCTTGACCCGCTGGCACCGTGTTTGATGAGCAGACGTCCTAGTCCGTTTTGGGTTGGAAAAATGCCTGTGAAAAGAAAACAGCACCTTTGCAAGGTGGTATTTGGGTTCATCGTGTGCTTCCTAACAGTTACCGAACTGTGGACAGACTTAGGTAAAGTTGCCTTTGTACCGGCGTGCTGCGGCCCAGGGGGGAAGCGAGTTAACGTTGTTACTGTGCCTTTAGTCATGTCTTCAGAGAACCGGGGGTTAAACGTACTTCATCTTTTAATGTGTGTCTTGTTTATCTTTTAATTTTCTGATTTTTGAAACATATTCTGTCGTTCTTTTCCCTCAGCTGACTTTGCAGCAGGTCTGTGCCAGTGTGAACAAAACTAAGAATCTAGGTCAGCAGCTCTACATTGAGTCAATGGCCAAGTTACCAGGTGAGCGAGTGACGGGGACGCGCGCGGGACGGCTTGGCGGTGAGTCAGCAGGGCCGCCCCCGACCTCCTCGCGCGGGTCTGCCCTCTCCTGCGTGGGCGTGGTGCGTGCGAGCACAGAGCCGCGACCCTGTGCTGCCTGCCAGGCCTTTCACGTTGACTTGTCCAGGTGATGACTGAAATAATGCTAATGGTAGCAGCGAATACTGCTCTGAAAGCTAAACGGTGTTAGAGTGTAATTTCTGTATATTTCCACTGAAGAATTAATGTTTTTGATAATACCAACAGATTCATAGATTCTCCCCCATGAGGCATCTGTCAGCAGAGAGAGTTAATTGTAGAGTGCGTCTCATAATAATCCCTTCTTGTCATTGAGAACAAATGAAGGATATTTATGACCTAAATTGAAGGAAAAACTGGGGACTTTTTTTTTTTTTTGATACATGTTTACTTTTCTCAGATACGAGGTAAGGAGCATTCCAAAGGAATTGGATCACTCATGATAATTGACGTTTTTAGAAAAGTCAACTTACTGGCTATTTTAAAAAATAATAGCTATATTTTCCAGGGCTTGCCGTAATTTACAAAACAAAAACATCCACCTGCTGCTCCTACAGATGATATCATGGGGAGCCTCTAGGCTGCCCTCTGGATAGAGCATGTCCAGCCCTTGAGTTTTTCTTGTCTCCTTGGCAGGAGGTTTAATATTCTGCTTGTCTCTTTTGCCATAGATGCAAGGGCACGAGATAGAAACAACACCTTTTTTGTCCCTTGAACCTATCAGATTCTCTCTCTGCAAAAGAATTTATTTGAGTATCTTCCTTGCTGTATATCCTTGTCCTATGTCCTGGCATTGGAACTTCTTTAGGGGGATTTGAAGACTGAAGTTTCTAAATGTTTTCTTTTTTGTCTGGTCCACTTTGTGCTGCTCACTGCTGCTTGGGCCTAGGACCTCACGTTAGGGCCACGATTTTATGTCCTGACCTCTGTATTTCTTGTCAGAGTACAAATTGTTTCTCACCTTCTGTTTTGTTCCATTTCTTATCATCTACCATTGGTCTGGAAATGCTATCAGTACCATGGCTTGAAGGCTATGTTTTTAAGCAGACATCAATATTTCATCATTCACCATTTTACAAAATTTAAGCTATAACTAATTCTGTGTATTTATGATGCTATTCTAGAAACTGATATTATTTTCCTACTTAGCTATGTGCTGTATTGGACTCTAACACACATAGGATGTGACTTTTGGGGGCGAGGGAAAATCTGCCATTTAATATTGCTTGGGGGGAACTATTGTTACTTGGGCATCTTGATTTTTAGCATTTTAAGACTTACAAGTTCAAAGAGCTAGTAAAATATCTTTATTACTCTTTACTCAAGAGAAACAAGTATGCAACTTAAAGATAAAAATGTTGTAATTTAAATATTAGAAATAGCACCACTCTGGGGTGCCTGGGTGGCTCAGTCGTTAGGCATCTGCCTTCCGCTCAGGTCATGATCCCAGGGTCCTGGGATCGAGCCCCGCATCGGGCTCCCTGCTCCGCGGGAAGCCTGCTTCTCCCTCTCCCACTCCCCCTGCTTGTGTTCCTGCTCTCGCTCTCTCTCTCTGTCAAATAAATAAATAAAATCTAAAAAAAAAAAAAAGAAAAAGAAAAAAAGAAATAGCACCACTCAAAAGGAAAATACTAAATAATCATTTTATACGTGTTTTATATACAGGGTGTCAGAGCCAAGAAGAACATAAGGTTTTAAGTTTATATTTTTACCTTTCTTATGAGGGCAGGTTTGGCTTTGAAATAGAACAAGAAGGGAAATTTTAGAAGTTACTATGGAAAGGCAAGGAGTAATGAAGATCTAAAGCCCCTTCATCAGCTACACATACTGATGCCACCTGCCAGAAGCATTTGGGGAACCTGGGGAAAATGGACTTTTCCACTTCTAGAGTGTCAGCGCCTGAGGGAGAAACATTGATCCGTGAACTGAACTCACTCAGCGTGAACATGCTTTGGTTTGTGCTCAGGGAGAGCTGGAAAGAGCATCATTCCAAACTGACAAGGAAAAAAGCTATATGGCAGTGAGTTCATGAGCTTTCTTGAACCCATCAGAGTGCTGAGGCTCCAGGGCAGCCAACAGGCCTAAAATCTAAGAGGGACACATGCTTGCAGGCAGACGTGAGATCAAGCCCTGGATAGTGGTGCACCGGCTGACAGGACAGCAACTCGCAGGAGACAGGCCTCTGAGGCATAATGCAAAGGGAAGATCATGGGCTGCAAGTGGAGCAAATATTGGCAAAAACCCAAAGCTCTCTAGCACACCAGCCACCACATAAGCACAAAGTGTCATTAGAGGGATTTGAAAGCTGTGATACATTGAGTGAAACCATAGCAACAACAAATCTCAGTCCTGGCCAACAAATTAGTTAGGTTAAATGTCTTCAGAGGAAAACTAAAGCTGTTAGCCCAGAATTCTCTACCTAGTGGAAAGTGTCTTTCAGAAATGAAGGAGATCTAAAGAGTTCTCAAACAAAAATGGCGGGGGTGGGGGGGTATTGCCAGCAGATCCATTCTATGAGAAACACTAAGGGAATTTCTAAAGGTGGAAGGAATATGGTACCAGATGTAAAACTTGAATCGACACAAAGAAATGAAAAGCACTGGAAACAGAATGAAGAAATTTTATTTTTTACTTATTTTTGATTGCCCTAGAAGGTAACTGACTAAAGCAGAAATACTCTCCTGCATTTATGACCTATGTAAAAATACTATAAAGGATCAGGAGAGGCACTGGGAATGTGCTGCTATGGAGTCCTTACACCAGAAGCAATATGTCATTTGAGGGTAGAAACTGATTCCTTAAAGGTATATGTTGTGAACTTTAGAACAATTATTAGAATTCGTTTTTAAAGAAGTATAAATAATGTCAGTAGAGGAGACAAAGCGGAATTTAAAACATTTTATGCAAAATGAATCAGAAAAGAAACAAAAACCCAGATGGAATAAATGGAAAACAGCTAGCAAAGTTGCATACTTTTAATTCAGCTGTTTCCGTAATCACATTAAATGTGAATGTTCTCAGTGTACCAGCTGGAAGACTGACATTATCAGTTGGATGAAAAAAGGTAAGAAGCAGCTGCATAGTATCTATAAGAACCCATTTTGCAAATAAAAACATAGGTTAAGAGCAAAAGGTTAGAAAAGATATGCATGCTAACAGGGATCCAAAGAAAGCTGAAAAGCTGTATTAATATCAGGTAGTGTAGACTTTAGGACAAGGAACATTACCAGGGTTTCAGAGGGATACTGCATGACAACAGAGGGGTTGATTCTCTGAGAGCAGGTAACAGTCCTAAAAGGTTATACACCTAACATCAGAGCTTCAAAATACATGAAGTAAACACTGATAAAGACTTTGAGAAATAAATCTGCAGTGGTAGTTAGAGACTGTAACACACCCCTCTGTGTAATTGATAAAACAAGTGGACAGAAAATCAGTAAAGATGTAGAAGACCTGAACAGCACTGTCAACAAAATTGGCCTAATGGACATTGATGGAACACTCCAATCAACAACAACATGATGCTTATTTTTCTCAAGGGCACATGGACTGTTCATTAAGATAGACCTTATTCTGGGCCATAATACGAGCCCTATCAGTGTTTTAAAAATATAAATCATAACAAATATATTCTCTGACCTAATGGATTAAACTAGGAATCAGTAACAGGAAGGCTTATCTAGAAAATTCACAAATGTTGGGAAATTAAAGAACACACCTCTGAATGACCCAGAAGGGACCCTTCCCTTTAAGAGAAGTAAAAACATTTTGAACTGAATGAATTGAAAAAAAAAAAACAAAAAAATCGTGGAATGCAGCTAAAGCAGTGCTTAAAGGGAGATTTATAGGATTAAGTGATTATATGGGAAAAAGAAGAAAGGTCTCAAATCAATAATCTAAGCTTCCTCCTTAAGAAACAATAGCAAGAAGAGCAAATTAAATCCAAGCTAAGCAGAAGGAAAGAAATCATAAAAACCGCATTATCAATGGAATCGAGAACAGAAATCAATAAGAGATAATTAATGAAATCAAAAACTTATAAAATTAAAAACCTTTGGCCATACCAAACAAGAAAAGAAGACAGAAATGCTCACTATTGGGAATGAAAAACCCCACAGATGTTAAAGAGATGACAAACAACTCCATTCCCAAACTTTGGTCTATTAATATCTTGAAAGAAAGAAC
>NC_138372.1:5050275-5116708 GCF_054177405.1 Leptonychotes weddellii
GCACCTCTGCAGGACTCTTCCCCAAGATGCACACCCTCAACCTCATCATGACGGAACATCAGGGAAGCTCACGTTGAGGGGCATTCCCACAGAATTCCTGTCCTCTACGCCTCACAAGAGTTGAGATCAAGAAAGACAAGGAAAGACAGACACTGACAGCTGAAATCACCATGAGACCCCAGGTTGGACCCTGGAGCAGAAAATGACATTTCACGGAGAGGCGGGTGACATCCACATAGGCTGTAGTTCAGTAGCTGTGCGCACTGTGCATTTCCTAGTTTCATTTCTTCTGTTAATAGTTCTGTAAGATGTTACATTAGTGGAAGCAGGGTGGAAGGTATTACAGGAACTCCTCTTTCTGTAACCCTCTTCAAGGTTAAAATTATTTAGAAATTACAAGTATAGGAGCTCCTGGCTGGCTCGGTTGGTGGAGCGTGTGACTCTTGATCTCAGGGTCATAAATTCAAGCCCCCTATTGGGTGTAGAGATTACTTAAAAAAAATCTTAAAATAATTTTTTTTAGGTTTAAAAGTTAATGAGTGACAGTTAAGTAGGCCTTTTTCTGTAATCCCCTCTGGAAATGGAGCGCCGTCTTCCAGGCAGCTAAGATGACCTTCACTAACAACGACAATGGTAGCTAAGTCAGCCTCTCAGCAGCGTTTGACGTGACTGGTTCCTCTTTCCTGGAACTCATTTCCCAGCTTGGTTTCCGCGATGCCATGTTGGCGGACTCTCCCTTACCTTTCTTTTTTAGTCTCCATTCTTGGCTCATCATTCTCCACATGAGGTTGAAGTTCATCAGGGTTCCAACCTGAGGCCTTGTGTCTTCTCTCTGTACCCCTGCTATCCAGTATGGTAGCTACTAGCCACACTCTAAATTCAAATTAGTTACAAATAAATAAAACTTAAAATTCAGTTCCTCGGTTGCTGTAGCCACATTGCAAAGTGCTTAATGGCTACCTGTGGTGTTGGTGGCCACCGTGCTGGACAGCACAGATGAAGGGCAGTTCTGTCACTGCAGAAAGTCTTGTTGGACACAGGTCTACAGGGCAGTGCCTGGCGCTTCACACGGTGTCTGGTCACCCCACCCCCAGTGATGCCAACATCGGTCAGTTGGCAGGTAGTGTCAGCTCAGTATCATGAAGTCCCCATCAGCCTTCCACCTGATAGTTTTATTATTAATCTTTGCCTGCAACGTTTGTTTCATTCCTTTTTTGTAAAAACAGGAATCATTCATGTAATCGTTCCGTATGGATATCTTTCTGTATTGGTGCATTTTTTTAGATCTGAGCTCATCTTTAATAGCTACATAATATTCTCTTGAATGTATACATGCTAAAGGACCTGATCTAATTGTGTTGGATAAGTTCTTAGGCATATAATATTTTTAATTATGTATCCTTTTGTTATGTTTCAGGTGAACAGAAGGCCCCACCTGCCGTCCAGACATTGAAAAACAAAAGCGTGCCCACGGAGTCCTTTGAAAACTGGAGAGAAGACCAGCATAGCCCATCCTATCAGCAAATAAACTGCATTGACAGTGTTATCAGGTGTGAGACACAAGTTTTGAGAACATGTCTGTTTTTCCAAAAGCACACATCGCCATTGTAAGCACACACCTTACATCATTTTTAATATTGGTTGTCTTGATTTTTCACTCTAAGTCAATAGATATTTATGGAGTGCCTACTTACATATAGTTTATAATAAATTGAACATTTCAGGGGATGCAAAAAAATTAGAAGATGGATCCCTTCTTTGAAGGAGCCATGGTGAGTTTGAGAAGACAAGACCTTGATCATAAAAATTAAATGAGGCGGGCGCCTGGGTGGCTCAGTTGGTTAAGCGACTGCCTTCGGCTCAGGTCATGATCCTGGAGTCCCTGGATCGAGTCCCACATCGGGCTCCCTGCTCGGCAGGGAGCCTCCTTCTCCCTCTGACCCTCCCCCCTCTCATGTGCTCTCTGTCTCTCTCATTCTCTCTGTCTCAGATAAATAAATAAAATCTAAAAAAAAAAAAAAATTAAATGAGGCAAGATTTGGAGATCAACTCAAGGTCACAGTAAAAGAGATATGACAGGCCAGTGATTGAGGCTGGGATGGTCAGGGAAGACCTCATCAAAGAAGAGAGTACAAAGTACCCACACAGAAATGGGAAGTGGCAGAGTTAGGGGACAGGCGGGCATGCATGACCTAATTCTGTTGTTGCAGATACTTGAAGAGTTACAACATTCCAGCTTTGAAGAGAAAGTGCATATCCTGTACCAATACAACCTCTTCATCCTCAGAAGAAGACAGACAGAACCACAAGGCAAATGATGCCGAAGCCTTGCACGGTAACACAGATGCCCTCCTAGCTAGACAGACGACGATTACAAAGCCATCCCTTTCTGTTTCTAAGTTTTTGTCTTTACTTATTTTGTTAATCACAAACAAGCCTAGTTTCATGTTGCTCCTTTATGGCCAGTAGGTTTTAGCCCATCAGTTATAAACATCTGCAAATTGAGTCTTTAACATACGTTTCCCGTGGGGATTTTTCTTTTCATTGTCAATTTCTCTTGTGCCCCCAGCTGTGTCTCAGAGCCCAGCCGGAGCTAACCTGGAGATGCCGACTGCCGGGCGGGCCGCACACGTTGCAGGAGGCGCTCCGCGGACACTGGCCCCCGAGGCGCTGAGCCTGGGCTCCCGTGTGAGCAGCGACAGCAGCACCATCGGTCATGCCCCACCCCCAGAGTCAGGTGCCACGTTTACCTTCTGCTCTCCAGCGCACTCGGTGTGAAACACACTACCGTGAGAGAACAAAAGCCCTTAACACCAGTTACTTAGGAATGACTTCTTAAATTATAATTATGTTTTCCTTTCTTTGACTCAGTTAAAGTACTTTTGGAAATATCATCATGTTTGTATTGGTTACATAGTTGGGACTGTATTTCTAAGTCATTGTCACTTGTTGTCACATCAGCTGATGTGTGGGAAGCACTTAGAAACAGTACCTGATAACATAGTAATAAGTCCTCAGTTAGTGTTAACTATCACTGTTGAAGTTTCCTGTGGGGCTGCATTAGGTCACTTTGTTGCTGCCCTTGAAAGAAGGTGTCCTTGTCAAACTTTGACTGTGGTTGTGACTAGATTGACCATATATACGTCCAGATTTTTGTATTGGCCTGATGACAATGAGGAGAGTGTGTTTAAAACTCTCTTCCTTTTAACAACATAATGACTTGGTAAATTATTCTGATGTCTTCTTTTTGTTCCTTTTTACTGCCTCCTGTCCTTTGACTTTGTTGTTGTAACAATTTGGTGGATGAAGAACTGGCGACCAAGGCGTTAAATCAGGTTTTCGGTTCTCTCTCATTTCTCTTTGCTAGTCTTCAGTGGCAGATTCGTAAACGTGTTGAGCTATTACTCTGTGCCGCCGTCTGTCCTGAGTCCTTCATGAGAATTAACTCACTTGATCCTCACACTGACCCTTGGAGATGGAGAGTATAGTATTGACAGGTGGGCTGGGCGTCAGTGAGAAGACACAAGAGTCACAGCTGTTGTGAGATTAGATTATGTTTCTAATGAACTGAAAATAGTTCTATCGGCGCTGAGCTAGCCCCTCAGGAAGGGGCAGATGCACATTTTTTAGTGTCCCTTTCTTAACACTTTCGATTCCCATGTGGACACACAGCTGCCAGTGCCAGCCCGCACACGGTGGGTCTCACCCAGTGGCGAAAGAAGTTTTGGTTATGCCTCTCAACTTCTCGTGCTCTGGTGTATATTACCATTTTGAAAGAACTCATACTGCAGTCTCTAAGCTTTCCTTTAAGGGAATATTTACTGATCATTGTTTCTCCTGATCTTAAACCAGTCTCAGCATCTGCGGGGCCCATCTTTATTCCAAGGACAGGAAACAGAATCAGGGGATCTGTAGAGTATCCATATATCTTGTACTGTCTGGAAAGCCTGTATTCCTGCAGCTTACACCGTGACTCTACTAATGAGTGGGGTCTGAGGACTGTGACCACAAACGCATTTCCCTGCCAGTCATGATCTCCATTATGTATACGGAGCAGTTAAGGCACAAACAGGTTAAGTCCCTTAACTTGCCCAAAGTCACATAGCAGATGAGTGGCAGACTAGGGAATCATAAGTAGTCTCCGGAAACCATTCCATTAACACATGTTTTTGAATCTGCAGTAGGGTCAAGTTGGAGTGTAAAATAAAGCCAAGAGATAAATTAAAATGTAATTTTAAGAAACACACAAATAAACCTGGGGCATCTGGGTGGTTCAGTCAGTTAAGCATCTGACTCTTGGTTTCAGCTCAGGTCATGATCTCAGGGGGTGGGTCGTGGGATCAAGCTCTGTGCTGGGTGTGGAGCTTGCTTGGGATTTTCTCTCCCTCCTCTCTCTCCATCCCTCTGCCCCCACTCACACATGCACACTCTCTCTGTCTAAGAAAAAATAATAAACACACAAATAATCCAAAAGAAGGGCAGAAAAGGAGGAAGAGGGCAACAGCCATCACCACCGGAGGGAATATGTCATATTAATAATAATCACTCTAAACCCAACTATATCTACTCCCATTAAAAGGCAGAAATTGTCAGAACAGATAAAAAAAAAAAAAAAAATCAAGACCCAGCCGTATACTGTCTGGGAAGTATAGTTTAAATATAAATCCAGGGCGCCTGGGTGGCTCAGTCGTTAAGCGTCTGCCTTCGGCTCAGGTCATGATCCCAGAGTCCTGGGATCGAGTCCCACATCGGGCTCCCTGCTCGGCGGGAAGCCTGCTTCTCCCTCTCCCACTCCCCCTGCTTGTGTTCCCTCTCTCACTGTGTCTCTCTCTGTCAAATAAATAAATAAAATCTTTAAAAAAATAAAAATAAATAAATAAATATAAATCCACAAATGGATTGAGAACAAATGGGGAAAGAGACACAATGCAAACGAGAAGCATAAGAAGGCTGGTGATCCAGTATGGTTCAGACTTCAAGACAGGGTCTTCCCAGAGACGCTTCACGGTGCCAAACAGTTCATCAGGGAGACACGGCAATCAGAATACATTGTGCATATTTGCTACTAACAGAGCTTTCAAGATAGGAGGTAAAAATGGAAAGAGTTAAAGAGAGAAATAGACTTTCTATAACCATAGTTGAAGAATATAACACCCCTTCTGTTCTGTGCAGTTGATAAAACATCTAGACCGTTAAATAAAATTAAAAAAAAAAATCTAGACCGAAAATGAGTAAAGCAGATAATCTGAACAATGCTATCAACCACGTTGACCTAGTTGACCTTCAGGGAACACAGCACTTAATACCTGCACAATACGCATTCTCAAGCGTACACGATACGTTCGTTGAGTTATAAAATACATTGGGCTGTCATATGTCTCAAATTTAAAATAATTCAATTAGGAATCAGTGAAGGCATCTGGGGTTAGAGTTTTCCTAGCTAAGTGTTTAACTGCAGATTCAGTTTCTGTCATAGACACAGGGCTGTTGAGGTTTTCTACTTGTTGAGTGAACTTTGTTAGTTTGTGTCTTTCAAAGAATTGGTGTATTTTGTCTACGTTGTCAGGTTTATTGGAATATAAGTGTTCATAATGTTCCTTTATTCTTCTTTTGACACCTGTATGATCTCTAATGATGCTCCTCTGTCATTTCTGAGGTTGGCACCTTCTGTCTTTCTTTTCTTTTTCCCCTGATCAGTCTGGCTAGAGTTTGATCAATTTGATTGGTCTTCTCAAAGAACCAGCTTACAATTGCACTGGCTTTGTTCGTTGTTTTCCTGTTCCCTACGTCGCGGACTTCTGCTCTGGTCTTTGTTATTTCCTTTCTTCTGCTTGCTTTGGTTTTATCTTGCTCTTCTCTTTCCAGGTTCTCAATGTGGAAGGTGAAATAATCGATTTCAGACATTTTTCTTTCCTACCGGATTTTAGTACAAATGTTCTTTTTACCCTTTGCTGCATTCCATGCATTTGGTGGATTGTGTCATTTTCATCATGTTCTAATACTGACGACTACCCCCCAGCTGTCTCATTTGAAATCACTCATCATCATGTGTCTGTTATCGTACATTACTTCAGCACCAGAGATTTGGGGGTTTTCCACGGCTCTGTTACTGATTTCTAATTTAATCCCATTGTGGTCAGAGAAAATACAGAACCTGAATTCTTTTATATTTGTCGAGCCTTGTTTTATGGTCTGTGATATGGTCTCTCTGGATGACTGTTCTGTGTGCACTGGGAAGAATGTTTATTCTGCTGCTGTTGGGTTGAATGTTCTGTGTAAACCAAGTCAGGGTAGTTGTTACTGTTGTTCAGATCCTGTCTGTCCTTACTAGGTTTCTCAGTACTTGTTCTGCTTCAGGAGGAGAACGGAAATCTCTGACCATAATTATGGATTTGTCTGTTTCTTCTAGCGATGCTACTGGTTTTTGTTTCATGCATTTTGAAAGCACTCTTGTACATAAATGTTTAGAAGTGTCATGTCTTCTTGATGAACTGGACTTTTTTGTCTTGTGAAATGACCTTCTTTATCCCTTGTACATTCTCTGCTGTAAAATACACTTTGTCAGGGTGCTGGGGGAGCTCAGTCAGTTAAGCGTCTGCCTTTGGCTCAGGTCATGATCTCGGGGTCCTGGGATCGAGCCCCACATCAGGGTCCCTGCTCCTCAGGGAGTCTGCTTCTTCCTCTCCCTCTGCCTCTCCCCTCAGCTCATGCTCTCTCTCTGTCAAATGAATAAATAAAATCTTTTTAAAAAATAAAAAATAAAATACACTTTGTCTTGTATTAATGTATTCACTGCAGCATTTTTTTATTAGTATTAGCCATGTTGTATCTTTTCCACCTTTTTACTTTTAACCTGGGTATGTTAATATTTAGAGTGGGCTTTATTTTAGTGGTTGCTTTGGGGCTCATGGTATACACATTCAATTGTTCACAGCCCATCTTCTGGAAATATTATACCACTTCATGTATAGTGTAAAAACCCAACAATAGGGTACTTTTGCTTCCCCCTTCTGGCCTTTGTTGGCTTATGTTTTCCTTCTACATATGTCGTAAATCTCATCCTATGCTGCTGTTGTTCTCATGTAGGTGGTGGTTATCTCTTCACCTGTTTACCCACGTAGTTACCTCTTCCACTGCTTTTGTTCTGTTTTGTCGATTCATCTAGGATCATTCTCCTTCTCCCTGCATGAGTTCCTTGACTAGTTCTTTTCCCATGGGTCTAGTGGTGGTGAAGCCTTTCTGGTTTCGTGTGTCTGAAAATGTCTCTGTTGTCCCTTCCTGTTGTAAGGGTATTCTGCAGAGCATAGAATTCTGGTTGGCAATTTCATCGTTCAGTACTTTAAAGATGTTGCTCCACCGTCTTCTCAAGGCACTGTTTCCGACAAGGAATCTGCTGCTATCTTTGGTTTGTTTCCAGCACAGCTTCTCTCTGGCTGCTTGTAAGATGTTCTATCTCTCTCTCTCTTTTTTTTTTTTTAATATTTTATTTATTTGAGAGAGAGAGAATGAGAGAGAGAGAGCACATGAGAAGGGGGAGGGTCAGAGGGAGAAGCAGACTCCCCACCGAGCAGGGAGCCTGATGCGGGACTCAATCCAGGGACTCCAGGATCATGACCTGAGCCAAAGGCAGTCGCTTAACCAACTGAGCCACCCAGGCGCCCCTCCTTTTTTTTTTTTTTTTAAAGATTTTATTTATTTATTTGCCAGAGAGAGAGAGAGTGCAAGTGCACAAGCAGGGGAAGCAGCAGGCAGAGGGAGAAGCAGGCTCCCCACCAAGGAGGGAACCTGATGTGGGGCTCGATCCCAGGACCCTGGGACCATGACCTGAACCGAAGGCAGATGCTTAACCCACTGAGCCACCCAGATGTTCTCTTTATCACTGATTTCCATGGTTTGAGTATGTTATGCCAAGATGCTCTGTCCTTGTGGTTCATCGAGCTTCTTGGATTTGTAGGTTTACAGTTTCCATCAAATTGAAAGTCTTCCCTCCCCTGTTTTTTCCAGTACTGCTTCTCTCTCCTCTTTTCCTGGGACTCCAGTTACATGCGTATAGGCCGCTTGCAGTTGTCCCATAATCCACTGATGCTGGGTTCAGTTTTCCAGTCTTTTTTTATTTTCCCTCTAAGTTTGATTTTGGATAGGCTCCTGAGGCGTCTTCAAGTTCACGAATCTTTTCTAATGCGATACCTGTCACTTGTATTCCATTCAGTGTATTTCTTATCTCACGTATGGTAGTTTTCATTTCGAGAAGTCCTGTTCAGGTCTTTCTTTTGTTACATCTTCCATGTCTCTAACATGTTTGATCTTCCCTCTAGCAGTATGGAGTGCAGTATAGTAGCTATTAATGTCCCCGTCTCTGATTCGGACATCTCTGCTAGTCCCGAGCTGGTTGACTGACTTTTCTCCATCTTATGGGTTGTATTTTCCTTGCTTGTTTGCATGTCTGGCAGTTTTGGATTGGATGCCAGATATTGTGAATGGGTGCTAGTGAGTATCCATTCCCATAAATATAGACGAGCTTAATACTGGGACCCAGCTAAGTTACTTGGAAATAATTCGATCCTTTTCAGATTCATTTGGCAGAACTAGAGCGGTGTGTAGTCTATGGCTAATTACTGTCTGCTACTGAGGCAAGGTCCTTCTGAGTACTGTACCCAGTACCCCGAGAGTTAGGAGATTTTCTAGTCTGGCTGACAGGAGCACATGCTCTTCTCCGCATAGTGTGAGTTTCAGTGATTGTTTCTTCTCTTCCTCCTCCTGTGAGTGCACTGGTGAATACTCCAGGGGGTTCTCTTTGGCTCTGTGGAGCCCACTCTCTGCAGCTCTCCTCCCCAGTACTCTTCCCTGAAAACTCTAGCCACCGACCAGACTCTTCAGCTCTGCCTCTTCAGCTGGGGGGGTTCACAGGCTCCAGCTGGTTTCCCCACCCTGCACCTCAGAAACTCTCAAGGCAGTAGGCTGGGGCAGCCCCAGGGCTCACCTCGTTTGTTTTCCCTCCCTCAGGGGTCACTCTTTTGTTCACTGATGTTCGGTGTTTTGGAGCTTATTGGTTCATATGTTTTGTCCATTTTCTTAGTTGGTTCAGGCAGGAGGGTAAATCCAGTCCCTGTTACTCCATCTTGGCTGTGCTGTGTTGATTTAAACGAATTAGAGTCCACTTCTGGAAGTGGAGTGGGGCACACAAACCCACACTGCCTGGAGACTGCACAGAGGGGAGAGGTGGAAGGGATGTTGTGGGGAAGCCCACCACTGTGTCCACCATGAAATCTCTTGTACTTGGGAGAAGTAATGTTTAGAAGCAACTAAAAGTCTGTCTACTGGTGTTTACTTTAATAAATTGTGGTATACACATGAAATGGAAGCCCTATGATACAGAAAAAGTGTAAGACAGCTGCCATTGTACTGGTAGAAGGGACACCATTAAGTGAAGAAAACACACTATAGATAGTGTACATATTACATGCCTCTGAGGTAAAAATCTATATTCATGCTTCTTTATAGGTGCATAAACTGAACTGATAAGAAAATGAAAGAAATGGTTTTCTGTGAGGAAAATCAAGAACTAGGCACATAGTAGACAGGAGTGGGAAGGATTTACTGACTGCCTTTTCAAGGCTTTTTGATTTTTGAACCCCATGAATATATTACAGATTTGTAAAATTAATTCAAAGATAAAAAACATGTGGAGTAATCTAAGAAGATAAAATATTTACAATAAGATTTTAATAAATATGTATGTACACACTGAGTGTTACAACTCTGTACAATGTATATACAAGTGTACAAAGAGTATAAAGAAAGGCAGAAAAAGTAAAACCAATTTATTTGCTAGGTTGATGAAGTTTTATATTCCAGCTATTGTAATAATGGTTGTAAGAATTTATTGAAAAGCAATTAAATTAGTGAAAATAAATAAATGCAAATAATTGGTAGCAATTAAGATGAAATCTATCGAAGATCAACAAGGAAATAAGGACTTTGAATGACACACTGGACCAGGTGGACTTCACAGATATATTCAGAACATTCCATCCCAAAGCAACAGAATACACATTCTTCTTGAGTGCACATGGAGCATTCAGAATAGATCACATACTGGGTCACAAATCAGGTCTTCAACTGGTACCAAAAGATTGGGATCGTTTCCTGCAAGTTTTGGACCACAATGCTTTGAAACTGGAACTCAATCACAAGAGGAAATTTGGAAAGAATTCAAATACATGGAGGCTAAAGAGTATCCTACTGAAGCATGAATGGGTCAACCAGGAAATTAAAGAAGAATTCATGGAAACCAATGAAAATGAAAACACAACTGTTCAGAATCTTTGGGATGCAGCAAAGGTGGTCCTAAGAGGGAAGGTATATAGCAATACAAGCCTTTCTCAAGAAACAAGAAAGGTCTCAAATACACAACCTAACCCTACACCTAAAGGAGCTGGAGAAAGAACAGCAAATTAAGCCTCAACCCAGCAGGAGAAAAGAAATAATAAAGATTAGAGCAGAAATCAATGAAATAGAAACCAAGAGAACAGTAGAACAAATCAACAAAGCTAGGAGCTGGTTCTTGGAAAGAATAAGATCAATAAACCTCTAGTCAGACTTATCAAAAAGAAAAGAGAAGAAAGGACCCAAATAAATAAAATCACAAATGAAAGAGGAGAGATCACAACCAACACCAAAGAAATACAAACAATTATAAGAAAATATTACGAGCAACTATATGCCAACAAATTAGGCAATCTGGAAGAAATGGATGCCTTCCTAGAGATGTACAAACTACCAAAACAGAAACAAGAAGAAATAGAAAACCTGAACAGACCCATAACCAGCAAGGAAATTGAAACAGTAATCAAAATTCTCCCAACAAACAAGAGCTCAGGGCCAGATGGCTTCCCAGGGGAATTCTACCAAACATTTAAAGAAGAATTAATACCTATACTTCTGAAGCTGTTTCAAAAAATAGAAATGGAAGGAAAACTTCCAAACTCTTTCTGTGAGGCCAGCATTACCCTGATCCCAAAACCGGACAAAGACCCCACCAAAAAGGAGAATTACAGACCAATATCCCTGATGAACATGGATGCAAAAATTCTCACCAAAATACTAGCCAGTTGGATCCAACAGTATATTAAAAGGATTATTCACCACAACCAAGTGGGATTTATTCCTGGGCTGCAAGGGTGGTTCAGCATCCACAAATCAATCAACGTGATGCACTACATCAATAAAAGAAAGGACAAGAACCATAAGATCCTCTCCATTGATGCAGAAAAAGCGTTTGGCAAAGTACAGCATCCTTTCTTGATTAAAACTCTTCACAGTGTAAGGATAGAGGGAACATACCTCAATATCATAAAAGCCATATATGAAAAGCCCACAGCAAATATCATTCTTAATGGGGAAAAACTGAGAGCTTTTCCCCTAAGATCAGGAGCATGGCAGGGATGTCCACTATCACCACTGCTATTCAACATAGTACTAGAAGTCCTAGCCTCAGCAGTCAAGACACCAAAAAGAAATAAAAGGCATCAGAATCAGCAAAGAAGTCAAACTCACTCTTCTCAGATGACATGATACTCTATGTGGAAAACCCAAAAGACTCCACCCTAAAATTGCTAAAACTCATACAGGAATTCAGCAAAGAGGCAAGATATAAAATCAATGCATTTGTATTCAGAAATCAGTTGCATTTCTATACACTGAGACAGAAGAAAGAGAAATTAAGGAGTCAATCCCATTTACAATTGCACCCAAAACCATAAGAAGATACATAGAAATAAACCTCACTGAAGAGACAAAGGATCTATGCTCAGAATACTATAGAACACTCGGGAAAGAAATTGAGGAAGACATGAAGAAATGGAAAAACGTTCCATGCTCATGGATTGGAAGAACAAATATTGTTAAAATGTCTATGCTGCCTAGAGCAATCTGCACATTCAATGCAATCCCTATCAAAATACCATCAACTTTTTTCACAGAGCTGGAAGCAATTATCCTAAAATTATATGGAACCAAAAAAGACCCCGATTAGCCAAAGGAATGTTGAAAAAGAAAACCAAAACTGACGGCATCACAATTCTGGACTTCAGGCTCTATTACAAAGCTGTCATCATCAAGACAGTATGGAACAGGCACAAAAATAGACACATCGATCAATGGAACAGAGTAGAGAACCCAAAAATGGACCGTCAACTCTATGGTCAACTAATCTTCAACAAAGCAGGAAAGAATATCCAATGGAAAAAAGACAGCCTTTTCAACAAATGGTGTTGGGAAAACTGGACAGGCACATGCAGAAGAATGAAACTGGGCCATTTCCTTACACCATTCACAAAAAATAGACTCAAAATGGATGAAAGACCTAAATATGAGACAGGAATCCATCAGAATCCTAGAGGAGAACACAGGCAGCAGCCTCTTCGACCTCGACCACAGCAACTTCTTGCTAGACACATCTCCAAAGGGAAACAAAGGCAAAAATGAACTAATGGGACTTCATCAGGATAAAAGCTTTTGCACAGTGAAGGAAACAAAACCCAAAGACAGCTGACAGAATGGGAGAAGATATTTGCAAATGACATATCAGATAAAGGGCTTATCAAACTCGGGCACCTGGGTGGCTCAGTTGGTTAAGCAACTGCCTTTGGCTCAGGTCATGATCCCGGAGTCCCGGGATCGAGTCGCATATCGGGGCTTCCTGCTCGGTGGGGAGTCTGCTTCTCCCTCTGACCCTACCCCCTCTTGTGCTCTCTCAAATAAATAAAATCTTTAAAAAAAAAAAAAAAAGAACTTCTCAAACTCAATACCCAAAGAACAAATAATCCAATCAAGAAATGGGCAGAAGATATGAATAGACATTTCTCCAAAGAAGACATCCAAATGGCCAACAGACACATGAAAAAGTGCTCTACATCACTTGGCATCAAGGAAATACAAATCAAAACCACAAAGCGATACCACTTCACACCAGTCAGAATGGCTAAAATGAACAAGTTAGGAAAGGACAGATGTTGGTGAGGATGTGGAGAAAGGGGAACCCTCTTACACTATTGGTGGAAATGCAGGCTGGTGCAGCCACTCTGGAAGACAGTATGGAAGCTCCACAAAAAGTTGAAAATGAGCTACCCTATGACCCAGCAATTGCAGTACTGGGTATTTACCCCAAAGATACAAATGTAGTGATCCGAAGGGGTACCTGCACCCCAATGTTTATAACAGCAGTGTCCACAATAGCCAAACTATGGAAGGAATCCAGATGTCCATCGACAGATAAATGGGTAAAGAAGATGTGGTATATATATATATAATGGATTATTACTCAGCCATCAAAAAAATAAAAACTTGCCATTTGCAACGACGTGGATGGAACTAGAGGTTATTATGCTAAGTGAAATAAGTCAATCAGAGAAAGACAATTATCATATGATCTCACTGATATGTGGAATTTAAGAAACAGAACAGAGGATCATAGGGGAAGAGAGGAAAAAATAAAGCAAGACTGAAATCAGAGAGGGAGACAAACCATAGGAGACTCTTAATCATAGGAAACAAACTGAGGGTTGCTGAAGGGGAAGGGGGTGGGGGGTGGGGGTAACTGGGTGATGGACATTAAGGAGGGCATGTGATGTAATGAGCACTGGGTATTATAAAAGTCTGGTGAATCACAGACCTGTACCTCTGAAACCAATAATACATTATATGTTAATAAAAAGATAAAATCTGTCTCCTTACCTCAGCAGAAGTGATTCCAGCAGAGGATGCTGCCCCAGCGTGTGAGCCCTGGACCCCAGGCACACACCCAGCTCCACTAACCTCAGAAGAATTTAAACACATAGGGCTCACGAAGGCTGTTCTGTCAGCTCACACCCAGAAGGAGGAACAGAATTATGTTGATAAATTCCGGAAAAAGATCCTCTCATCACCCTACAGATCCTGTCTTCAGCAAGAAAGCAGAAACAAAGCTAAACATTTGTGTGTTCAAGGTACTTATATTTTAAAAACTGTTTCATTTATCAATTTTATAAATATGTGTAAGTAAGTACTAGGAGGTATGGAGTAAGGAATAGGGGTTTTGCTTCTAAGAAACTGAGAGATGCTGACAGAATAAATTCATACCAACTTTGTTATCTGGGATCTTTCTTAGATCCTGGATCTGAGAAGCTGATTTTATAAGCAAGTGATTGAGAGATACTGAAATAAGTTTATTTTACAACAACAGCTTTTATCCAGGATCTTGCTCATGTTTTCAGTGTAAGTAGGAGTGGACATGGTTACTATTGATAAGTGTCTATTCCTTCCTAATCTACTTATAATTACCTGCAAGTGGCATTCCTGTCTTCCTTTTTGGTTCCAGTTTTCCATAATATGCCTCCCTCTCTATGCTTTCAGGAGACTCTGCTTCCAAGCAGGCCCAATCAGCTGGCTGCACAAAGGAGAAGCACAGGCGGAAGAAGCCGCGGGGACTGTGGAACAGCAGGGGCGCTCAGGACACCTTCTGTCCCCGCTTGGGAGGAGATGGCCAGTACAGGCAGCCCTGGGGCCCTTCCCTTGCCTCCTCTCCACAGGCCTCCAGCCTGTCCTTCCCGGCTGCCCTGATGGTTCCCAGCCTGGCTCCTTACCTCATCCTGCCCCGCCCCGCCCCGGCCCTGCCCTCTGTGGGAAGAGAGCACGCAGCGTCCCTGACCACACTTGACCAGCTGCCTAAGCCCCCTTTATGGAACGACTTGCAGTCTTTTCCTGCTCTCCCTTCTCCTTCCTTAGATACTGTGATGACCATTTTCCTGCCTGACCCCCCTGGCTGTCCCCTCTTGTCACCATCCTTCTGTCCGTATGCGTTCCTGGGAGCAGCGGGCTCTTCTGGAACACCGCCCTCAGTATCCGCGGTGACTCCACACCTGGAGCCGCCATCCTCTGTCTTCAGCCAGAGGTGGGCAGAGGGAAAACGGGAGACGCCATGTGGAGAGCACCCCTGCGTTAACTCAAGGAGCAGCTCACCACTACAGCTAAACTTACTGCAAGCAGACATGCTCAGATCCTGTGAATCTTCAGATCAAATGAGAAGGAATATTTGCCCGGAAGCTAAGTATGTAAGTGATCCCACCTCCAGCACGTGAGCGAGAACATAAATGTGGGTCCTCATTAAAATTAAGGTTCTTGCCCTGGGGCTCAACACTGAAGGCCTAGAGGGTAATCGGCACCTCAGCTGGGGTTGAGGCAGCTTTGTTTTCCAGAAATATGCACTCTATCTACCTGCCCTTACCCCTGCTCACATGCACACATGTTTAGTCTCTCTCTGAAATAAAGAAATAAAATTTAAAAAAATTGATATCCAGACATTAAACTTAACATATCTGTTGCCTGTAAAATATATTGTCTTACTTACAACTGGGGTTACGGTGTGGTAAGGCAGGAGTAAACCATACTGACAAGACCTGAATGGAGTGAGTGCGCTCTTGCAGGTACAGTTGAGGGATACCAGGTATGGACGGAGGGCAGGGAGGGAGCCACTTTCTGCTCATTACTGCTCAGTAAAGTAAGCAACTAGTTCCACACTTACGCACATCATTTTCAAAACCAAAAACTGCATGGTTATTTTCCTTTAACTTTTCATCTCTTTACCTAAAAATCATTCTCAGAGGTATGTGTCCAGTTAAACTTTGGTGAACAAGATGTTTCTCTATTTAGGTATAGGATTCAAGACAAGTGTGAATCTTTACGGTTTTTCTTCAGTCTTCCCTTCAAGGCATAATACCCTTTTTTGACAAATGTTCACAATCTGATGATCCAAAACAAGAGAATATGCTGAAATTTCAAAGCCTGATATTAGTGCACTTGCTAGAAATGTGCAAGGCAGTGTATCCCAGTGAGCAAAGCCGGGCTGTGGAACAAGACAGGAATGCAGACACTCTGGCCCTTGTTTGGCGTGTTAGCTGAACCAAATCAGTCAGCCTTCCTTCTTTGTTCCTCACTTGAAAAATGAAGAGATTAATCCTTGATGGCTTATTCTGAGGATTAAATGAAGTAATATTCCTATAATCCTTCCCATGCAATGTAAGCTCAGGATAGCTGGACCTCTGTTTTGTTCACTATTCCTAAGTTTTGGGAATAGTGCTTAGAACTTACAAAACGTTCAGTATATATTTTTGGAATGACAAAACAAAAAAACATACAACTGTATGGTGCCTGGTGTGTAGTAGGTGCTCAGAAACCAGCAGTATCTTTAATATTACATAGAAAGGAAATATTACATAGAAAGGTCAAAATCACATTCTTGGGGACAGGCTAAACTGTTTGACCTGTCCCTTATGTATGCACTTTATTCTGTTTAACATGTGAAGGTGAAGATCTGCCGGTTATTTTGTAATATGATGCTTGAGAGGTTACAATCTTTTCTTATGCCCTTACTTTCTGCAGTATGTCCCGGGCAATAGTGGGAAGAAGAGTTGTCGTGTTACTGCCAGTGAACTGTCCAGGGCATTACTATACGAGGAGTCGCCATCTGCAATGGGCTCTGCGGCGTCAGGTAGTGGATCAGAGTGATGAGTTCTTCCAGCTCTGTTGCCAGGAGCTCACTGTGTGCTGGTTTTGGTACTGATGTGGGAGTAAAGTCTTTTTTCTTTTTTTATAAACTTTATTGGGGTACATTTACCTACAGTAGAATTCACCAAATTTGGGTGTACAAAACAAGAATTCTGACAAATGTATACATTAGTGTAACCAGCACCACAATTACCATATAGAACATTTCCATCATCTGGAAGAGTTCTTCTGTGACCCTTTAGAATCAGTTTCTGCCCTGATGCTCCAGCTCCTGGCAACCACTGATTTGCTTTCTATCACTCTAGTTTTGATTTTTCTGTAATTTCGTATTAGTTGAATGGTCCAGTATGCAGTCTTTTGTATTAGGGTTCTTTCAGTTAACACAGTGCTGCTGAGATTCGTCCTTATTGGTATGTATCAGTCACTTGTTCCTTCTTATTATGGACCAGAATTAATTTGTATGGAGATCCATTCACCACTTGATGGTTTATTCAGTTGCTTCTAGTTTGGGGCTATTAAGAATAATGCTTAGCCTGGCTCCTGAACTTTGAGTCTGCGTCCTTTTGTGGACATACGTTTTCATTTCTATTCAGTAAATATCTAGGAATGAAATTGCTAGGTCATGTGTAAAGTGTATGGTTAACTTATTTTATTTTATTTTTATTATTAAAGTCTTGTTACATACAACGTTATATTAGTTTCCAGTGTTGTACAACATAGTGATTCAACAATTCTATCCGTTATGCAGTGCTCACCATGATAAGTGTAGTTACCGTCTCACCATACAACATTATTACAGTATTATTGACTATATTCCCTGTGCAGTAGTTTTCATCTTCATGACTTGTTTATGATTGGAAGTTTGTACCTCTTAATCCCCTCACCTATTTTGCTTATCCCCCAATCCCCTCCCCTCTGGCAACCACTAGTTCTTTGTATTTATGAATCTGTTTCTAGTTGGTTTGTTCTTTTGTTTTTTAGATTCCACATATAAGTGAAATCGTATGGTATTAGTGTTTCTCTGACTTATTTCTCTTTCTCTCTCTGACTTATTTCACTTCGCATAATACCCTCTAGGTTATCCATGTTGTCGCAAATGACAGGATCTCATTCTTTTTTTAAGGCTGAGTAAGATTCCAGTGTCTTTGTGTGCATGCGCACATGCATGCGCATCACATCTTTTTTTTTTTAAGGTTTTTATTTTAATTCCAGTATAGTTTTAATTATATACTATACTATATAGTATATATACTATATACTGTAACTAATAACTTACAGTATTAGGTTAGTTTCAGGTGTACAATGTAGTGATTCAACACTTCATATAATACCCAGTGCTCATCACAGCAAGTATACTCCTTAATCCCCATCCCTGTGACCTCCCATCCCCCACCCACCTCCCTTCTGGTGACCATCAGTTTGTTCTCTGTAGTTAAGAGTTTGTTTCTTGGTTTGTCTCTCTTTTTTTTCTCCTTTGTTCATTTGTTTTGTTTCTTAAGTTCCACATGAGTGAAATCATACGATATTTGTTTCTCTCTGACTTATTTTGCTTAGCATATACTCTCTGGCTCCATCCATGTTGTCACAAATTGCAAGATTTCATTCTTTTCTATGGCTGAGTAATATTCCATTGTGTATATATACCACCTCTTCTTTATCCTTTCATCTATTGGTGGACACTTAGGTCACTTTCATATCTTGGCTATTGTAAATAATGATGCAGCAAACATGGAGGTGGATATATCTTTTCAAATTAGTGTTTTTTGTTTTTTTTTAAGATTTTATCCATTTATTTGAGAGAGAGAGAGAGCGGGAGCAGAGGCAGAGGGAGAAGCAGACTCCTCACTGAGCAGGGAGTCTGACATGAGGTTTGATCCCAGGACCCTGGGATCATGACTTGAGCCAAAGGCAGAGGTTTAGCTGACTGAGCCACCAGGCACCCCAGTGGGATTTTTTCTTAATTTTCCTTTCTGCCACTTCATTATTAGTGTATAGAATGTGACAGATTTCCCTGTATTAATTTTGTGCTCACGACTTTACTGAATTTATTTGTTCTAATAGTTTTTTGGTAGCCTTTAGGGTTTTCTATATATAGTATCATGCCATCTGCAAATAATGTTTTATTTCTGCCTTACTAATTTGGATGCCTTTGATCTCCTTTTCTTGTCTGATTGCTAAAGCTAGGACTTCCAGTACTGTGTTGAATAAAAGTTGGAGTGGGACACCTGGGTGGCTCGGTTGGTTGGGTGTCTGCCTTTGGCTTGGGTCATGATCCCAGGGTCCCGGGATTGAGTCCCATGTCAGGCTCCTTGCTCAACAGGGAGCCTGCTTCTCCCTCTGCTTGCCGCTCCCCATGCTTGTGCGCTCTCTCTCTCTGTCTCTCTGACAAATAAAATCTTTAATAAAAGTTGGGACATCTTTGTCTTGTTTTTGATCTTAGAGTGAAAGCTTTCAGTTTTTCACCATTGAGTAGGATATTAACTATGGGTTTGTGGCCTTTATTATGTTGAGATATGTTCCCTCTAAACCCAGTTTGTTGGGAGTTTTTATCATGAATGGATGCTGAATTTTGTCAAATGCTTTTTCTGCAATTATTGAGAGGATCATGTGGTTTTTATCCTTTATTTTGTTAATGTGGTATATCATGTTGATTGACTTGCAGATATTGAACTATCCTTGCATCCCTGGAATAAATCCCACTTCATCATGGTGAATAATCCTTTTAACAAATTGTTAATTCAGTTTGCTAATATTTTGTTGAGGATTTTTGCATCTGTGTTCATCAGGGATAACATGGACCTGTAGTTACTTGTTTTGTGGTGTCTTTGTCTGGATTTGGTAGCAAGGTAATACTGTCCTCATTGAATGAATTTGGAAGCTTTTCTTCCTCTTTGAATTTCTGAAATAGTTTGACAATAATAGGTATCAGCTCTTCTTCAAACGTTTGGTAGAATTAGGGGTACCTAGCTGGCTCAGTCAGTGGAGCACGTGACTCTTGATCTCAGGGTCATGAATTCAAGCCCCACATTGGGTATAGAGATTACTTAAATAAATAGAACTTTAAAAAATTTTTTTAAATAAATGTTTGGTAGAATTCACCTGTGAAGCCATCTGGTTCTGAACTTTTGTTGGTTGAGGGTTTTTTGATTACTGATTCAGTTTCATTACAAGTCATCAGTCTGTTCAGATTTTTATTTCTTCCAGATTTTGTTTTAGAAGTTTGTGTTTTTAGGAATTTATCCATTTCTTCCAGGTTGTCTTAACTTACTGGCATATGGTTTCTTGTAGTAGTCTCTCTTAATCTTTGGTATTTCTGTGGTGTCAGTTGTTACTTTTCTTTCATCTGATTTTATTTATTTGAATCTTCTTTCTTTTTTCTTGATGAGTCTGGCTAAAGTTTTATCAGTTTGTTGTTTTTTTCTTTTTTTTTTTAAGAACCACCACATGGTTTCATCAATCTTTTCTCTGTTTTCTTAGTCTCCATTTCATTTATTTTTGCTTTGATCTGTATTTCCTTCTTCCTACTAACTTTGGGCTTTGTTTGCTCTTTATCTGTTTCCTTTAGGTATTATGGTTATATTATTTTGAGATTTTTCTTGTTTCTTGAGGTAGGCCCTTATTGCTAGAAACTTGCCTCTTAGAACTGCTTTTGCTGCTTCCCGTTGGCTCATTATGTTTACATTTTCATTTGTCTCCATGTGTTTTTTTTGTTTCTTCTTTGATTTGACAGATTGGTTTTTCGGTAGCATGTTGTTTAGCCTCCACGTTATTTGTGGGTTTTTTCCAGTTTTTTCCTTATAATTAATTTCTAGTTTTATATCATTGTCAGAAAAGATACTTGATATGATTTCAATCTTTCTAAACTTATTGAGACTTGTTTTGTGGCATAACATGTGATCTGTCCTAGAGAACATTCCATATGCACTTGAAAAGAATGTGTATTCTGCTGTCTTTGGATGGGATGTTCATATGTATCTGTTAAGTCCTGTGTGGTCTAATGTGTCGTTCAGAGCCATTGTCTACTTCTGTCTGATCTGTCCTTTGGTGTAAGTGGGGTGTTAAAGTTTCCCAATATTATTATATTATTGTCAGTTTCTCTCTTTATGTCTATTAATGTTTGTTTTGTGTATTTAGGTGCTCCTCTGTTGAGTACATAGACATTTACAAGTGTTATAGCCTCTTGTTGTATTGAACCCCCCTTATCATTATGTAATGCTCTTCTTTGTCTCAAAGTCACAGTCTCCTGTTTCCTTTTGAAGTTTTATAGGTTTATCTTGTTAAACAAAAAAACATTTAACTGAGTAAATGTGAAGATCAAATTGGCATTGCTCAATGATTCATGAATTGAGCAGCATCCCATCTAGCAACAGAAAGGAGTTCTGAAGAGCTATACAAAATGGAATGGTTTTTTTGTTTTTGTTTTTGGGGGGTTTTTGTTTTGTTTTGTTTGGCAGAAAGGGGGCAGGAAAAGGAAGTTACTACTAAAGAATACATCATTTCAGACAAGGTCACAGTCCTAAGGGAAATGGAAGGGGTTTATCAGGTAGATTATCTCATTAGTCCTGACCAGGTAATTCCATGTTGACTGGTTAAAAGTTACATTCCTGGGAAGATGAAACTGCAGTTAGGTTAGGTATTAAGTCTTGGTTTGCTGACATGGGCCAAGCACAGGTGACTCCATTTGGGGCTTGTAGTGTCTTTTTGTGTGTGTGTGTGAGAGAGAGAGTGTACATGCACAAATGGGTGGGTATGGGGCACAGGAAGAGGAAGAGAGAGAATCCCAAGCGTGGGGTTCAATCTCACAACCCTGAGCCAAAGTCAAAAGTCAGACACTTAACTGATTGAGCCACCCAGGTGTCCCTGCTGTGTCTTTTTTAACAATCTTTTTTTTTTTTTAAGATTTTATTTATTTATTTAAGAGAGCACGAGCAAGGGGAGGAGCAGAGGGAGAGGGACAAGCAAACTCTGTGCTGCGGAGCCCAATGTGGGTCTTGATCCCACAACCCTGAGATCATGACCTGAGCCAAAACCGAGTCTGATGCTCAATCAACTGAGCCACCCAGGCACCCCTTTTTTAACAGTCTTCTGTAGCTAGGTCTGTGATCCATTTTTAGTTAATTTTTATATGTGGTGTGAGGTGAGGGTTGATACCTTCTTTGCGTGTGGATCTCCAGTTCCTGTCCCATTTGTCGAAAAGATTAATCTTTTCCCCATTGGATTACCTTGGCACCTTTTTTGAAAATAAATTGGCTGTATATGTTGGGTCTGTTTGTAGACTCTCTTTTCTGTTCTATTTATCTTTATGGCTAGCTTTAGGGTAATACCATATTCTTTTGAGTAATATAACTTTCAGATAAGCTTTATTTTGATTAGTGTTTATCTGGCATATTTTTTCCTTTTTTTTTTACTTTTAACTTATCTGTTAATGCGTATGGTTGGGTGTTGTTTTTTTTACTCATATCACAGTCTCTGCCTTTAAATTAGAATACTTAGACCATTTACATTTAATGTGACTATTTATATGGTCAAGTGTAAATCAAATCTTCCATCTTGCTACTTGTTTTAGGTTTGTCTCATCTGCTCTTTCTTTTTTTCTCCTCCTCCCCTCTTCCTTTTTGATAATTATGTGTTTTTAATGATTTTATTTTTCTCTCTATTGCTGGCTTCTCAGCTATACCTCTCATTGTTTTTTCTTTTTTTAGTCATTGCTCTAGGATTTACAGGTTCATCTTTTATCTGTCACAGTTAACCTTCAGACCTCATATGTATTATATCACTTTATGTCTAAGAACCTTAAAAGAGATGTGCTCTGGTAAGCACTGTGAATTGTGCAAGACCATTGAATCTCAGATCTGTACTTCTGAAACAAATAATGCAATATTTGTTAAGGAAAAAAAAAAGAAGAAGAAGAAGAAGAAGGTAGCAGGAGGGGAAGAATGAAGGGGGGGAAATCGGAGGGGTAGACGAACCATGAGAGACAATGGACTCTGAAAAACAAACTGAGGGTTCTAGAGGGGAGGGGGGTGGGAGGATGGGTTAGCCTGGTGATGGGTATTGAGGAGGGCACGTTCTGCATGGAGCACTGGGTGTTACGCACAAACAATGAATCATGGAACACTACATCTAAAACTAATGATGTAATGTATGAGGATTAACATAAGAATAAAAAAATTAAAAAAAAAAAAACAATTCAACCAAAAAAAAAAAAAGAACCTTAAAAGAGTGCTTCCATTTCCCCTTCACGTTCTGTGCCATTTTTGCTTACAAAAAATATTCTTTCTACATGTATTATAAACACCACAATAAAATTGTTATTGTTGTTGCTTTAAACAATTACCTTCTAGGGAGTTTTTCTTTTTTAAGTGAGGAAAAACATCTTTTATATCTGCCCATGTAATTTTTTAAAAAATTAGAGAGGTACTTTGGGTTTTTTGTTTGTTTTATTGTTTCAAAGTTGATGAAAAAGATCTAGAAGGGTCAGATGCAAGATAGGAAAAGAATGATCTGCAAGGCTCCATAGCAGCCATAAAGGGATGGGCCGTGGGATGGATGGATAGCTTCTCTGTTGTAACAGGAGGAGGTGAGGAGAGAGTGTAGATATGAGTAAGTTTACATTTAGTGTCAGGATAATGAATTCCGTTTCTATCAGAAGAGAGTGAGGGAGCAGAGGTGTAGAAAGTGGTCCTTGCTAGGACAGGCTGGTGTGCCGGCCAGAGACCATAGCAGAGTTACCCAGCATTTGAACGATCCTTTTGGTGATGATGAACCAATGTACCCTATTATTTATGATTTTTCTCCATATCTTTGGCTACTAGGGTTTACATAAGAACAAAATTGACAGTTGGCTTTATGACAGTTGACATCTGGATAGTTGTGAAAAGTCAGAGGGAAAAAGAAATCTCGGGTATTGCAAAGCATGTTACTGAATGATGGGTGCTGGGCTCTGAGCTGAAGGGCCGAGGCACGGTTTCAGATTTGTAGTTGACGCACTTGAACAAGCAGACTAGCAAGTAAAGCTGAGTAAGATGTTAGTGGTTTGGGAGATGGAGCTGACATGGAGCAGTTGCAAGTGATAAAAAGGATCAAGGTATGGCCTTGAGCGTGGTCAGCTCAGGAGGAGTGAGGGGGAGATCTAGGGAAGGTGGAGGAACTGGGAGGTGAGGTCACCCAGGACCGTGGCTCGGCTGCGTGGTAACAAAGACTGTCAGCTGGTTGCCAGAGTCTTTGAGGAATAAGTTTGGCAAATTGGCCCCTAAGAGGTATCTCCTAACCTGTAATTGTTGTTGATCTTTGTTAGGAAGCAGTGAGAGCAGTATGTACTTCGCTAGTACTGATTATTCTTCTGAAATCACCTCAAACGGGCAGCAGTCTCAGGATGTACAAAAGGAAACATTTCCCAGTTTAGCTGAAGAGTCCATGTGGAGAATGATAAAACAAACTCCTGAGTGCATTCTAATGACATATCAGGTACCTGAGAGGTAAGAAAGCACTTCAGAAGACCCACTTTTATGAGGTTTTTTTTGATGATTTCTTAAGTATGTTGTTTAATGCAAAATGATTTTTAAATTATGTTTTTTATACATGCTCTTAGAGAACTAGATTTTCACATTCATTCATTTGAAGTCAAATGATGAGTGATCCTAGGACAGTGGCCATGGTGGGGCCACACACACACTCCGACCCACACCAAACCGACATGTTGTGCATCGTGAGACCAGAAAGTAGAGTAAGGCAGCGCTTCCATGATGGCACCCAAGTACCAGAACTTTTCTTTCTAGACTCCGAATTTTTCCCATTCTATAAGAAGAGAGGAGCTCAGGGGAATCCGTTTCTTCGGTCTGCCTCATTCAAGCACTGTGCAGATGCTTCCCAACAAGAAAAAGTGCTCTGGCTTCACCACATTATATATTAGCAAGAGATATAAAGTATATCGCAAAGCCAAGAAGTGCTTGTCTTGGATAACAGAAGAACCCTGTGCCTTCTTCAGGACTAAGGTTGCTCGTTTGTCCTCAGGGTGACAGAGGCTGTCCTGAGAGAGGACCTGGGGAAGCTGGCGGGCATGCGGGGGCGGCAGCCCCGGTTCTCACGCGGGCAGAGGGAGGAGCTGGTCAAGGTGCACTCTTGGATGCAGAGCCAGACGATCCCTCAAGGAATAGACATCCAAGTAAGCACGGTGACAACAGCTGTCTTATATGATGTTTTTTTGTGCCAGACAGTGCCCGAGGCACTTAATACACATTGCAGTGAAACCACTGAAAATCACAGCCCTCGCAGATCTTTCTACCTCACCAACAAACAGCAAAATAACGTGTACAGTTATTAAATAATTTATATATGGTTGCACAGTCCCTCTGATTTTGAGTCCAGGTCTTTTGACTGCAAGTGTGTTTCCTGGTTGGAATGTTACAGGGCTCCTACTCTGATGTATGATTGACAGGGGAGGAGAGGAGTAAGAGATTGGCATTTCAGATACGCGAGTGTGTTTGAATGGAGTTAAAACGCAAGATGTGGGATTCACATTAGATGTAGTATTCATACCTAGCAGGATCCTCCGTGAGACCCAGGTGGTCTTTGGCTGTTACAAGATCTTCTCAGTGAGATCACATGTGCGTGGCCTGGCCGGTGGAGCTCTGATTTGCCAGTGGTCCCCGTGGCGGCTCTGTGGAATGGTTGTGACACTTGTACCAGGAATGAGCCCTTTATTGCCTCAAGTGTCAGGCTTTTATGTGGGAGGTGACAGTGTGTGAAGTTAAAAGCTATAGCAAGAGAAGAAAGCTAGGTGTTCAGAACAGTGGGGTGTTAAGGCTTCTGAAGTAAACAGGTGCTGGTATCCTCCCCACCCTCCTTTTTAAAGAAACGAATGCATTCCTGCAACTTAAGCCTGGTTAGAGGTGGCATTGCCAAAAAGCAGGAGCTGAGCCCGTTACTCATTTCAAGTGTCCTTGTTCTTAAACTACTATTTTTGTGGGGTTTAAGTAGAAGAGTAAATGAGTGAGTCCCAAAGTAATGTAAGCAACAGTGTGTAAATAATTGTCATGTTCCTTCTAACAACAATTAGGAATGAACTGTCACATAGGTTCTTCTTAGACATGAATTGAATAAATTGGGGACTAGACATAAGGTGCTTGGCCAGCACTTTACTGATTTTAAACTTTCCAAATGACATCATGTCATGCTGCCCGCTGTTGTTCTTTCTCGGAGGGCTGCGTCACTTGCGAAAGCCAAGACTCCCTCGGCGACGCCGCAGAACCCCGTGGTCAAGCTGCAGCAGCGAACAGCGGATGAGTGGCCGTGGAGGCGCGCCCCCCGGGACCCGCTGGACAACCGGACCTCTTCGTGTGTCTCTTTAAACCCCGACTAAGTGACCATGAAGTTGTCACTGAATGTTAAGGTTTTCCCTTCTTGATTTTTTTAACAGGCATCGTTTCTCTGAAGCAGACGTCATACATACAGTCTTTTATGTCCGTGTTCCTGGAGTCTTACAGCTGTCAGGTTGTTTTCTAGTGTAGCCGTCCTCTGAGGAGATCGGATGGCCTCTAGAGAGGTGTGTGCGCAGGTGGCACCCGAAATCGACGGCAGTCAGAAGTATAGCCAGAAAGAGCCCCGAACCTTGGCCTCCTTCATTTTGTTCTGTTGTTACAGAAAGCATTTTCCCTGTGAGAGCACTTGACATCCCACCTGCAGGCCATCTAGTTTTCAGAATGGTTCCCAGGAACGTAGTACTTTCATCTGGTCCTTGGGCAGCTTGGCGCGTCCTTCCGTAATTCAAATGAAACGTTCTCATTTGCCCACAACACGAGTCGCTTCTGTATTTACCAGTAGTACCAAATACCACCCATCGGTACACCGGACATATCTGCATGTTGGGGTTGGATTTTGAGCTTTGTTCATGTGGACGCTTTTCCTTTTAATTTTCCACCTTCCACTGAAATTCCCAAAGTCCTGCCTTAACAGTCGACTTACCATGAGGTTATTTGTCAGAGAGTTGAAGTTAGCTTTTGCATGTGTGACATTAAAATAGAAAGAGCTCCTCACTCATCCAGTGGTATTCCCCTTTCTAATGTTTTTGGTTTTAAAATAATGACTGTAAAAAGTTTCAGAAGTCATGTCAAAAATAATTGGTGTTTAAATGTTGTCTCACCCAAAATTAACAGTTAACTCTTTCTTTACAACCAATTTACACACAAGAGGTCTGGCTATCCTTGTCGGAGGTTTGTAAGTGCCGTGATGGGCTGTGCGGGGACAGCAGCGGTCCATGGGGACAGCAGCGGCCCGTGGGGGCTCCACTGTCCTCGCTGGAGTGCAGAAGCAGCCAGAGATAGTGCTTCCTGTGCCAGCCGTGATTGTGTCTTCTAGGAAGTGAGTGGGTTGTTACTGGATAAGTTAGCTCCCTGTTCTTTAGAGAAGTCCATGATTCCTGCCCAGACTCAGTATGACCCACGCAGATCAGAAAGAGGACTAGAAGCAAGTGAAGGAGCAGTAACCTTTTATCTTTTATATAACAGACTGATTTTTCTTTTTCTGTTGTTTTGTTTTGTTTTCTATTTTGTTTTAAAAAAACACTCTTCCTCTTTTCAAGTTTTATACTTTTTTATAAAAGTGCATCCTGATAATAATTAGGGGACTCAACCTTTTTATCCATGATTCCATGGTGACTGCAGGGCCCTGATTCTTAGTTCCCGTAGCTCGGGTTTCCTTTCTAAAGTAGGTTTTCCTAGAAGGCAATTCTATGTGTCGGAGCCATTTTCAAATGCTAAGCTGTTCCATGCAACTACTCCAGTGTTATGACTGGGGAGCTCTCATATTCTACTCCATCCTGATCGCTGAGTGATTTCGGAGCCCTCGTCGTGTTGGTTAGGTTGTGTGGTATTTTTGCCCTTGGTGAAAAATCATATTTTAAAAAACTAACCAGCCAAGATATTATCCATCAATGTACTCATCATGACCTTCTGCAGGGACAAAAATTTTAATTTGTATAAATGAGAAATGACATGTGGCTGTTAGAGGTCACTCAGCTTCATGCAGCACGTTTTATACCTTACATTCTCCAGTCACGTAAGCACCTCTTTTTCATTCTTTCTGGATATTGGTTTTATCTGAATTTGCTGATCTCTTTGCCTTAGTACACATTTTATGGAGTGCATATTATGCCAGACTTGACATGAAACTGGTGCTTGTTGTAGGTAGATCTGTAATACCGTTTATAACTTTCATATGTTGACAAGTAGATTAGTTGGCGTGTTTAGGGATTGGACCGTGACGCTTGCACTGCTGGAGGGGAGAAATGAGGCTCAGCAGTGACGCTGCTGCCCCCCGAGGGGGCTGTACCCACTTTTACACTTTGTTGTTCAAGTTTATTAACTTTTTGTATTAATAACTACAGAAATTGGTAATAAAAATGTGTATTATAGGCTTCCATGTTTACATAAATGTTACCCAAAAAGCTGCATTTTCTTGGGTAAGAGGTCAGGGTTTATGAAAAACGGAATGCTGTGTGAATGGAGTTGTTTTGCAATTAAGTAAAACTTTGTTATAATTCACAAGGTAAATTTAATCTAAATTGAAATTCCATTTCGGCTGAATTTATAATTGTGTGAATTTACTTGTTTTTAATGGTTATTAATATTTCAACCAGGTATCTTTTTCAAGTAAAAACAAACTGTGTACATGTAGAACCGGAGATATTTTTGCATCGTGTCAATAAACCTTTGCCCTGAATATTTTTTATCATCATGAAATGTTTATTAAGTTGCATTGCAAGAGGCAGGATTAACACTGGTTTTCTCAGCAATGCTGTGTGTTTGCGTTGTCACAGCGTCTGAGCTCCTGCTGAGTTTTCAAATCCATTACCTCATCGAGCCCTCGGGGCAGCACTGGGTCCTCAACATACATGCATATTTCTAACACTGACTGAAAGGCCTAACTCACAGAATTCAGCGTCAGCAGTATTCTTTCCGATTCCGTAGAGTGCACCTGCGTGTCCGGAGCAGGGATGGGAAGGTTCGAATCCAACCCCAGAGCCCCGTCCGCAGGGGTAATTGCCTACACCACTGAAACGCGGGCCAGGGCTCCCAGTTACCCCACATGGGTATTCCACAGAAGCTCTTTCTGGCCTCATAAATATAAAACAGTTCTGTGGTGCCAGCGTTGTGTGTTGGAGACCCAGCGTTCGCTTCGTGTCAACGGCGCGAGACGCCACAGTGTTACCACAGCTACTTAATGTCAGCATGGTCCCCGAGGTGACACATCCGTTCTTCGAGTTTGAGACCTCTTTCCCTATGGATTTGTCCTTGAGATCTTAAATCCAGAAAGTGAACGCTTTTTCTTTTTTTTTTTTTAATAAAATTTTGTTTATTTGAGAGAGAGAGTGTGCACCCGCCCTTGCACAGGAGCAGGGGGAGGGGCAGAGGGAGAAGCAGGCTCCCCGCTGATCAGGGAGCCCCGGGGACATGGAGCTTGATCCCAGGACCCAGAGATCATGACCTGAGCTGAAGGCAGACGCTGAACTGACTGAGCCGCCCAGGTGCCCCACTGATTTTTTTTTTAAGTAATAACATATGTTGTCATGTTTAAGGTTGAGAGGACATGGAGGTAAGATAACATTTAAGCAGTTTGTAGTTGAGCTATTTTAAATAAATTTTACTTTTGCTTCTGTTCACTTACAGCTTTACTTTTAAATTTTCAGAGAATTCAAGAATAAATTGATGGAAAGAAAAGTTATAAATTTTCAGGACACGTTTATAAGTAAAATGACCACTCATGATATTTGCAAAACATAGAGGATTTATTTTCCAAATAATAATGGACAGAGTCTAGTTTGCTTAGGTTTTTTTTCTATACTATTTTGAAACCAGGCATTTTTGTTTTTAAGTTTCTAAGATGGCTGTTTTTGAGTTGACCAGTAGATGTTCATTTCACTTCAGACACAGTATTTCCAGAAGCATTCAGAGGGAGACCCACGCTTCTTATCTTGTTTCCTGTTCCTGTCCAAAAGATGACTCAGGAAAATGTTAAGATCTTGTCCAGAGAAAGCCTGAAACCAAATCCACAAACAAAAAAACGTAGATTATCAATGAATTAAGAATCCTACAAGAAAGAGGAGCCGTAGTTAAGACTTAGGGCCCCTGAAAAGTGCCTGCTCTGTCGTGTGGGGTGTAATTGCAGTAGGAGCCCGGAGTGTGGTGGCTCTGGAAGGGCTCCCTGCACCCCGCCAGGGGTCTACTCTGTCAGTCCTCTGATTGCCCTGAGGTTCCCCAAGCCCTCACTGACCCATCTCTATTTAAATAATCGATCAGTAACATGTTCTGTCCGTTTATTATCTTCTGTGTGAAACAGATCTTATATTTCCCCTGAAATGAACTTCTCTTGAAGCATGGGCCCTTAGTTTTGTTTCTACTGCAGAACTGCATGAGCAAATCCTATGAATCACCTTTGTGATTTTAGAGTCTTTAACTGTAATCCTTCTACTCAGAAGAATATATACGTGAATGATGACTTTTACTTTGTCATATGCAGATACCACACGGACCCCTTCTGGGTGGTTTTGCCCAGTTGGGACCTTAGGTGGTGTCTGCCATCTCTGGGATGGAGTGTGTCCAGTATATTTTTATAAGGATGTTAGTGGGTACTACACCGAAAAAGATGTCTCTGGCCAGAATGTTTGGGAAGTTCTTGATTAATATTAAATAAGTTTACGTCGGGATTTCCTGGAGGTTTCGATGTGCTGATGTACACACAGAATCAGCGGGGCGGGAGAGGCTAGAACAATAGGCATGGTAGATTGGCTGGTGGGACTGGTGTACCCAGAAACCCTTCAGGAAGCACTTAGAGTTTGGGGGTGTTGGTGATGGTCAAATGCAGACTTTTCTTTCAGCATCTGAGGCCCTCCGGGAATTGCACGCCATTTCTAACCATCTAATATTATCTGTCATTCACCAATTCCCTATCCCAGTCTTTCCCCCGCACCCAGAGTAGTGCCCGTGCCCTGCCCTCTACCGCCCATGTTCCACCTCTGTGTTTGAGCACAGCATTCTTCCACTTAGATGGTACACGCAGCAGCTCCCACACTTGAATGCGAATGCGAGTCACCTGGGGTGCCTGCTAGGATGCGGATTTTTTTTTTATTCTTATGTTAATCCCCATACATTACATCATTAGTTCTAGATGATAGGATGCGGATTTTGATTCAGTAGGAGATTCTGCATTTCTCACGAGCTTCCAAGTGACACCAGGGCTGCTGGCCCCTGGGCCACATGTGGGGATGATGAAAGAGCTAGCAGAGGGGTAACAGACTGGAGAGCAGGGACCTTATCTGTTGTTCATTCCCTTAAACTTGTTAAAATAATTTTTACCCAAAACAGGCACTGGACAAGTTCTTGTGGTCACATATGAATCAGAATTTAGAAAAATGAATGCTTTGAAATAACACTGATTGGCCAGTTACTTGAAGGTATGATTTCTACCCAGGACACTACCCAGTTCAAGCATTTTGGATCTTCTAAAGTCAAGGTATAAAATGCTTCGCCTAACTGTCGTAAATAGGGTCACTTACCTTTCTCAGACTTCCTCTAGGGTTAGCAATGTCAGTACTGAGACCTGGAAAACAATATTTGGAAACCATTCATCATCAGATCTGTGATTTCCAGTTTATGCTTGTTTTTCTTAGAATATTATTAAGTCATGTCTAATTTCTGATCTTCCTGTTTTGTTTTGGTTTTTTTTAAGATTTTATTTATTTGATAGAGCACAAGTAGGCAGAGAGGCAGGGAGAGGGAGAAGCAGGCTCCCTGCGGAGCAAGGAGCCCGATGCGGGTCTCGATCCTAGGACCCCAGGATCATGACGTGAGCTAAAGGCAGACGCTTAACTGACTGAGCCACCCAGGCGCCCCTCTGATCTTCCTGTTTTCACTCTGCAGCAATATTTACTTGAAGGCAGCTTCTTTCTTGCTGATGGGAGTTCACAAAGGGCACTGCATTCTCCCCAAAAAGTTAGCAGTTCAGTAGTTTATTGGAAACATTTTAAATGAATGAACTTCTTTCTCTTAAACAATGTCTATTAAAAGTCTCCATTTGGGGGCGCCTGGGAGGCTCAGCCAGTTAAGCGTTGGACTCTTGATTTTGGCTCAGGTCATGATCTTGGAGTTGGGCTCTGTGCTCAGCATGGAGCCTGCTGGAGACCCTCCCTCTCCCTGCCCCCACCCCCTTCTCAGAAAAAAAAGAAAAAGGCTCCATTTCATTTCCAGAATGTCCTGAGCATTTGTATCTGTGTGTAGAGTCAGAGAAGACAGTAAAAGCTGACAGTTTCTTGGTGGCTGTGTGTGACTGTGGCGAGCAGTTTACCTCATTTTCTCGTTGCCTTCCCAACAGCCGTGTGAGATGGGTATTTGTACAAATCCTGTCTACCGATGAAGAAACTGAGGTACCAGATGCTTATGTAGTTTGCTTAAGATTTTAGCAAGGGGGAAAGCAGGATTTCAAATTGCACTTATTGGAAACTGGGATAATACCCTCCTTCCCCTCCAAATAATCTGTGCAGAAAAAAATATATATATATGCTGAGGTGCCAAGGAGAGAGCATGATGCTTACAAGGAGTTGGTGAGAAATGAAAACACAAGATTGCAGAGGAGTCTTTACACCAGAAGGGGAGAGTGTTGGGCAGTTTATTAGTCTATTTTATCAGTCATCTTTCTATTCCAAAACAGGTTTTTACCCCATCTAGTGAATGAGAATAGAGAGTAATTCGGTAGCAATAAAATCAGACCACCTATACATGCAAGAATTATTTTACCTGCTTCCCTAAGACCATCACCCCTCTCTGCCCCTGACATCTCCAGCAGCATTTGCAGGAGGGACACTCTTTCCAGTTCATCCAAGGCTGATCTTGCGTCTCCATCAGGTGCTACACAGAGTAATAATAAAGGTTAGTAACGCTGTTCATCATTCAGTGACTTCTGTTCCCTCTTGTCTTGGGGGAGCTCTGGGGCAGGGAGAGAATACTAGGGATGCCTTCAATGGCAATGTTTGTGACTTGTCAGTGGTATCTTAACAGAGAAATGGGGTGCTATGGTCCGATTTGCAAGCCGGCAGGACAGAAAATCAAGAGCAGTGGGTCTAATTCTGACTCTCTACACCCTTGTGTGACCTTGCCAAGCCTCTCAACTGGCTATTACCTTTTACTTGTAGATAGTTGAGTGATAAAATTGGAGAGGAAAAATGAAGGGTGGTTTTCTGGGAGTCACGACTGTTTGTGTTCTTCTGATAAACCAATAAAAGGGCAGCACTCCTTATCTTTCCGGCCTTCCAAGATTTGAATACAATCATCATTAGAAAAGAGTCAGCCTTTAAAATACTCTTTAAAGACTTTGATAGTAACATTATTTAATGTGAGATTTGGTCAGCTTAATAGAAGTATGGCAAGTGTGTGTAGGATGCATATGGGATGTGCATGGAAGGTGTGTGGGACATGCATGGAAGACGGAAGGTATGCTCAGCGGAGACTTGGCACCAGGATAGCTCTCTTGGCCAGCTGCCGCCATGCTGAGATTAGAGGCTCTGGGAGTCCCAGAATAGCAGCACACTTACAGCTTACAGATACTGGAGCTACAGCCTCAGTTGGAAGACAATGCATTGAAACCATTATAAGGGCATCTGAGCACATTCCCAATTATTTCTGAAGAATGTTCATGAAAAATCTGTAAAATCCGGCCACATGTAAGTGTGTGTGTCAAGAGGCTCATTTATGTAGGAACAACTAAATTAGAAAAACTGAGACAAGAACCTGAAGGGAGGCCCTCACCTGTTTAGGGTTTGAGTAAGATGTTGCACCCATCTGAGTTTTAAAAAGATTATAATAATATGTACATTTTTTAAGAGGACAGTGATAGAGTCAGTCTTGATTTCATCTCGTGCTTGCTTTTCACTGTTCTTTTTAAATAACAGAGATTCAATAAGGTTAATGCCTGTTTTGGGCCAGTAACATGACAGGAAGTCTGGGCTGTAGCCACGGACGGGCACCCGTGAGTGGCCAGCAGTGCTTGGCCATCATCAAAAAGCCTCTTGGGAGAAACTTTAGAGGCTAGAAATGATAAAATCAATGGTATAGAAGAGTTTTTTCCTTAAAAAAAAAAAGTCTAAAGGTACCCCAATTTAAAGACAAGATAAAATCCAGTTAAAATGTTAAATGAATCAGTTGTTTTATTCCTTAAACTAAATTAAGAGGAAATAGCCAAGTAAGTATTGACTGATTTTTTTTTTTTTTTTTAATTCAACCTACACTTAAACTGAATGAAACATAAAAAGGATAAGATACTTGGCCTGGAAACCGATGTCATCTCTAGCTCCAGATTGTCCCTTTTTTATTCTTTAATAAACATTTGTGTTTCATGTAACACATGTCAGATGATTACTTTTAACTTAAAATAACATAAAATAGTTTTCATCTACAACTGGAACAACCAAATTCTACATCCGACCAGTTCATTTAAAATAGAAACGAAAAGTAAATTATGCTTACAATGTAGTACAATTTTTTAAACTGAAAAAAAAAAAATTTGACCAAAGCAAGAGTTTGGGTTACAGGAATGACGTGAAATAAAGCTACCCTTTTTTTTCCCTTACATTTTAGAAAGAAAAAAATCTAAAATGTGCTATAAGGGTCCTCTAGTATCCTATCCATAGCTAGGACTCAATTTAACAAGACTCCTGCAAACAAGAATTCCCATTCTTACCACTAACTTTGCATTTAAGACCCTTGAAGACTCTTCCAAGACTAACAGAAGGGGAACAAATTCATCTTACCTGAGAGCTGCAGGGTCTCTTCCCTGGAGTCAGGGACAGGCAGAGAGAGGAGAGGATGTAAGCATCCTATGAAAAGCAAACACCAGGAGATGAGCTTATACATGCTGGGCAAGAGACACAGTCTCCTTTCTTGGCTTCCGTTGCTCAGAACTTCCAACTTGCTCCTCATTCTGTGATCAGTGGTTATATATATGATCCTATGACTCATATCACCCCCTCCAAAAAATTAAATTTATTGGCTGTGGAGGCTAAAAGGCAATCACTTTGCATTGATGTAATTTTTCAAGGTAACAACTCACAGACAATAAATTTGCTGTCATTGCCTAGTGTACAAAGTAGGTATTATATCAAGACAGAACAGTTACATTTATAAATCTGGCCAAAGGAGTAACTGAGAGCAATAAATCATGAGTCAAAGAAAGGGTCACACATGAGTTGAAGTGGCCAAGGCAAAGACATGGATTTATGAGTCCTAGCAGGAGTGATGCAGGGCGTGACATGGAATGTGTTGGTTTCCCTTTTCTCAATCTTTCAAGAGTGATAGATGAATTGTCCTGTTGTACTGGGGACTGCCATGCCCGAAGAATAACAATGTGCAGATTAAAACTTAAAACCAGTTCTTTAGTGAAGCTAAGTTAAAATGCACAGCAAACCTTCAGGCTCAAAGCAAGTCTTAAATTTCAATACTGTTCATCAAGGAGGGATGGAACACAAGCCTGAAAACCTCGCTGATGAATATTTCCCAAGTCTGGCTGCTGTTTCTCGCTCCCACTCTGCCAGCCTGGCCCCACCTGGACGGTCACATGGCCTCCCCGTGAGTGCCCACAGGTCTGCGCGCCACCCCACCAGCGTCCACACAGCACAGCGGTGTCTTTGACGCACAAGTCGGCTCATGTCAGGTCCTTGCTCAGAACCCTGTATGCACCTGAAGGAAAAGTTAAAACTGCGGAATTACAAGAAAAAAACATGAGCCCCCCTTCATGACCTTGAGGTAGGCAGACATTTCTTAGCTGAGACATCAACCACATAAGCAAGAAATGGATAAATTCGGCTGTGCCAGAATTAGAAACATCTGCTCTCTGAGAGATACTGGTAAGAAAATGAAAAGACCGGCCACTGCTATGAGAAAAGTCACAACACATATTCCTGATGAAAGATATAAAATGTATATACATATATATATATACATACATATATACATATATATACATATAAAGAACCAATACTCAGTAAGCCAATAACCCAATGAAAGGAATGAACACATATTCCACAAGAGAAGGTGTACAAGTCTCTAATAAGGACATAAAGAAATACTCGACATCGTTCTCATCAGAGAAACGCAAATTAAAATCACAGTGAGGGGCTACCACACACCCAGCCCAGTACAGTGGCTGCAATCAGAAAGACCGATGATCCCAAGTGTTGGCAAAGGTGCAGAGCACCCAGGAGGAGTGCAAAACAGCACAACCTCCCTGGAAAACCGTTTGTAACCTTCTCATAAAGTTAAATACCCATTAAACTGTGCAAACCAGAAATCCCTCTGCTAGGTCTCCACCTACTCAAGTGAAACGAATACATCGATCCAAGAATCACTTGTACACAAACATTCATAGTAGCTTTATTCATAACGGTGGAAAACTGCAAACAACCCAAGGTCCATGCACAGATGAATGGATAAATAAGCCGTGCTGAATCGTAGGATGGAATTCTACTTAACGGTACAAAGGAACTGCTGATAAACACAACAGGATGGATCTCAAAAATTTTGTGTGGAGTGAAATAAGCCAGACATAGGAGAGTACCTGTGACATGATTCCATCTAAATGACATTCTAGAACTTGTAGCGCACTGCAGCGGGAGGTGGAGGGTTGACTGTGCAGGGAGTAGGGAACTTTTGGGGGTAATGAAAATGTTCTATGTCTTGACCAAGGCAGTGGTTACATGATTATATATATCCATGGACCAAGACTCATCAAACTGTACACTTAACATGGGTGCATTTTATTGTACGTAACTGATACCTGGTAAGATTTTCTCTCAAATCTCCCTTGGCTCCTATTTCATGTTTCACTTCTTCCAGTGCTGCTCTCCCCTTACAGCTAAACTTGACTGCTTCCTGCACACATTCCTGCCTCAGGACCTTTGCAATGGCTGCTCGCCACCTGAAATGTTCTTTGCTCAGATGTGTGCCTGGCTCTCTTCCTCGCCTCCTTTGAGTGTTTGCTAGAATGTTACATCCTACATGAGGCCTTCCCTGACCCTGCTACTTAAAAATTGCAACAAACCTATCCCCAGCATCACTCATACTCTTGCCTCTCTCAACTTATCCCATTGCACTAAGCCTTCCAGCATGGTTACATATTTTAGGTCATAATTGTACATAGTAGGCACTTGGTAAATACCTGTTGAATCAGCGAATGGGGCACCAACCATGTGTCGGACCATGTTTCGGGGAAAGAATGGTGAACAAAGTAAGTTTCTACTCATGAACTTTCCCACTGGAGGCAACAGACAACAAAACTAATATTTGTTATGATAATTTTTTATTGCTATGATGAGGAATAAAGCAGACTAAAGAGACGGTGCAGCGACGCAGGTGGTCAGATGGGCAGTCGGGAGGCCTCTGGGAAGGGGGACACGTGAGCAGAGATCCAGGTAGAGTCAGGCAGCCATACATTTGAAGGATCTCCCAGAGGAAAGTGAGGAATGGCCTGGAAGCAGGTGGAGCGATAACAGAAGAGACCCTGCACTGGTGGGGGAGGAGGGGCATGCTGCTGGTTGGCAGGAATGGTCCAGCACAGACCCCTGGATGGGCAGCAAGGGGTTGTCAGTGCCTGGACGGGGACAGGAACAATGTCAGAGCAATTTCACATGCTTACAGGTCTGGTGGGACAAAAGGTGGTCATCTTCAGATTCATCTACGCATTCAGCAGACATCTCAGCACCTACAACATGCCAGCACTGCCAGGTGGGGGACACAGCCGTGGACCAAGACAACAGAAAGAGGCTCTCAGCCTGTTGGGTTCGTGCCAACAGAAACCACTGTTGCCTGCCTGCCTCCCTCCCTCTGGCTCCACACTTCCTTGCCTCGATATCTCTCTGCCCATTTTAGCTCATTCTTTTTTCTCTTTGCAGAACTGACTTTCTTTTCTTTTCCACATGTATTTGACCAGACATACACCCCATTGCCCAAAGTTTGCCTTTCCTCAGTTTAAGAAGATCAGCTCCAACACATTATCTTTAAATCCAATTTGCAAATTCCTAGGGGAGAGGATTCAACTGGCCCAGTTCAGCAGGGCTTTTGCTGAATGTCCCCATGGAGGGTGCCTGGGACAGCTATTGCACAAGAGAGGACTGTGGCCCCAACAGACATCCCAAAGAGAATACAATATGGCAAGAGCAAAAAAATACACTTGGTAAGCCTGCTTTGAGAAATATACCCTAGGGAAATAATACAACAGAAGCAAAACATGACCTGAAGGCATCATCTGCAGCCTTATCTGTGGAGGCCAAGACATTAAATCAAAGGTTGCAGACAACTGCGTACAGGACTCAGAAGTGATCTGAGTGAAGCTGGCTTGATGAATGCAATAGGGAGTGGTGGGGAGTGTGGCAAAGTGGAGAGTTTATGCTATCTCTGAAGGTGGACTCCCGCTGCTAGTTGCCAAATCTCAATATTAGAAATCTGAATTTTAAGGGCTATCCCTTTCTCTTGGCAACTAATTCAAATTAAAAAACAAGAATGACAGGTGCCCCTGGGTGGCTCAGTTAAGCGTCTGACTCTTGATTTCGGCTCAGGTCATGACCTCAGGGTCATGAGATGGAGCCCTGCATTGGGCTCTGTGATCAGCGGGGAGTCTGCTTGGGATTCTCTCTCTCCCTCTGCCCCTCCCCTTGCTTGTGCACTCTAAATTAATTAAATTTTTTAAAAAATGACAAAGTACTGTAAGCCCACTATGTCTGTCAAATAGTACACACCAACAAGCTGTAACTCACCCTTCAGGCACCTGGTTCTGCCCTAAATGCCCAAAATAAGTGTATAAGTTAGAAGATCATGGAGCTTAGCAACACTCAAATAATAGGTAAAGGATTATAGAAACTTGGAAAACAGGGGTGCCTGGGTGGCTCAGTCGATTGAGCGCCCGACTCTTGGTTTCAGCTCAGGTCATGATCTCAGGGTTGTAGGATCGAGCCCTACATAGGGCTTCATGCTCAGCATGGAGCCCGCTTGAGATTCTCTGCCCCTCCCAGCTGCATATTCTCTCTGTCTCATAAATAAATTAAAAAAAAAAAAAAGAAACTTGGCAAACAGAATAACGTTAAAGAATTGGGATACGAGGAGATTGACACGATGTAAGAAAAAGGACTGTGGACAAGAACTAGCATGTAATCTTGCAAAAGTGAAAATAGTTGTGCTAGGGTGAAGGGTTGTTTGTTTAAAGCGCTATTCTATTGTACATATTGCATAGCTGTATATCATGTATGTCTATTACACGTGCCTGTGTAAAGCATTCAGGAAGCAAAGTCCTGCAATGGGGTCGGGAAGAGGCAGGCTGAGGTTTGGGTGTTGTTGGTGCCCCTTGAGGACGTTTCTGAGAGAGGCAGGGTGAACTTTAGACGCCTCTTCTCTATGGAAGAGGCTTTCTGCCAAGCTTTGTCATCCTCTAGTGACTCAGGGGTACTTCTGACAGTTATTAGTGATGATTTTACAGGATGGCCTAATTAAGTTACTACTAAAGGCTTAAGCTCAAAAAAAAAATTAGCTTCTTTCCTTCAGCAGACCATCAGTGACAATGTCACCTTGTCCCAGAAATGTACTGACACATCATTTGGTCCTAATGGTCCTTGTGTTAAGCAACGCAGCTTTGTGTTTACGGCAGAACAGGTATGAAGGATGAAGACCTTTCGTAAGAAGTGGGGTCCCTTTCATTAGTTGCAAATTACCTTTTTTTTCCCGAAGATTTTATTTACTTGAGAGAGAGAGAATAAGAGAGCACGAGCAGTGGGGGAGGGGCAGAGGGGGAGGGAGAAGCAGACTCCCCACTGAGCAGGGACCCCCCCCCCAATGCAGGGCTCCACTCAGGGCTCAATCCCAGGACCCTGGGATCATGACTTGAGCCAAAGGCAGACGTTTAACAGGCTGAGCCACCCAGGCGCCCCACAAATTACCTTTTTAAACCAGAGGGGTATTTCTTGTGTCTTGAGGAAACAAACCGTTAATATGACATATTTGGGGTGACTTGTGCACATGGATCACCAGTGTCCACTGGATAAACATAAAAGTCACAAATCTCTTTCTGGTCTGTTTTGAAACTGATCAGAGTTCACCGTCTCTGCTGCCATCTCTACCCTTGTGTCCTGTGGGCGTAAATTTTGCGTATAGTCCTCAGTTGTGAGGGCTCCCTAAGGAGTTGATAGGAGTGACTTTGCCTAGTGTTTCAAGCTTGTTCGGTGCTTTCTTAGTGAGCACTAGCTGTCAGAATTCAGGACAATCTATCAGAAACATGTTTGTGCTCTTCAAACACTACAGTGCTTACGCTGTTTTTGAGGCAGACCTGGGTCCCTAAAACCAGCACGGCTCACATTCAGATGACGTTTCAGAGGTCATAAGGGTCCACTCTTATTTCTATTAGTGTAAAGTCATAGGTTACAGGCTCTCAGATGTAGAGTGAGTGCATATTCATGAAAAATTTAACTTAATCTATATTCGTTATAGGCTTAGTTATATTAATTTTTATCTCGGTTAACCATTGCGTGTAAATGGCTACTGAGTGCCTCCCATCTCAATTGCACGACAGCAGTAACCCTTGGGAATCACAGGCACCCCCACCCACCAGGAGAATCAGGGGCTTTGTGGGAGAGGTGAGTGAGGACCGAGTGAGAAAACAGCCTGAACCAAAGCCCAGAGGATGTGCTCAGTGTGTTTGCAAAAGGCTGGACCCAGCTTGCTAAGACCAGAGAGGTAGGTGGGACTAGATCGCATCACCAAGTTAAGGAATTTGGATTTTTGTCCTTTAATAGCAAAGAGGAGAGACAAGGAAGGGTTTTAAACAAGGGAGTTGTATCATTCACGTCCAGAGTATAAGGTGGTGGGTGGGTGCCATGAAAAGCTAAGTAGGCTCGGGAGGGTGATGGGATGCAGGGACTGTTTTAGGTAGGAGATCAGTATAGAAGGAAAAGAGGAGAGTACCATGGGGCTATCTGAGAAAAAAAAAAAAAAGCATTCCAGGCATAGGGAATAGCAATTGCCAAGGCCCTGGGGTAGGATTGGGTTATGCCTACTTTGAGCAACACCCAGGCGCTCAGTGTGGCTCCAGCAGAGTTGATCAAGGGGGAGAACAGTGCAGGCTGCAGACCGAAAGATGGTAGAGGGACAGATTTCAGTTCTTGACGGCTATTTTAAGGACTTTCAGTTTTAAAGTGAGTAGGATAGGAAGCCCATTTGGAGCAAAGATATGGCAGAATGTGAATTGTGTTTTAAAAGGCTCACTCTGACTCACCCTGTGTGGGGAGGTCGGTAGAGACAGCCCTCTGGAGGCTGGAACTGGGGGTGGTGAGAATGGCCAGATTCTACAGCTATTTTGAAGGACGAACCACTAGGATTTGCTGGCGAATTGGGTGCAAGAGAAAGGCAGTCATCAAAGATGACCCCAGTGTTCTTGGCCTGAGAACCTGGAAGGGCGGTGTCACCTGTAACAAAATGTGGACAGCCGTGGGCAGAGCATGTGTGCAGGGGATTTCAAGAGTGGTTTGGACATGTTGGTTTGGGGTGCTTTTTAGACACGTCCCTGCCCAGGCAGAGGTCAAGAAGGAACTGGAGGCACGCAGGGTCCAGGAGGAAGACCTGGGCTATAAATAAAGCCTGGAGTCAGCAGGTGGTGTGTAAAGGCATGGGGCTGCACGAGTCACCAAGGACATGAGGGTGGGCAGGAGAGCAGAGCAGGTGAGGGCCCAGGAGACCGACCAAGTCTTTGGCAAGAGCAGTTTTGATGGCATCAAGGGTCGAGAGGCTGATTAAAAAGGGCTCAAGAAATGATGGGGGAAAATGTAGTAGGTTGGGCACTTCCTCTGTCAGTCGAATAATAATGATGATGTCAATACAGGTGTCCCGGGCTCTGCGCGTTGTGGGCAGCACGTGCCCAAGTCTCCAGGGGGGAGGGACAGAGCTACAGCAACAACCCTCCTTTTCAGGTGATAGATGGAGGCTGCACAAGGTCCAGAAGCCTGCCAAGTTCTTGCGGTTTGTGAGCACTGGGCCTGCTATAGGGCCCCACGTCTCGTTGGGCTGTCACCACCATACCTGACGTCCTCCACAGGACCTGACACTGTTGGAAAGGGGAAGCTCTGTGAACGACCCCTTTCAGGGGTAGCCCTGGGTGCTCAGGGGTCCTTCCACTGCAGGGGTGCCTGAGAGGAGCCACTTTGTGGAATTGGGTGAGGATGGCCCTGCTCACCCCTCCCCGGCAGAGGGGTGACCACACGAGAAAATCACAACGTGTCTAGTGATAACCGCCCTACTCGATGAGCCTCGATTTTTATAAACTACTCTAAAAAACAAGTCCATCCATTTGCCTTGAAAGTGTCACATTTCCATGGGACCTGGTGGGCAGCCACTGATGGGCTGAATCTTCACTTTCAGGCATCGTTTTTCTAGCAGAGATGTCTATCCCCGTCCATGTGACCTAGAAGGCCACTTTCCAAAGGATGAGCTGCCAAAGCAGTGACACTCCGGGTCTGGACTTAATGCATCAGGGGATGCGTCACGCATTGTGAATGACGGCGGGGGAGGAAGGGTGCTGGGGAAATATCCACTCTCTTTATTGATTTGATTCATCCAATTACATAGGAGCCCCCGTTTAGGCATTGTTCAAGGGAATGACTCAAATGTCACCTGAATGATGCCCGAACGGCTTCAGCCAGCATTTTTCATATTTCCGATGTCACAGGAGACTTTTAGTTACAGAGAATCTTAATTGTGACTGAGGGCTGGGTGTGGAGTTAAACGGAGCAATGGATCTACGAGGAGAGGGCGCTGAGCCCAGGTGGGTCAGCTGGGTGACTTTATCATGATTACTATTTCTGTATCCCTAAGTTCTTAACTCGTATATAATGGAAGATAGCCTGTATCCTTGATACTTCTATTCCAATTCAGATCTAGTCATCAAAACTAAATTCTTCACCATGCACCAGAGTCCCTGACTCACAGAAGTATTTGATGTTTCAGGTGAGAAAACCCTCGTGTCCCCTGAAACCGTACCTAAGCCTTCATTTCCAAAGTTCCCCTGTATTTCTTGCAGGCCTGTTCTAAGATCAGAATTTAGTTTACCTGAATCCTCCAGTGTAAAGATGGAGAGAATCTCTCAAGTTTCTAAAAATATAGAATATTGAACTATTGTTTCTGTTAAAATCATTTCATTTTTATTACTTCTTTTTTTGCAATGTCTTTTAGCTAAAAACAAAACAAAACAAACACCAAGAACACGCTGATAGCCAAACAAAGTTGGGTTTTTTGACTTATTTAATAAAACCATAAATCATGGGGAACCATGTGGTATCTCAGTAAGGAGGTATTGAAAAGGACCTAAAGGGGGGCGCCTGGGTGGCTCAGTAGTTAAGCGTCTGCCTTCGGCTCAGGTCATGATCCCAGGGTCCTGGGATCAAGCCCCGCATCGGGCTCCCTGCTCAGTGGGAAGCCTGCTTCTCCCTCTCCCGCTCCCCCTGCTTGTGTTCCCTCTCTTGCTGTGTCTCTCTCTCTATCAAATAAATAAATAAAATATTAAAAAAAAGAAAAGAAAAGGACCTAAAGGATCTGGGGTGAGTGATTTGGTGGGATGGAGTCTCCGAGAAGCAGGGCTGTGCTCTGGATTGGTTTTCCTGATTTTAGGGATGCGGCAAGAAACTGTGTTTCAAGCACAACAATCCAAGTACCAACAACCATCTGCCAGGGGCTCCCCCTCAGCCCTCAGCCCCGGGGCTCCAAATCCCTCCCACCTCCGGCGGGGGGGGGCTCGGCGCCTTAAGCCCTTCCTTGCCCCTCCTGGCCACATCCCTCCGGACTTCACCGTCTCACTCACCTGGCTCCACCCGCGCCGTCCTGGGAGGCCTCCCCCAGCCTTGACCACAGCCCACCTAGCTCCGCCCCACCTGTCAGGAAACAGAGGTGATTCTATGCTTGGATGTCTCAATCATTCCTATCCAGAAAGTAAGACAAACCTTGTGAGGCTAAAGCTTTGATGGAAGAGAAGCAGCCATCTCTCATGTCAACCAGGATAGGGGGTGTTGGATCATTTTTGTGATTCGAATGAGCTCTTGTTTTTGTCTGAGCAGACCTGCTTGCCAGCGCTGTTGTTTTGTCTTGGTCCATCATGGACACAGGTGACCTTGTCTGATGGTGTTCCATGAAGTCAATGTTCAGCAGGACCAGCTGTGAGAGCCAGGCCAGCCCCACTGCCAGAAGTGCTTCCTTCTTGCCATCCGTCCATGTGCTTAGTTCTCAAATACATAATACAGCATGCTTTCTCTGTGACGGACACTCAGTGATTTACGAGCACAAATTCATTTAATCAAAAGCTGCCTTAGGATCCTCCCTCACCTCCTGTGCTCCCTACCTGCTCTGGCTTTTCTCCACAGCCTCTGGCATGCTGTGGGTTTATCTGGTGTCTGTACGCTCCACAAGGGCTGGGCCTTCTGCTGTATTCTAATTGCCTGAAACATAGGTGCTCAAAAAATATTTGCTGATGCTTTTATTTTTTTTATTTTTTAAAAAGATTTTATTATTTTTTTGATAGAGAGCACAAGTAGGCAGAGAGGCAGGCAGAGGGAGAGAGAGAAAAACAGACTCACTGCTGAGCGGGGAGCCCGACGTGGGGCTCGATCCCAGAACCCTGGGATCATGACCTGAGCCGAAGGCAGACGCTTAACTGACTGAGCCACCCAGGTGCCCCTGATGCTGACTTTTAATTAAAGAATGTGTTGTCTGTATGATACATACATGCCTGGCCAAATCACACCTAGTCCTTTCTAGTAGAATTTTCCAATGTCCTGATTCCCAGGGCCACCATTCTAAAAGACAAATAGCAGTGGTCTCATCCACCCGTCCTCTATCCACCCATCCAGTCACCCATCCATCCATCCATCCATCCACTTACAGCTTTTATTGGTTTGTACATAAGTCTCATTCAGAAAGTGAACATACTTGGAAAGGCTCCAAAAGATAAGTTTTCTTGTTTTTCCTTGTCTATGGGTCTATAGGGCTGCTTTGTCAGGTGCTTCGCTAACACCTGGGTGAGGCCCAGGGTTCTGGGAGGCAAACACTAGCGGCCTGAGCACGAGGTCCCAGGCCCTGGAAGTGCAGGAGACAGCCCGGCATAGGGTCATCTGGGGGTGGGGGGTGGGAGGGGATGCAGGGAGGGGAGGAGGACTTGGGATCCTCACAGGGGCTCCGCCTCCCGCACCTGACTTCCAGAGCGGAGGCGGGTCCTGGGCGCGGCTAGGGGGCGTGGCGAACCGTGTAGGAGGGGTCTGGAGGGAGTGATGGGGCGGAGCTGGGGCTGGGCAGGGTCGGGCAAAGGGTGACCTCTGGCGCGGCGTGGCGAGGCGTGGCACAGGTGTAGGGGGCGTGGCCAACGCTGGTGAGGGACGGGGCCTTGGTGGGCGGGGTGGGGCGGAGCTGGGCAGCCTGTGGTCAAGACTAGGCGAGGCCTCCCAGGACAACGCGGGTGCAGCCAGCCAGGTGAGTGAGACGGTGAAGTCCTGAGGGATGTGGCCAGGAGGGGCAAGGAGGGGCAAGGAGGGGCTTAAGGCGCCGAGCCCGCCGGAGGTGGGAGGGATTTGGAGCCCCGGGCTGAGGGCTGAGGGGGAGCCCCTGGCAAGATGGTTGTTGGTACTTGGATTGTTGTGCTTGAAACACACACTGTTTCTTGCTGCATCCCTAGAATCAAGCGATCTGGTCTCGCGGGCGCATCGGGAGTCACCTGCACCGCACCTGTTCCGAATTATAAGGCATCCCAGGTGTCCAGGTGTAAGTCTTCGTTGGGACCTGCGCGCTACCCGTGCTCCCGGACAACGACGCGCGGAAGGTCTGACACAAAGTCCTTCCTGCCCTGGCCGAGTCTGGGGGATCTCAGAGGCTTTCAGGAGTCTGGCCCTTTCCTGCCGTCCGGACTGCTTGCTCCAAACCCATCTCGGCCTAGGCTGCAGGAACAGATGACACTTAGCCCCAAGCGACGCAAATGATGAATATCTACTGACACAGAGAAACAATTTACCATTTCCAGATAGCCCTATTCAGCTCAGACAGGGATGCTTAACATAGTATTCAAGCTAGTGTTAATTTTAAATAAATATAAAAGAAATTATTTTTAATGTTAATCCATAGGACGCAAACCCATGCTAGATCAGATTTCAGGCTGTGAACTGTCCTGTCACTAACTAGAATACTCCAAACAAAAGGAATTGGTTCTAATAGGGTTTCCCTGTATCATATTTTAAACAATTCCACACCTTTATCATAAACTTTTTAAAAGAAATTAAATTGGTATTATTTAGAATGCTAATTTTGAGGCCCATTTCTAGATTTTACAATAGAAGTTAAGCGTTGTCATAATTGTACTCTATGGCTCTTATAATTGAAAGTAAATGAAAATGTATGAATTTCACAGTCAGAATTACAGGGGGATATATTTTTGCCTTATTAAGGAATTTTTATACTTGATATTTAGTTGTATGTTTGCACATTATTAAAATTTTTGAGTCATCACCTGGGAATAAAAAATTATTTTGAGAAATTGCTAGAGAAAATGGTATGGTTTTGCTTTTTGGTAAAGGGCACTGTTATCCTGTACTATAAAAACACATAGTACTTACAGAACATTCCCTTTTACAAAATGCTGAAAAAATATTTGTTCTTAATGTTCTGTACCGTTCGATAGACTTACGTCTTCACATACGATTGGCCCTTGCAGCAAGCCAATTCATGGTCGCCCCTGCTGGGAAGACTTATATACACAATACTTCCCAGAACAAATGCACATTGGTCTAACGTACAGCTTCTGAAACAAATGACTAACAATAGTGTGGCGATCAAAGAACAAAACTAAAATATACTTTGATGTGATTGCCATTGCTGCAGATGGAGTTTCCTGACAGTATGGAAGCCATTACTGCCCTTGACCTACATTTTACTCTGTATTTTTATTTCAAGCACAGGGAAGGAATGTAGCAATTTCAGTAGTTCTCTTGGAATAAAAGAAAAACGAGGAGAAGAATCCAAAGATGGGAGCATTCTGGAGAAAGAAATTGATTATGCATGTAATACGGGGAAGTGTGATATTGCCTTATTGAGCTCTTCAATATTTTTCTTCTGAAGGGAAATATCCTCTGACTTAAAAGAAAAAATCCATTGACAATTGTTGGCCATATTATTATTTTTATAACATGATACAGCACATTTATTTCCCTTCTTTATTTTATCAGACTAAAACAACAACAAAAATGGATTTCCTCTGGTGTCCTTGATTTAGAACCCTGGTTTGCAATCCCACTATGTTTTGAACTGCATTGGTAACTCAGATTGGACTCAGATGAGGAGTGTGGATTTCATTGTGTGTGTGTTTTTTTAATTTTTAATTTAATTTTAAGTTATCATGCAGTAAATGTACACTTTTTGCCAAACAGTTCTGTGAGTTTTGACAAGTTGATAATTATGTAACCACCACCACAATCTAGAAACAGAATAGTTCCATTCAACCCCCAAATTTCCCTCATGCTGACCCTTTGTGGCCTGTAGCTTCCTCCTACCCACATTCCCGACAATGCCTCCTCCATCCCTAAAGTTTTTGTCTTTAACCTTTTGAGACTCGCTTCTTTCACTTAGCATAATGCATTTGAAATTCATCTGAATCAACATTTCAGTTCTTTTTATTACTTTATATTCCATTTAATGGTGTGCCATGATTTATCCATTCACCAGCTGAAGGGCAGTCTCTGGCAATTATGAGTAATGCTGCTATACACACCAGCATACAGATTCTGTATCACTCTAAATTTTTTTTCACTTGGGAGTAGCATTGTGAATTTTGGTGCTATTAGAAATGGTCTTGTCTGGGGGCGCCTGGGTGGCTCAGTTGGTTGAGCAACTGCCTTCGGCTCAGGTCATGATCCCGGAGTCCCTGGATCAAGTCCCTGGATCGAGTCCCGCATCGGGCTCCCTGCTCGGCAGGGAGTCTGCTTCTCCCTCTGACCCTCCTCCCTCTCATGCTCTCTGTCTCTCATTCTCTCTCGCAAATAAATCTTAAAAAAAAAAAATTAAAATTAAAAAAAAAAAGAAATGGTCTTGTCTGTGTAATTCCTATTTTTAATTGTTCACTGCTAGTATATAAAAATACACTTGATTTTTGTATACTACTTCATATCTTGTGACCTGGCTAAATTTACTTGTTAGTTCTAGGAACTATCTTGTAGAATCCTTCTAAGCATTGTTTTAGCTGGAATCCACAAGCTTTGATATCTTAAATTTTTTCATTCAGTTCAAAATATTTTCTGATTTTTCTTGTGACTTCTATGGCTCATAGATTATTTAGAAGTGTACTTTTTAATTTCAAAATGTTTTGGTGTTTCCCAGATATCTTACTGTAATTGATTATTAGTTTAATTTCATTATGACCAGAAAATGTACTTCACAAAATTTTTTTATTTCAAGTTTGTTAATGTTTGTTTTATGACTCAAAATATGGCCTATTTTGAGGAATGTCCCATGTGCATTTGAAAAGAATGTGTATTCTATTGTTTTGGATGGAATGTTTTCTTTCTTTTTTTTCCCTAGATTTTATTTATTTATTTATTTATTTTAGAGAGAGAGAGTGAGTGAGAGAGCAGCAGAGGGAGAGGGAGAAGCAGGCTCCCTGCAGGGAGCCTGACTTGGGGCTCAATCCCAGGACCCTGAGATCATGACCTGAGCCAAAGGCAGACACTTAACTGATGGAGCCACTCAGGTGCTCTGGATGGAATGTTTTCTAAATCTCAATTAGATCAAGTTGATTTACAGTGTTCAAGTCTTGTATATTTTGCTGATTTTCTGCACTAGAAATTATTGATTATTGAGAGAAGACTGTTGAAATCTCCGGGAATAATTATGAACTTTCTTTTTCATTCAATCATGATTTGCTCCATGGATTTTGAAGCTCTTTTGTTGTACATGCACATTTAGGAATGGTGTGTCTTCTTGGTGAATTGGTCCTTTTATTAAAGTTCTTTTTGATCACTTTTTCATCATTTCTTTTTATGAAATCTACTTTGTCTATATTAATATAGCTGCTCCAGTTTCTTTTAACTAGTATTTTCATAGTATAGCTTCTTTTATCCTTCTGCTTTTAACCTAAGTCATTATATTTCTTTAAATACAGCATATATTTGGGTCTTGTGTTTTCAATACTATCTGAAAATCTCTCTTTTAGTTGGTGTGATGTAGACCATTTACATTTAATGTACTTGTTGATATGGTTGGCTTTAGGCCTCCTATTTTATATATATATATTTTTTTCTTTCTCACTGGTTTTTGTTCTTCTGTTCCCTGTTTCCTACATTTTTTGGATTATTTGAATGTTTTTAGGACTTCATTTTAATTTATCTATTTTTTTGCCCATTTCTCTTCATATTATTTTATAGTGGTTGCTCTAGGGATTATGATATACATACCTAAATTTTCACGGTCTATTTAGATTAATATTTTACCAATTCAAGTAAAATACACAAACTTTATAAGCATGTAAGTCCTTTTACCCTCTCATTTTGTTTTATTTGTTTGTTTGTTTATTTATTTATTTATTTATGAGTGTGATTTGGGGGAGGAGTAGAGGGGTGGGAGAGGGAGAGAATCTCCAGCAAATTCTGCGCTGAGTGCAGAGCCTGATGTGGGGCTCAATCTCATGACCCTGAGATCATGACCTGAGCTGAAACCAAGAGACGCTTAACCAACAGAGCCATCCAGGTGCCCCCATCCTCTCTCTTATATTATAGCTGTCCCTGCGTATTTCACCTATATTTACTGAAAATTCTACCAGAAAATGCTATATATTTTTTTCTTTCAGCAGTATCACTATTTTAGAGAAATTAAGAAAATAGTCTTGTATATTTAGTCAGATGTATACCCCTTCTATTGTTCTTCCTTCATTCCTAAAGGAATTCCTGCAGTACCAAGTTTCCCTGTGACATCACTTCCCTTCAGCCTGTAGAACTTCCTTTAGTATTTGTTTTTGAGCAAGTGTGCTGGCAACAAATTCTCTCAGTCTTCCTTCATCTGAGAATGTCTTCGTTTTGCTGTCATTCCTAAACAATATCTGCACTGAGTATAGAACATTGTTCTGCTGTCTTTTGTCTTCTGTAGGTTCTGGTGAGGAATCCACAGTCATTCCAATCGTTCCCTGTATGAGGTGTCACTTTTCTCTGGCTGCTTTCAAGATCTTTCCTTTATCTTTGGTTTTCACAAGTTTATTATGCTGTATCTCAGCCTGTGTTCCTTGAGTTTATCCTGTTTGATGGGTCACAGAACTTCCTGGATCTGTAGATTTATATCTTTCATCAAATTTGTGAAGTTTTTGGTCATTATTTCTTCCAGTATTTTTCCATACCAGTCTCTTTCTCTTCCCTTTCTGGACCTCCAGTGACACAAATATTAGATGTTTTGATGTTATTCCAGAGGTCCCTGAGGCTCTGTTCAGTTGTTTGTAATTAATCTTTCTCTCTGTTTTTCAAATTATTTCCTTTGATTTATCTTCCAGTTTACTGACTCCTTCCTCTGTCATCTCCATTTTGTTTTCTTCCAGACATTGTATTTTTTAGTTCTAAAGTTTACATTTCTTTTTTTAAAGATTTTATTTATTTATTTGAGAGAGAATGGGAGAGAGCAGGAGAGCAGGGGTGAGGGGCAGAGGCAGAGTGAGAAGCAGGCCCCCTGCTGAGCTGGGAGCCTGATGCAGGGCTCAATCCCAGGTCTCTGGGATCATGACCTGAACCAAAGGCAGACAGTTAACCAACTGAGCCACCCAGGCACACCTAAAGTTTATATTTCTTTACATGGTTTTTATTTTTCTGCTGAGACTTTCTATCTTTCCATTCATTTGAAGTGTACTTACCTTTACCCCATGGAGCACAGTTATAATACCCACATTAAAGCCTCTGTTAATTCCAATATTGGGGTCAACTCAGGGTTGGTGTCTGTTGATTTTCTTTTCTCTTGAGAATTGGTTACATACATATTCCTGGCTCTTTGTATGCCAAACAGGGTTTGACATTTTGATGATTTTGTTGTGAGACTCTGTGTCCTGCTAAAATCCTCTGGAGAACACTGACTTGTTTAGCAGGCAGTTACCTGGCTAGATTACTACCACAAGTTCTATTTTGCCTTCTGTGAATGGTGGTTCCAATGTCACTTAAGTTTTTAAAATCTTTGCTGTGTTCCTTGGTGTCTGTTTCATGCATGTAGCACTTAGAGGTTAGCCAGGGTGCAAGCAGCTGTTTATGTTTGTAGTTCAGTTCTCAAAGTCTTTGCTGTGTTGCTCTGGGTCTCTCCTGCACATGCACAGCCCTAGGGCAAGCTGAGGATTCGTGCCCATTTGTACATGGAATTAAGAGATCCCCTTCACCAGCTCTCTCCTCTCTGTAATTCCCTAAACACTCTTTGGCTCCCAGGGGCCCCTTTCTCAGTCCTGTGGCCAGAAATCCAGACTTTCTCTTTGAGTTTTCACTATGCTCTCTGCTACTTTGTAGATCTGAGATGGGGTTGCTCTCAGTCCTTTTTCCTTATTCTCTGGAAAAACAAACAAACAAACAAACAAACAACAACAACAAAACCAGAGCTGCACAGGTTTTTTAAAGATTTTATTTATTTATTTGACAGAGAGAGAGACAGCCATAGAGGGAACACCAGCAGGGGGAGTGGGAGAGGGGGAAGCAGGCTTCCTGCTGAGCAGGGAGCCCCATGTGGGGACCTGAGCTGAAGGCAGACACTTAACGACTGAGCCACCCCGGTGCCCCAGAACTGCCCAGTTTTATGACTAGAGCTGCCCTCAGGTCAAAGGCAGGAAAGAAAAGAGGAAAAACAACCAGAAACTTACCACTTACTCTCCCAAATCTTCAGGTTTAATTTCCCTACCAGTCCACCTCCTTGTTTACCTTTCACAATTCTCAAATTCTTTGAACTTCGACTTCTTCCCTTCAGGATGGGTTGTTTGTTAAGAGGGCTTACTAGTCACTGGAGTGGAGGCTGTATCTAAATAATAATACTGTTGGACTGAAAATTGCTCTTTGCCTCCCCTTTTCCTCACAGTGTCTCCATGTCACATTTTGTGCAAATCCTCAAATAATAACGTTTGCATTCAGAACACAAATGAGTAAACTGCACACATGCTCACCTCTTTTGCCCAGTTTGTAGGCCAGATTAAGCTTCTGAAGAGGGGTGCTCATGAAAACACGTTCCCTGCACGATCAGTTTTTTTTCAAAAGCCTGGAGAATGCATCTGTTGTTCTTTTGACCTCTGCAAGGTCGGTCTCATGTTTATTCTGCATCCTGCCCCCTCAGCCCACCTCCCCGCTTTGTTGTCCTGCATGTATGGAGCAGCATAACTTAATCAGTGTGAATCGAAAAGCATTTTCGAGAACAGTGTTTGCCTGCATAATTAGAGTATAATTACATGACAATGGGAGATCCCACTTCCAGTAAATGCAACTCCTGAGTTTATGTGAGGTTTGTAATAGTCTTTATAACGGGTTAGGGTTATTATCATTCCTTTAGTTCTCCCTGTAAGCAGGCCAATTGTGTTAATTGTTTAGGAACCCAAAGGTTTTAGAGGGTAGAATAGACTCACTGGTTTGAAAATGAGAAATGTCGGGATGTAGCTGAAGGATTCATTGGTTTCTTTCCTGGTCATTGAGCCTGTAGGTTTCTGAGTGTGAGTAGGTCTTACAATTCAATCAAAGAATGCCCCTCCTTTACCTATGTCTGCATTTTTGTGCATGACATTTTATTTAAGATGTGCAAAATTTGTTATGAAAATGATTCGGTTGTGCTTTACTCTCTTTCATCCTCTTTTTTACCACTTAATAGTTTGGCACATTATATATAATTATATATAATCTAAGAGACATTACTTATTCAAATGTTATTTCTTTCTAAGAATCCTAACTGTTGGAACTGGTTTTGTTTGGATTGAGAATATAGAATTCAATATAGAATTGGGGCAGAAGGGCAGACTCTGGGGTCTGATGACTCTTGTGGATGGGTGGGTGGGTGGTCCCACTCACCAGCTGGGTACCACAGACAATTTCTCAATCTCTCTGTGCAACAGTTTCCTCATTTGCCAAAGGGGAATTGCAGTCAATCTTCTCATTGCGAGGATTAAAAGAGATGGTGTGAAAACACGCTTAGCGTGTTGTATGGTGGTGTCAGTTCTCGCTGTTGGTCCTCTAGGTGTGGCGATCACACCATCATCACTGTTTACTGACAGGCAGTGCTCCCAGTGTGCTGGATGCTGGCACTAATGTGAGGAATAAGACATAGTCCCTGCCGCACATCCCGATGGGGAAGACAGACACACAAACAGATCTTCATAATACAGGGTAGTGAATACAGTAAGAGAGATGTGCACCTGGGAGTTCCAGGCAGCAGTGGGTTCCTAAGGAGCCTTTTTTTTTTTTTTTTTGGTGAGTATATTTTTGGATATGGTGGATTCCTGGCCTCGGATATAAAGGATGAATAGGAGTTAGTTTCCTACTAAGGGAAATTGAAGAGGAGAGTAGGGACCAGCCTGAGAGCAGCGTGGTTAAAGGTGAGATCAAGCATAATATGTTCACGGAAGCTACTTGAGAGAAACTCCAGAAAAAGGAATCATATTTTTAATGAAGTCAATGGTGGAAGGCCAGTTTCATCAAGAACTCTCTTTTCCTTTAAAAAAAAAAAAAAAAGAACTCTCTTTTCTTTAACCAAGTAGGAACCCAGGATTCCTAGCACATGTTACTGTTTTGACATTAAGAAGAACAAATAACAAAAGCAGGTTTTGTGGTGAAGCTTCCATAGAACACCTAAACTTTTTTTGTGGGTGGGTGGGGAACAAAATAATTCTTTATTGTTCCCTTGTGAATTAGAACAGTTTTAAAACATGTCCACAAATTCTTTTATACTTTTCCCATTGATAAGTGGAGTGCATGTCACCTTCCCTCGAATGTGGCCTGGCCCTGTGTATTAATCTTCTATGGCAGAGTAGCAAGTTATCCTAACACTTAGCAGCTTAACACTGCAGATATTTATTATCTAAGTCTCTGAGCACAGGAATCTGGGAATGGCTTAAGTGGGTAGTTCTGGTTCAGGGTCTCAGGTTACAGTTGAGATATCAGCTGAAGGCTTGATCCGGGATACAGGCTAAATGTCCATGTCCTCCCAAAATTCGTGTTGAAAGCTAATCTCCAAAGTGATGGTATTTGGAGGTGCAACCTGGAGGTGATTAGGTCATGAGGGTAGAGCCCCTATGAATGGGATTAGTGCTTTTATAAAAGAGATCCCTGAGACCTCTCTCACCCTTCTGCCAGATGAGGACACAGCAAGAAGACAGCCATTTATGAAGAAACCAGTAAATGTTTGCCAGGCACCCTATCTGTCAACACCTTGATCTTGGACTTCCCAGCCTCTAGAACTGGGGGAAATCAGTGTTTGTTGTTTAAGCCCCCCAGTGCATGGTATTTTTGTTATAGCAGCCCAAACAAACTAAGACAATCCACATCCAAGATAGCCGGCTCACATGACTCTTGGCAGGACCTCCCCGTAGGGCTGTTTGAGGGTGGTCATGACATGGCAGCTGGCTTCAAGAACAGGGCAGGGATGGGTGTGGAAGGAAGGAGCTGCAGTGCCTTTTATTACCTAGTCTTGGAGATCATATACCATCACTCTGCAATATTGCATTCATGATATATGAGTCACTAAGTATAGAGCAGGAGAATTAGGTGCACCCTTGAAAGGGAGAATCAAAGAATTTGTGGACATTTTTTAAAACTCCCACACCCTGTGGGAAGTGGTACTGCGTGATTTCTGAGGCTAGGTCATAAAAGGTGATGCAGCTTCTTCGTTGTTCACTGAGACACTCACCTTTGGAGGTGTGAGTCACTATGCAGGAAGTTGACCACCCTGAAGTCACCGTGTTATGAGGAATCCCAGGGCACATGGGAGGCCATGCGTAGGTGTCCTGGCTGACATCCCAGCTGGGCTCCCACTGACAGCGAGCATCAACTGCCGGACCTGTGAGTGAGGAAGGCTGCAGATGAGCTCAGCTTCTAAATAACCTGTCACTTCCAGCCATGGAATCTCCTAGCTAAAGGCCCAGGCTTGGTGGAGCAGAGACAAATCTTCCCCGTCTGAATTTCTGACCCACACAATCCATGATCATATTAAAATGACTGTCTTATGCTACTGTATTTTGGGGCTGTTTGTTACATAGCATTAGAACTAGAACATGGGTGAATTTTCAGTTCATACAGACTCAGCCTCTGATGCGTGCCTAGGGGTTCCTTTTCCTGTAGATTCTCTCCAGCTCTGTATCTGCTCCTTTGGCACAATTTCTTTGTCCTTTTGGATATATCTAGTTATCTGCGATAACTTCTACAATCCCTAAAAAGGGAATCTCAGAAAACCTAAGGTGATATTCCACAGGCTCAGAATGAATATTGCTGTCAGACTCAAGTTTTATTAGATTCAGAAGTAGTTAAAAGCTATTTAAGCGCACTCATCATCGGGGAACCGCAAATCAAAACCACAACGAAATATCACCTCACACCTGTCAGAAGGGCTAAAATCAAAAACACAAGAAACAACAGGTGTTGGTGAGGATGTGGAGAAAGGGGAACATTCATGAACTGTTGGTGGGAATGCAAACTAGTGCAGCCACTGTGGAAAACAGTGTGGAGGTTCCTCAAAATGTTAAAAAAAAGAGCTATCGTACGATCCATTAATCGCACTGCTGGATAATTCACCCAAAGAGTATGAGAACACTAATTCAAAAGGATACATGCACCCCTATGTTTATTGCAGCATTATTTACAACAACCAAATTATGGAAGTAATCTAAGTGTCCATCAATAGATGAATGGGTAAAGAAGACATTATATATATATATATATAAAACCAACGGAATATTACTCAGCCATAAAAAGAATAAAATCTTGCCATTTGCAACAACATGGAAGGAGCTAGAGAATATTATGCTAAGTGAAGTAAGTCAGTCAGAGAAAGACAAATATCATATGATTTCACTCAAGTGGAATTTAAGAAACAAAACAAAGGGGAAAAAAAGAGAGACAAACCAAGAAACAGACTCCTAACTATAGAGAACACACTGATGATCACCAGAGGGGAGGTGGGTGGGGGGATGGGTGAGATAGGGGATGGGGATGAAGGAGGGCACTTATCGTGATGAGCACTGAGTAATGTAGGGAAGTGTTGAATCAATACATTGTACACCTGAAGCTAATATAACACTGTATGTTAACTACACTGGAGTTTAAAATAAAATAAAATAAATAAATAAAAACAAAACTACTTAAAATAGTTTTCATTTCTTTCCATTAACAAACCCACACACCATCTCCAGGAGTCCCCTAGCCCACATGCAACTATTGGTTTAAGGAAACCAGTCTGTAGCCCCAGTGGGCTGGTCCCACCATGAACACGGCACTAAAGCAGTTGTTGAACGTTTTACCTTCCAAGAAAGAGAAGCCGTAGTCTCTGCTTTCCTAAAGACACAGAGAAATCCATAGTCCTTGCAGAGTTCAATATCTCACCGAAAGGCGGGGCTTATGGATGAGCTGAGCCGCGGGGGCAGGTGCTGCCAGGGGAAGAGAGACCTACAGCTCACGAAGGAGCTATTAGCGGCTGGGAAACTCACTGCGGTCTTGGCATTAACCCTAGAGCAGAACTTCTCTCACCCTCCAGCCCTGCTCTCCCTGAGCTTCCATCCTTGAGTCTGTGTAGCCGGCACCATGACACACGGACTCTTCTAGGACTTTTTTTTAATTGTCAGGGGGTAGAAATGGCAAAAACGAGTTCAAATCTGACCATTCCTGTGGGCTGTCAGGCTGTATTTCTTTCTCTCTCTTTGTCCCGGTCCTTTACTGCCAAGGAGCATGTGGGAGGATTTTGTCAACATGACACAAATCAACAAAACTTTGCCCAGTTCTTAAGAGGTTCCGTTATGGCACGCAGTGGCTGGACTAGCCTTTTCCATTAGGGCCTCTCCTTGCAGAGTGCACCCCTGAGTGGGCCTCTCTCCCGCATCGCAGGGTGTCTGGATCCAGAGGAGCTCCTACGGTACCCGTGGCCTCGGGCACGTTTGTGTGACCCGGAGGCAAAGGCAGAGATCAAGGAAGCAGAAGGATGAATTCCTTCCTTCCTTCCTTCCTTCCTTCCTTCCTTCCTTCCTTCCTTCCTTCCTTCCTTCCAAGTTACTAGTTTTCTCTTAAACATTTTTATTCATTTATTTGAGAGAGAGAAAGCATGAGCACGGGAAGGGGCAGAGGGAGAGGAAGAAGCAGACTCCCTGCCGAGCAGGGAGCCCAACAAGGGGCTCGATCCCAGGACCCTGAGATCATGACCTGAGCTGAAGGCAGCTGCTTAACCGACTAAGCCACACAGGTGCCCATGAATTCTCCTTTCTAATAATGAATGCGATCACACACAGATCAAGTTTAAATCTTCATCTGCAGCAATGAATGCCTTATTTAAAAAAAAAAATACCTAAAATGTAAAAACAGATTAGAAGTGAACTAGGGATATTCATGAGTGATCGTTCTTCAAAATTGAAGTCAGCCAGATTGATATCTTATAGCATTGACTTTCAGCTAAGCTCAAAAGGCCAATAACACCTGCCACAGGGGCAGTGGGGTTCTCTTCCCAAAGCCTAAGCTACATCTGTGGAAGATGTTGATAATTCTTGCCCGGCTCTGGCAGAAGTGGGCTAAGATTCTGGGAATCATTCAAGGAAACAAGCACGTGAAAGGAAATCAGGGACACCTGGCTGGCTGGGTCAGTGGAGCATGCGACTCTTGATCTCAGGGTTGTAGTTTTGAGCCCCATGATGGGCAAAGAGATTACTTAAAAATAAAATCTTAAAAAAAAAAAAAGAATTCAAATGTTAAACCCTTGCATCTCTCCAGCAATGGAAGACACAAAAGCACCCCCAACTCCTACATCCAGGCTCTCACCCCCACGCCAGCCAGTGGGGACCAGCCTCAACTCCTGATGGGTCATCTGCAAGTCACTGTTCTCCTTTCTGGCCCCTGGTCATCCCATTACAAGTTCCGGGTAGTGTTTCCATCCGTGCCCTTCATCATCCCTTCTCTGTCTTCAGTACTGTGTCTACTTCAAGGTTTCCATTGTCTGCAGGAGCCCACGTGGGCATCCGGCTGCTGAAAATCCTCTGGTCATCTCATCCAAGATACGATGTCTAAGATGAAGGAGGTTAAAGTGCTGGGCCCTGGCCTCCTCAGACCACGTGGAAAGTGTGAGATTCGGGCCTCACATTTGATAAACCTAACTGTGTGCAGGCGGTGGCTGAGTGTCTGAAAACCATCCCTTGGACTGGGGAAGAAGAGAAGAAACTCTGTACATAGGGGCTGTGTGCTAACATTGTGAGAGTTGTCCTGTGGATGCCGGTTAGGTCCAGGAGGCTCTGGGCAGACTTCCGGTGTAAGAATCCCTCCCTGCGTCTGACCAGCTGTAGGACCTTAGCCAAGTTCCTTCCGCTTCTCAGTTCCCTCCTCCTACAGACTAGGGATAAGGACAGTGCTCGTCTCCGGGGCTCGTGTGGGGATTAAAGGTGTTAATAAGGTAAGGTGCTCAACAAATGCTAGCCATGATCATGATGGCAGGCGTGATGGGCTTTCCATCCTAACAAGGCGCCAAAGAGCACACATGAGTCCAGTCTTTGGAAGGTATAGGACAGGAGACTTCAACTCAATATAAGATAATCCTTTAAATACAGCCTTTAAAAATAGAGCCCCTGGGGCGCCTGGGTGGCACATGGGTTGAGCATCTGACTCTTGGTTTCGGATCAGGTCATGATCTCGTAGTCATGAGATCGAGCCCCACGTCGAGCTCTGTGCTCAGCGTGGAGTCTGGTTGGGATTCCCTCTCCCTCTGCCCCTCCTGTTTGTTCTCTCTCTCTCTCATGAATGGATGAGTAAGTCTTTAAAAATAAAAATAAAAATAGAACCTCTCTCCTAGGCCTCCCCACCACTGCACTTGATTAACAGTGCAAGAAAAATGCCAACAAAACCAACCGCAAGACAATCTTTTTTAGAAAGTGCTCTGAAAATCTCTCCCACATGCTTTTTGATCTCAGCTTCTTTGCATACCGCCTTTCACTCTCCGGCCTTGACTGACTCCGGCCAACTAGAATTGGGTCTTCCTCTCCCTCAAAGCCTTTTCAAGTAGACATCTGAATGTCTACCCTCCTCCCAAGGGCCATGCAGGCAGAAGGCTCTTCTGTCCTCAGGACCAAATTTGGGACTATGGCTCACAAATCTTTAAGAAGTAGATCATGTTTGATGTGGTAATACCACTTCAAAGAATTCATCCCAAGGAGATTATCAGAAAATATGCAAATATGTACTTGCCAAGATATTTCTAGCAGCATGCAAATGATGAGGTCTATTGGCTATTGACCTAGAAAGATGCTCACAACATAGTGTCAGAAAAAAAATCATATTATGGGGGCACCTGGGTGGCTCAGTCGGTTAAGCGTCCAATTCTTGGTTTCAGCTCAGGTCCTGATCTCAGAGTCGTAGATCAAGCCCGGTGTCGGGTTTGTGCTCAGTGGGGAGTCTGCTTGAGATTCTCTCTCTCCCGTTCCCTCTGCCCCTCCCCCCTGCACTCTCTCTCACTGAAATAAATTAATAAATCTTTTTTTAAAATCATATTATGTATACCTTAAAAAGTTACACATAGGGGCACCTGGGTGGCTTAGTTGGTTAAGCATCTGCCTTCAGCTCAGGTCATCATCTCGAGGTCCTGGGATCGAGTCCTGCATCGGGCTCCCTGCGCAGTGGGGAGCCTGCTTCTCCCTCTCCCTCTGCCTCTCCCCACTGCTCGTGCTCTCTTTCTTTCTCTGCTCTCTCTCAAATAAATAAATAAATAAATAAATAAATAAATAGAATTTTTTTTAAAAAAATTACACACATACCTACCTCAGTGCAAAGCCTGTGGGATTAGCCTGCTGGCCTTCCTGCCAGGCGCCAGAGGATGAGCAGCATGCAATTGGGAGGTACACGTTGATCTGAAACTATTAACAAAGGAAAGACTGGAGCGTGCAGGAACTCCTCAGGACCATAGGAACACTCCCCGAGAATGATTTGAATTGTCTTACCCTTTGAGAATGTTAAAATTATGTGTTTGGTGAATGAACATTGAACCTAGCTCTCACGGTGCCCTGAACCCCGTACAAACATGAACTCATTCATCCTCCTGACAGCCCCCGAGCCCCCTGGATGAGGTCACAGCCAGAGTGAGGTGAAGGACAGGCCTCATTCTCCCAGTAAGGATGGAGCACAGTTGGGCCTCAGAAACTTTTTCTTGACCCGCCGCTCCGCTGGCCCCTGAAACACCAATTCTAGGAATGATGACAGCCAGGCTGATGGGAAACAGCTCATTTAGAGAATAACACAGAGAACGTGGGAAATTGGATGTTTGGTGCTATTTTGCTGAATCTTCTGTGTGAGTCCAGAAATGGGTGTCTAGGGACCATGTGTCTGATTTTGCTCCCGTGAGATGTTCAGTGACCAGTGCCTCCAACTGTTTCCTTCTGGGTGATCCATGGTGCTGGCAAAGCCCTACCTACCTGTGAGGCAAGAAAGCACATTGGAGAACCTCACGTCCGGGAACTGGTCTCAGGAGCAAGAAGCTGACCCCACGGGAGAAGTGCCATTTAAGAGTAGAATCAGCCATGATACAGGTGAGATCCTATTTCAGTGGACACCAGCAGCTTGCCTAAGGTCTTCTGTTCTTAAAAACTATTGATTTTGGGGCACCTGGGTGGCTCAGTCGGTGAAGCGTCTGCCTTCAGCTCAGGTCATGATCCCAGGGTCCTGGGATTGAACCCCGCATGGGGCTTCCTGTTCAGCGGGGAGTCTGCTTTTCTCTCTCCCTCTGCCACTCCCTCTGCTTGTGCTCTCTCCCCACCCCCCGTCAAATAAATGAGTAAAATATTTAAAAAACTACTGATTTTATCAGAAAGTGGGGCTATGGCTGAGACTTTCTATTTAAACTTCTTCATGGTGATGTGTTACAACAAGATCTGACCTGCAGCAAATTAATAAAAGAATACTTAGCTAACATTCACATTTTTAAAAAATTCTGTGAGCATTGCAGAGCAAATAGGTCTGCAAGCAAGAAGCGAAGATGTGACTTACAGATTAACAATTACCTTTGTTCTTTTTTTCTCCCTCTCCCTCCTTACTTCAACAATTATCTTTGTTCTGACAACCTGTCCAAAACCAGTTCTCTAAAACCTTTCAATAATTCTTAAATTCGTTTAGGAGGATGTTCAAATAGCCAGAAAGCTGAAAGACACAAAAATGCAGGAAAGTAATGTTTCCAAGTTCCACCTTCAACAACTAATGTATGAAAAACCCTTAATTGCTCTCTCCAAACCTTCATCACATCTACAAAAGTATATCCTAACCCTCCCCTCGGCTTCCCTATCATGATTTGCTCCTTGCCCTGTGCCTCTCAGCCCCAGGAAGTTGCCTGAGGCAATGACCTCATGGCCCTTGAATCCAGGCCACACGCAATCCGGTGGTGAAATTTACCGTTAACAGAAATAGAGGGCAAGAAAATATGCCACTCTTCAGACCTGGATATTGTTTTTAATCTTTTACTGACTTTTTTGGCCTCCTGGGTTTTTAAGTATCAATATAAATGGCCAGATGTTTAACTTCTGCCTCTTCATCACCTTTGTGAAGAAAGAAAATGCACCACCCAGTGCATCAGTTCAAATTGGCCCTACCTAGAAGGTCTGACCGGACTATGGTCCTCTTACTGCCATCCCCTTTGCTCTTAGGGAAGACAGTGGCTCCAAGATGGGTGATCAGCACAGGAAATTCACAGCATAAATGCTGGTGGCAAGAGGGAGGTGAGGAACAACACAGAGCTGTTTTAGAATCAATAATTTGTCAGTTATTCATTTAAAGATAACTAACATTTGAAAAACAGTCTTTCATACTCAGAGCCAAACAAAGGTCGAATTGCTCAGTCCTCATTTCTTAATCAAGAATTGTTAGAGTTTGTTAAAGAATTTCATACTCTAACTGGGATGAAAGACCTGAATGTACATCATGGGATGCTCTCTCTATTTTTCAGTTAAATGCTAAAATTCAGAAGCAACCTTGTCTGTTTGTTTGTTTAAAGAAAGAGCTTAAGACAAATAACTATCTGTTTCTGTCGTCCAGACAAGCTAATGGGTGTGGGGGAGTGACTGCACTTTCCCCATTTTAGCTCATTCTGAAAACATTTTCCAAGGGAAGTGTCTCAAGTGCAGAGTTAAAATTTTTCCTAGGCTTTATTTGAAACTTAACATGTGAGTGAAGCCCCAAAACTGTGATTTCACTTCATCTGTAATTGGATACTCAAGTTTTCAAGAGTGACATTGCAGATTAAGGGGGGACAGCTTGGTTATCCACGTAGAAGAAATGGAATGGAATCCCTACCTCACACCAAACATAAACATCGGTTCTAGATGGGATCAATTAAAACTGAGGTAAAAATGTCATCAAATTAAGCCCTAAACTCAGATGACTTCACTGTTCACAGTAGTCTCTTATTACATGGCTGAGCTCCATCCTACTTAGATTACTTTACCTGCCGTGTGGAACCTGGGTGGGAGGCAGGCTGCTGGGAGTCAGCAGCTGTGGTCTAGGCAAAAAGTACTGAAGGCAGGAATTAGGATAGTGGCAGTTGGGATCGAAAGGTAGGACTGGATTCTGGAAACGTACACTGAGATTTGTTGGTTAGTTAAATGCGGATGGTGAAGGAGACAGTGGAGGAATGCTAATCTCTTCTTGGCCTTGGGAGAGGAAGTGAGAAGGGCTGGTTTATGGAGAAAAACGATATCATTTACTGAAGAAGCTGCCATGCATTGAGGTGATCAGGCACCGTGCCACATGATATATACAATCTAATTGAATGTGTAATGTCACCGAAGCCTCAGGAAAAATTTGTAATGCAGATGTTCTTATCTTAATTTTTTAAATGAGGAAACGAACCTAGAGAGAGGCTAAGGAACTATTCACCATCACAGTGAGGAGGGTCAGTCCAGTGCCGTCGAACCCCAAGCAAGTACCCTAAACCAGTTTGGAATATCTCGAGTTTGAGATATCTGTGGGAATCCATGCAGACTTGTCCAACAGATAATTCAGTGCATGAGTCTGAGCCCCGGGGTTTAGGTCGAGGGAAAGCATTCCAGGCAGAAGGAAGAGCAAGTTGAAATGCCTAAGGCTGGAAAGAGTTTCTCGTTTCCTGTCCATGAGCATCTACTTTTTTCTTCGGGTGAGCTGTACATAACCATCAGATTGCTGAGTTATTGGGGAACAGCATCCCTAACTAGGCACCTCCTGTTTCATTCTCTGGCACTTGGGGGCATGTTAATCTTTGAGGATAACAGACTCTGGCAACTAGCTCCACCATCTCAGACAAGTCCCTGAACTTCAGTCCTCCATCTTCCCATCCATAGAAGGAGAGGCCCCTTTCTCCCTTTGATCCCTGGCCAGCCCTCTGCCGGGTGGTGTTTACTGCCCTCTTGTGGCAGAGGGCTCTTGTTCTTTCCAGTTGATTGACTTAAAAGCTACTGGAATCTAAAAGAATCGTATGTTGCAAGAGTAAAGGCCTGCAGACATATGTTACTATGTTTATACTTGAGTGTCATATTTGCTGATAGCAAGAGAAAGGAGGGGGAGGAAGGAAAGGAAGGAGGAAGTGAGGGAGGGAGGGAGAAAAAAACAAAGAAAATTAAGAAGTCCCCACCTTTTAGATTCCCAGCAAGAACCAAAGGGGCTCCAAACAAATGGTTAACCTTGTTTCTCCTTGACTAGTACTCTCTGAATTTGGATTTGGAAAATGAACTTCATGTGTTTCATTACCCATGTGTACCTTTCACAACAAAGATTAGGTGAAAGAATTTTTTGGCCCACAACTGCCGAAGTTAGAATTTTAAGGTTTTGTGATTTCTAAAATCGAGATCTTAGGATAATTTTTTCCCCTAGATTCTATTAGAATCTATTTATTATCCATTTCAGTATATTTTAATTTTTATGGTTCTAATAGAAATTTGTTTTTTACAGTGGGTTTTTAAGGAATGTGTCAAGTAAATATATATGTTAGCCAGTGTTAGCTTTTTTGGATGAAGCTGAAACACGAATGAAAGTCTGTGAAAGCAAGCAGAGCCCTGACTGTTCTGAGTTGTCGAGAAAGCAGGTTGCCCAGAAGAAAAGTTCATGTAGGACTCAGCAAAGAAGACTGAGCCTGAGGTCAGCCCGGAACAGCATCCCAGGCGGAATCTGGAGCCAGTTCGGCCCTGTCTACATGGCGGCCTCATTCAAGTCAGACCTTGGGCAGGGAAGCAATCCTCTGAAATCAGCTTCTACAAATTATGCTGGAAATGTTGTGATTGAGATATTTGTAAAATCTGGAAGGGTTTTCTATTTTAATTTTTTATTAAGTATTAATTTTAATTTCAGTATAGTTATGTTAGTTATATATAGTTATGTATTCCAGCATTATATTAGGTTCAAGTGTACCATACATACAGTGAGTCAACAAGTCTATACCTTACTCAGTGCTCATCAGGACAAGTGCACTCTTTAATCCCCATTCCCTATCTCACCATCCCCCCACCCTCCTCCCCTCTGGTGACCATCAGTGTGTTCTCTATAGTTAAGAGTCTGTCTTCTTGGTTTGTCTCTCTCTTTTTCCCTTTGCTCATTTGTTTGGTTTCTTAAATCCCACATAAAGTGAGATCATATGGTATTTGTCTTTCTCTGACTGACTTATTTCACTTAGCATCATACTCTCTAGCTCCATCCATGTTGCCACAAATGGCAAGATTTCATTCTTTTTTATGCCTGAGTAATATTCCGTGTGTGTGTGTGTGTGTGTGTGTGTGTATCACATCTTCTTTATTCATTCATGTAGATGGACACTTGGGCTGCTTCCATAGTCTGGCTATTGTAAATAAAGCTGCTATAAACATAGGGCTGCCTGTATCCCTTTGAATGAGTGTTTTTTGTATTCTTTAGCTGAATACCCAGTAGCACAATCAATTACTCAATTGTAAGGTAGTTCTATTTTTAACTTTTTGAGGAACCTCCATACTGTTTAAATCTGGAAGGTTTTTAAACTTTAACTGTGTATCAACTCTAACTAATCCATACACAGATTATATGGGACAAATTGAAAATCCCAGGTCAATGAGCCTTGCTCCTTCCTCCCTTTCTTGCATGAGGATATCCATGGAGAATGTAATATGATAAAAGAGTATAAATGCAAAAGTAAATCTGTTTAAAACACCTTCCTAGGTCAGTTACAATTCAAATATAAATTACTTGATTCTCACACCACTGCTTCTTTCTTTAGTGCAGGTAGTCAAGAATTTACTAACTCCATAGGCGAAAACTGCTGGTAATTATCTAGAATCACCAAAGTTTAATAGGGCAGATAAACCTCTTTTTTTCTTGTGGTGTTCCTTAAGGTGAAATGTAAGGTTTCCCCCCCACTTCTGTTTTATTTTTTTTTTTAAGATTTCATTTATTTATTTAGAGAAAAAGAATGAGCAGGGGGAGGGGCAGAGGGAGAGCGAGAATCTCAAGCAGACTCCATGCTAAGCTTGAAGAGCCCTATGCAGGGCTTGATCCCGTGACCCTGAGATCATGATCTGAGCCGAAATCAAGAGTCCAAGATGCTTAACTGGCTGAGCCACTCAAGCGCCCCTCCCCCACAGTTTTAAAGGAGACATTCAATATATTTAAGAAGCACTTATTAAGCACATGCAGTATACTACATAGGAATTGAGGATTCAGGGATGAGTAAGTCACAGTTCCTGCTCTCAAGAGGTTTACAGCCAGGTAAGAGGAAGACAGGCGGACGGACGGACGCAGGGCAGTATGCAGACCGTGGGAGGCACAGGGATGAGGTGACATAGGAGGCCCAGGAAAGAACCCCGGAGGGAGAGAGGGCTGTATGGAGGGAGGTCAGACTCACAGAAGGAGGCTGCTTTGGCAAATGTTGAAGGAAGAGCAGGATTTTTGTCAGGCAGATAAGAGCATTTCATGCAGAGGGAAAAGCCTGTGGTCAAACCCAGAATCATTGAACAGCATGGTATGTGCAGAGAACTGGTGATTCAATGGAAGACTGGCTCGGTGCTGGCTGGGATAGTGACCTGGGATTTTGAACTTCACCCTGGGGATGCTGGGAAGCCCTTGATCAAGGGTAGGCAGCACAGTGATGGGGTCACATTTGTGTGGTTGGAGACATGCCTGAGGGTGTAAATTGGTTTGATGGTGAGGGTGAGGGTGAGGGACAGGGCCCTGGTGACCCCCAGGTTCCTTGCCTGGGAGTGTTTGGTGGGAGGCCTCCTGGAGCAAGAGAGAGAGAATGCTGGAGGAGGGGCAGTTTCAAGGGGATTACATAGTGAATTCAGCTTTGAAATCTAGCTTTTGTGTGGATTAGAAGTTTTATCTACTCCGTCGGTCCAGCCAGCCCTCTTCTGTGTGTCCGTATGTATCTACATACGTACATATGTTTCCATCTGTCTGTCTGTCTAGTTTTCAGTCTCCAGTTTTATCTGATGGTTTTGATGATCTTTGTCTGAGTTTATTATTTCACTATGGGCTGTAAAATGGTGGTGTTGCTGTTGTTTTCTGATATCACAATTTCCCTCCCTCCTGGTATTTGGTTGCTCTGAAATATGGTATATATGGGACAGGTCCGGTAAGTGTTTGATTCCCTTCCTTTGATCGGGACCAGAAATTTTTTTTTTTTATACCATTATTAAGACTTTAGTCTATTTTTTT
>NC_138372.1:5116808-5131061 GCF_054177405.1 Leptonychotes weddellii
TCAATAGACGCTTCCTCTATTACAAAAGCCAAGTGAGCAGATGGTGGCTTTATTATTTTTTAAATGTATAAGTATTTCCTAATTGTCGATAAAATTATTCGTCTAATAAAAAAATTATAAAAATAAAGCTATGGCCTTAAGATGCGGCATATCTAAGCACAATTACATGCCACTTATGATCCTGGGGATTTGTTTGGATGCCAGTCCCTGGAAATGTGGTCCCAAGACCTGGATGGGCAGAGGGCTGAGCTGGAGCTTCCAGGGAGCAGGTGCAGAAAGAAAGGGAAATGTCTGGCGGGGGAGGAGGGCAGCAGGAGGAGGAGGCCCCCGAAGTGAGAGCAGACAAACTCTTAGCTGGCATGTGTTTTTCTTGAGTTTTTATTCTATGTAATATGTCAGAAAAAAAAGGTGTATTCTGCCAAGCTGGATAATTTTTAGAAACCTCTCCTGAGCACATAAGGAGGAGAGAAAGAAACCTAAGAACACAAGAGTATGAGTGCCTATGTGGCCAGTTCACTTGGTTTACCCTCTGGCCACCTCTGACTCTTGTCTGAATGCAGTCATTTGCTCATTCACGCGTTCACTGTACTTTTACTGAAGACCTACTACGTGCCAGGCACTGGGCGGGGTGCGGGGGACACAACAGTCAACAGAACAGCCTGTCTCTGCCCTCATCGTGGTTTTTAAAGAATTATTTATTTTTTTCAAATTGAGGTAAAATATACATAACATAAAATTTACCATTGTAACCATTTTTTAAAAAGATTTTATTTATTTATTTGACAGAGAGAAGGAGAGCACAAGCAGGGGGAGCGGCAGGCAGAGGGAGAGGGAGAAGCAGTCTCCCCGCTGAGCAGGGAGCCTGATGCGGGGCTCGATCCCAGGACCCCGGGATCATGACCCGAGCCGAAGGCAGATGCTTAACCAACTGAGCCACCCAGGTGCCCCATTGTAGATATTTTTAAGTGCACAGGTTACAGGCACGAAGCACATTCACTCTGTGCAGCCCCCACCACCATCAGCCCCCGTGAGTTTTCTCATCTTGCAAAACTGAACTCTGGGGGCGCCTGGGTGGCTCAGCCGTTAAGCATCTGCCTTCAGCTCAGGTCATGATCCCGGGGTCCTGGGATCGAGCCCCGCATCGGGCTCCCTGCTCAGCGGGAAGCCTGCTTCTCCCTCTCCACTCCCCCTGCTTGTGTTCCCTCTCTTGCTGTGTCTCTCTCTGTCAAGTAAATAAATAAAATCTTAAAAACAAAAACAAAACAAAAACCTGAAATCTGTCCCCGTGAAACACGAAGGCCCCCTTTCCCGGAGGAGGCTGCTGTGTAGGGCACCGCTTCTGTTATCATCCTGTGGGTTTCAGCGTATTCATTAACCTGTCTTCAGAAAGATTGAATAAGGGATTAAAACGGCCCTTATAACAAGTACCCAATTACTGTGTAAAATCTAAATGTGGAGTCCTTTTGCTCCTCAGCCAGTATCTTCAACCTCCTGGTCCCTTTGACCTTCTGTCGCTCCCTCCTGGAAAACCTCAGCCCGGGAGCAGTTTGCCCCACCTCTCCTGAGCCATGGCAGGAACCTCCATCTGCCTGTAGTGTATCTGCCCACATCCCTGAAAGGAGAGGGCTCTCCTGGGTCTTGGCAACAATCCAAGCCTCCAATAAAACAGGTCCCCCTCTCCCATCCTCCAGCCTCCCCTGCGCCCCCCCATACCTGCAGAGGATCCCAGAGAACCTTCTAGGAAGTACCCCTTCTGTTCTCTTCCATCAAGATCAGGAGACTACGAGCCTTTGCATTCATCTGGCCCCATCCTCCTATGAAACCGGTATCTTCCATCCTCCCTGTTCCCTATGTTCTGGCCCGTCCTCTGGGTCACCAGGCACCAGCTGCTGCGACCCCCATTATAGACTCTCTCAAACATCTGCATCTCACCTTGTTTGATTCTCTCCAATTAAAAGAGAACACAAGAGGGCGCGTGGGTGGCTCAGTCAGTTAAGCATCAGACTCTTGATCTGAGGTCAGGTCTTGATTTTAGGGTTGTGAGTTCAAGCCCTGCATTGGGTTCTATGCTGGGTGTGGAGCCTACTTAAAGAGAGAAAGAGAATACAGATTAGAAGGAGGGCGGAAGATGGCAGCAGAGTAGGAAGACCCTAAGCTTGTCTCATCCCACAGACACAACTAGATAACTATCAAATCTTCCGAAGTACCCCAGAAATCAACATGAAGACTGGCAGAATGAACTCCACAACTAAAGGGAGAGAAGAGGCCACATCGAAGAAGGCAGGAAGTGCAGAGACATGGTTTGGGGGCGAAACAGATCGTGGCTGCTGTGAAGAGGACGGAGCCCTGGTCATGGAAAAGGGTGTGAGAAAGTAACACGCAGCGGAATGCACAAGGCACCGTTTCCTTCCCCCCACCCCTCAGCCTAAACACAGAGTCACCTTCAGGAAGCAGGCAGCATGGGCACAGGCTGCCTAACTTGCTTACACCAGGTGCCACCCCATCCCCACTCTGGTGGGATTGTGCTTTTCAGTCACACTTGCCTCAGTCCTAGCAAGGAAAGCCCCTTCTCCAAAAGACCAGCACAAGCTCCTGCCCACACCACATCTCCTGACCAGAGAGTTCTACAGGGCCTCAGTTCTGGTGGAGGTGGTGTCAGGTCTCACTTCACAAGGAGACCAGAGCACACCTAGTTAAAACTCACCACACTCAGGCCAGGGACCAAACACTGCCCACAGCAGGCAAGGGCTCAGAGCCTCTGCAGATGACTCACCTGAAGGATAGAGCAGTCAGAACACAACAGCAGAGTACACGCAGCACCCACCAGAGACACTCCCTGGACAGTACATGACCTCTTCTTCAAAAAACCATTACTCTCAGGAGCAGGACACATAACTGGCTTTTCTAACATAAGGAAGAAGGCAGAGACTTGGACAAAATGCCAAGATGGAGGAATTCATCCCAGATGAAAGAGCAAGATAAGACCACCGCCAGAGATCTGAGTGAAACAAATATATGTAACATACCTGATGGAGAATTTAAAGCAACAATCATAAGGATGCTCGCTGGGCTTGAGAGAAGAAAAGAAGACATCAGGGAGACCCTTCTGCACAGATAAAAGAGTTAAAAAAAAGAATCAGAGATGAAGAGCCCAATAAACAAGATTGGAAACAGGCTTGATGTAATGAACAGCAGGCTGGAAGAAGGAGAGGAGTGAATTTGTGACACAGAAGATAAAGTAATGGAAAATAATGAAGTTCAAGAACAGAGAGAGAAGAATTATGGATCATGAGAATAGACTTAGGGAACTCAGTGACTCCATCAAATGTAATAACATTCATGTCATAGGAGTCCCAGAAGAAGAAAAGAGGAAAAGGGGGCAGAGAATTTATTTGAAGGAATTATAGATGAAAACTTCCCTAATTGGGGAAAAGAAACAGACATCCAGATCCAGGAGGCACAGAGAAGGCCCATCAAAATCAACAAAAGCAGACTGGCACCAAGACATATTGTAAGTAAGCTGGCAACATATAGTAATAAAGAGAACACGGGGGCACCTGGGTGGCTCAGTTGGTTGGGCGACTGCCTTCGGCTCAGGTCATGATCCTGGAGTCCCTGGATCGAGTCCCGCATCGGGCTCCCTGCTCGGCGGGGAGCCTGCTTCTCGCTCTGACCCTCCCCCCTCTCATGTGCTCTCTGTCTCTCTCATTCTCTCTGTCTCAAATAAATAAATAAAATCTTTAAAAAAAAAAAGAGAGAGAACACGGGTTAGCTGTGTGGGTCCACTTATATACGGATTTTTTTCCCCATGAATACAGTTCTATAAATGTATTTTCTGTTCCTTGTAATTTTCTTGATTTTGTATTTTCTCTGGCTTACTTTATTGTAGGAATACAGCATATAATACATATCACATTTACTATATGTGTTAATTGACTGTGTTGTTATCCTTAAAGCTTCTGGACAATAGTAGGTTGTTAGTAGTTAAGTTTTGGGGGAGTCCAAAATTATAGGCAGGTTTTTGACTGGGGGCACAGAGAGTTGGGTGCCCCTAAACTCCTGTATTTTTCAGGAATCAACTGTACTCCCCCATCACTAGGTTTGCCAAATTCAGCAAATAAATATACAGAACTCAGGGCACCTGGGTGGCTCAGTCGTTAAGCATCTGCCTTCGGCTCAGGTCATGGTCCCAGGGTCCTGGGATCGAGCCCCGCATCGGGCTCCCTGCTCCGCGCGAAGCCTGCTTCTCCCTCTCCCCCTGCTTGTGATCCCTCTCTTGCTGTGTCTCTGTCAAATAAATACATAAAATCTTTTAAAAATAAATAAATAAATAAACAGAACTCCCAGGTAAATTTGAATTTCAGATAAACAACGGATAATTTTTAGTAAAAGCATGTCCCAAATGCTGCCTGGGGGATATTTATACTGAGAAATTATTGTTTCTCTGAAGATTGGATTTAACTGGGCATCCCATGTTTTATGTGATGCTCTACCCAAGACCACAGGCAGCCCCTAGGTCCCACACCATCTCCTTTCTTTCCCCGTCTGACTCTTGAAAAGTGTGAGTGCATTTGCTGTCACTCTCCATGCCTTTCTTGGTCTCAGCACTTGGCTTTCACAGTTAACACTCCCTCGCAAAGCCTTCCAGTAAGGTGACTGTCTTGTTGCTAAACCTAAGGTATGTTTTGTTGTCACTTCCTGGCCTCTTGTTGACCTTTGGCCATCCTGACTCTTCTCTCATCTACTGGATTCTGGAGACCCTGCCCTGGCCTCTGCGAGACCACTTTCCCCCGTCCCTCTCTCCCACCACCAACTTGGCCCTCTGCCGGGCGCCCCTAGGGTCCGTGCTGACACTGAACCAGCTCCTTCTGGCCCCAGCATCTCCTGCAGGACCTGGGCTCTGCCTACACACCATTACCCCCAGCTGCCCAGGTCAGAAACCAGGAGCCGCACTCCAAAAGGCTCACCCTGACTCCTGCAGGAGCCCCTTCATCTGGCTTGGAGTCCACTCTTGTCTCTCATTAATCCATTTTCCTGACTGTAATCAGGGAGCTCTTTCCCAAGTGCAAATCTAATCAAATCCCTTCCCTGGTTCCGAAGTCAGTGTCCACAGTTTAAAATCCAAGCTTCCCAACATAGCCTGTAAAACCTGGGTATGTGTTCCCTGCTGGCCCTGCAGCTTCCCTCATCTGCCCTCGGTCCCCAGCCCCCGCCTTCCCTCCCCTTTGCCTGGGCCCTTTGCTCCTTCTAGGAAGCACACACTGGGAGTAGACAACTCCTCCTCACCCTGCCCCCAAGCCTTCCCTCCTTCCTCCACCCCTTCTTGAGCGGGCTTTCCACCACACAGAGCCCCACTTCCACCCCATAACAACAGCTGTCTCCCTACCAGGCTGAGAGAACCCTTCCAACTACTTTCACAGTGGTATTCCTGGCACACAGTAGGTCTTGGTGACATTACGTCTCTTCTCAGGTTGTACCGGTAGTCCCCTGGACTCAAAGCCCTCAGGTGGGCAGTGGGTCCTTTATCTCTGTGCCTTCCCATGGTGCCTGGTGCAGAGCACTGGAGGGATGCTAGTTCAGTGGAGTGGTGATCTGTATTTCAGAGTCAGCATCAGCTTCTTCAATGAATTTGTAAGAGACATATTTGAAAGGTTTCAATGACAATTAATTTGAAGTACAACTATCAGAATCTATATTGATAAAAAAAAGTAACGTTCATTTTTATGTATCTAAAATGTTGGGAGCAAGAAATCCCAAACTCTAAATCTTTCACATACCCTGGCACTAAAGTCTGCTTCCATGGTTTACAAAGAACGGCATGTTATTCCATGATTAGCATTTACGATTTGATGTTGCCATAGTAATATGAAGGTTTTTTTTTTTTAATAAGCTCTTTTCTTAGATATTCTTCTTTTCTGTGAAAATGATAGCTTTGTGTTTTTATTACAGAGCCCTTTTTTTTTTAAAAACATCAGTAATGACCAGCCTCCCCACCCCATCACACACAGACCACATATAACACACCCAAGCTGAGGTCCATGGGTACCTCTCACCCACAAATGGAAAGGTCTGCTCTGCACAGAAGAAAGACACCCACTTTAGCAGCCATGTGCTCCTCATATCAAAAGTTTCCATGAGAATGATACCTTCCTCCAGAAAAGAAAATAAAAATTTGTTTCAGAAGTAACCTAAGCTTGCTTTTAAGCATTTAGAAAACTGTTTCCAATTTGTACATCCCTAAATATGCTCATTTATTTTTGCAAAAATGCACACTCATTTCTATCAAACTATCAGATTCCTAAATTAATACCCAAAGGGGATCATATTATTCTGTCTTGGTTTTCTTTCTTTGTTAACTGTTATTTAGGGGGAAAATGACTCCTACCCCAAGTTCCTTTGTTTTTCATTTATAAGTTTTATACATTATACCAAAATATACCATGATAAAAGTATCATACAGTCTGAGTAATAAACACAGAATAAACTGGACTTTCTGTGTTTTTAATCTGGGACAGATGAGTTTAGTTGAGTTAGCGAAGGTGACCCAAGACGGTAGAGCATGACCGATCCTTTTGTGTATGTGGATAATGGACCACAGAGAATTATACACCAGGTGCCCAAAGCTGAGAGGGAAAGCCACATTAGAATTTATACCCCAGCCTTGGTCTTGAAGTGGCGCTGGTAATCCACAAGATTCAAAGACAAATGAAGGTACTTGATCTATTTAAATTAAAACAACAAATTTTTTTCTGAGCACATATAATTACATCATACACCAAAACGTTAAAAAAAATGCATCCTTTAAAGAAGGGAGGAAAATGGAAATACCTATTATTACATTATATTTCTTTCAGGCAGTAGTTTTCTTGGAATGTGGCTGAAGTTCAGATCCAAGTCAAAGATGATAGAACCACTGGCTGACTCATCAGCAAATTATTCTTTTCTTCCCCAGAAAAATCATTTGGTAAAATTCAATATGCATTCATGATTTAAAAATAAAAACTAACCCTCTTCACAAGCCAGGAGCAGAAGGGAACTTAACCTGATGGAGTATATTTAAAAAAAAATTTTCCTGAAAATATCCCCTATAAATAAGATGGAAAAGACTATTACATTGCACTGCAAGACCCAGCACTAAGTCAAGCAGAAAAGACATAAAAAACAAAGGATTAGAAAAGGAAGAAACTATTATTATAACAAATAACATGATTGAACAGAAAACCCAAAAGAATCTACATACGTACTATCAAAAATAATAAAGAAGTTTAGCTAGGAGACTGGCTATAAACTAATATAAGCAAATCACCTACATCTTTATACTCTGACAACAAACAAAACCACTTAAAAAGCGAACACAGCGGTGCCTGTGTTGGCTCAGTTGGTAGAGTGTGCAACTCTTGATCTCAGGGTTGTGAGTTCAAGCCCCATGTTGGGCATGGGGCCCACTTAAAAAAAATAATAATAATAAATAAAAATTATAAAATAAGAAGCAAACACAAAGCAAGGTACCTAGAAATAAATCTAATAAATGATGTACAAAGTTTCTGGAGAAACTTTATAAAATTTTGTGGGACATTAAATTAAATATTTGTCCTACCAGGTATCAAGAGCTTTTATAAAGCTGCTGTAACAAAGACAGTGTGGTATTTGCATGGGGACAGTCTTCTTGACAAATGGAACAGAACAGAGAGCGTAGGAATGGATGCACGGACATGTGGAAACTCGGTGAAGGACAGAGGTGGTGGTGTAGATCCGCAGAGAAAAGGACCATGGAATAAATGGCATTGGGTCTAATGGTTATCCGCACACAGAACTCACAGTTGGACCACGACCTCACAACACATGCAATAGGCAGTTCTTGATAGTTTAGACTTAAGTAGACACTTAAAACTTTCAGAATAAAAGGTGAGAAAGTATCTTTATGATACTGGGGCAGGGAGGGGCTTCTTTAATCGGGAAAGAAAAAATGTGTTAACTATATAAGAAATGAGCTGTACATTTAACCAAATTAAGGTAAGAATTTTTTTGCTTATTACTGGAAAGACTGAAAAAGCCATAATGTAAAAAAGAAAAAGATTACAAACAAGGCAGATATTTATAACATATACAAGTGACCAAATATTATTATCTAGAATATATGAAGAACTATGAACCAATAAGAAAAAGACAACCAAGTTTTTAAAAATGAATGGAAAATGGGGCGCCTGGGTGGCACAGTGGGTTAAGCCTCTGACTCTTGATTTCAGCTCAGGTCATGATCTCAAGGTCATGGGATGAGCCGGCTCCGTGCTCAGCAGGGAACCTGCTTGAGGATTCTCTCTCCTCTTCCTCCCCCTCTGCCCCTCCACGGATGCTCTCTTTCTCTCAAATAAATAAATCTTTTTAAAAAATGAGCAAAAAACATGAGCAAGTGTTTCACAAAAAGAAACACAAATGATGTAAGAACATGTGACAAGATGCTCATTAGTAATTTGGGAAATGCAAATTAGACCACAGTGAGATGCCCTCTTAAACCCACTAGATGGGCAAAGTTAAGAGTTTGACGATCCAGGAGGGTAGCAAGGATGGGATTCAGTGAGGCTGACAGGTGCATGACTTAGAACCACTGTTCTGAAAAGCAGTTCAGCACCACAGCGGACTTCTTATTGTTCAGGCATATTTTCTGGTCCTCCCTGGGTGAAGATTATGCCTTCCACCCTGTTGATGCACAGCTTCACTGTGTGATTTGCTCTAAAGGTTAGAATCTAGCCAACCAGCTGTGAGCAAAGTGGCCAGTACCCCTTGGTCATGAGACACCCAACATTCCAAGTGGAAGCTGCTCCTTCCACCTAAACCCGAGTGACATAATGTGGGATGGAGCCACGGCCAGCATGTGATGACAGCAAGAAATGCATCTCTGCATCTCTGTTGTTTTGCTGTAGTCCATTAAGATTGGCGGGGGGGTGGTAAGGAGGATCGTTTTTTATTTCTGCATAACTGAGCTCATAAGGTTGAACATTCGTGTGCCCTAAGACCCAGAAATTTCACTCTAAGGAAGTTTCCCTAGAGACACTTCCACAAGACACACACAAAAGAACATTCATATCAACATTGTCTATAATTGCAAAAAAAAACTGGAAACAACTCAAACGTCCTTTGGTTCAGAATGGATCGATAAATTACGGTATATTTGTAAAATGATACAATCATCAGAAAGAATGCATTCTAGTTATACACAATAACATGAATGAGTCTTTATAAATAGAATTTTGAGTGATTAAAGCAAGTCACATACAGCATAATACCATTTTCATAAAGCTCAAAAACAAGCAAAATTAAATAACATAGTTTTGGGGTACATAAATATATGAGCAATGATTCTTTTTTTAAGCAAGGGAATGGATCAAATTGAGTTCCGAGAGAGCGTGCCTGGGGACAAGGTGGGGAGGTAGGCAGATGAGGGAGGGAAGCAACACAGATGGTGGTTGACCTTGACTCTGACCCTATGAAGGGTCAGATGGTCAATATTGTAGGCTTTGTGGGCCTTACAGTGTCTTGTCTCTACTCAAATCTGCTGTTGTAACGCAAAAGCCACCTGAGTGTGGTTGTTTGTTCCAATAAAACTTTATTTATGGACTCTGAAATTTGAATTTTACATACCTTTTCATGTCATTAGATATTAGTCTTCTTTTGATTTGTTTTTAACTATTTAAACATGTAAAAAATCATTTTTAGCTCATAAGCCATCCAGAGACACGTGACCCCTCATATCTGGCCTGTGGGAGTTTGACAACCCCGCTCTAGTCCTCTGTTTGGGCTATGGGTTCATGGGACTTCATTCTACCATTATTCATTCCCATCTGTTCCATTTATCTAGGGTATGTGCCAGATATTATTTTTAATGTTCTTAAGAATTAAAAACACATAAGCTAATTTTTTTAAATGGGCAAAACAGATGAAGGGGATTAAGAGACACAAACTTCTAATTATAAAATAAACAAGTCACAGAGATGAAAAGTACAGCGTCGGGAATACGGTCAATAATACTGTAATAACATTGTATGGTGACAGATGGGGACAATACTTATCGTGGTGAGCACTGAGTAATGTACAGAATTGTGGAGCCTCTATGTTGTACACCTGAAACTAATATAACATTGTTTGTCAATTATACTTCAATAATAAATAAAAAATTTTAAACAACAACAAAGAACCAAAATGTAAGCCCTGGTTCAGAGAGGAGCAGCACGAAGCAGAAGATACGAAGATGGAGGGGACCACAAAATTTGCAAAGACATTGGAACTCTTTCCAAAACTCTCCCTCAAGGTCTGAGATCTTTTTCCCTTGACCTCAAATCTGGGCACTGTCATAATTTCCCCCCTCATATCAGTAGAACTCATTGTCTTGAATATCTGAACCAATGGAAAATTTGGTTGGGGGTATTTCCTGCATCTTATGGCTTTTTGTCATATGTTATATTAGCACACACACACACAAAATGGAATTGATTTTTAACTATCATTTTAGCTGGGCCATTAGCCTACGTGATGTAATTTTAAGTATAATTCTCTTTGGATTTCAAAAACAAACTAGCTGAAGCCTATTAAGCATTATCTAGAAAATGCCCCTTTCCCACAAGCTCTGTCCCATACATGCGCTAAAAGGGGTACATTTTTTAAAGGCCAACCTGTCAGTATTTTGAGAAAACTTGGGGGTAATCCTGAGTCTTATCTAGGACCAGTGTCTTCAATTTAAAAAGATATGATGGTGGGATCATTCATGTTTCTCCTGTGATTCTTCTCAAGACAGTCCCAGTGGAATTTTGGGTTTCTGCTTTACAGCTCACATTCTCCCTCTTCTTCTTCTGGAAATCGGCAACTACAGGCATCTTCCTCTTGAGCAGTTTGTACTGGTCTCATAAATGCTGAAAAGTGATTTAAAAACAACTTATCTTTTGCTGTTTGTTTTAGCCATTTAACATCCAGTTTCTGTAAATCACAGTCACAGGACATCTCTAAGTCACAACCATGCTCAACTCTAATTTGAACAAGTTTATCAATAAGAGAGATAATAGCAAGTAGGAGCTTTTTCTCAGGATTATTTACAATTTCTTCTTACCAATTACTCTTATTGGTCCTGAAAAACTATTTTCTTTATTTTCTACGATGGCTAAAAACTTGAGCATGAATCACTATAGCACAAAATTAGTCATATCCCAAACGTAACCATAGTTTCAATTAAGCAGTATGGATTTTAGTCTTGAGGGTTACTCAGATTACACACTAGACAGTTTCTTTTGAATGAAATGCTTATGGCACCAAGATATTAAAGATACTCCCACTACTTCTATCTATCGGCAATTAAAGAATTGATTTGTACATTAATTTCCTGGTTTCCTTTTACATGTTAGGGTGAAGTATTTGTGTTACTGCTGAGCAACTTTTCATCTTTCTAAAAAAGATTTTATTTATTTATTTGAGAGAGAGAGAGAGAGTGTGTGTGTGTGTGTGTGCAAGTCGGGGGTGGAGGGTGAGGAGCAGAGGGAGAGGGACAAAAAGACTCTGTGCTGAGTGTGGAGCCCAATGTGGGCTCAATCTCAGGACCCTGAGATCATGACCTGAGCCAAAATCAAGAGTTGGACCCTTAACTGACTGAGCCATCCAGCCCTGAGCAACTTTTCATCTTAAACAGATCTTTTTTTATAGCCTGACAAAGCAAAAGTGCCTGCCTTAATATTACATGCTTTTTGCTGTAAAAAAAAATAACCAAGGGGAGTGACATCACAAGAGGGCAACATAGTTTGTTCCCAACTTTGGTCTCCTTTATAAGAACAGCTAACAACTATTCAAGAACAAGACACCACTGACAGAATCCTAGAACATGGGGATGAGGCTGGAGCACCCACCTCTGCATCACAAAGACCAAAACAGACTGTTTTAGGAGGGTAAGAGAAGCAGTTACCATTGACCACATTGCCCCTCTGGCAGGCCAGGACAGCACCACACAGACAGGTCTCCCCAAGCTTCTGGCTCCTCCAGTGGGAAAAGAGGACCCAAAGGGAACCTCCAGCTTCTCCCAGCATTGGGGTCCCTTTATGGGAGCTCCTAGTCTGATCTCGCACCACAGGAAAGGCAGGGGAACATGCAGCATCCAACCACTGGGAATCTGACTGTGTTGCAGAAGGGAGAGGAGCTTGCAGCAACCAGCACACAGATCTTGGCAGACTGAGTACATATTTGCAGAGTCCAAGTAGCAATCCCAACCAGTAGCTTTGTTTATCTGCAGAGCCAAGTTGAGGGTTCACCCTGACTAGGGAAGTTGATGGGGTGCAAATCTGCCTGATTCAGACCCTCAAACAAGGAGTTTTGCCCACTATAGAGCCTGGTTTGCCCAGGCAAGGAGCTGAATCACAGCTCCAGCTGCTGTGGAGAATTATCAGCACAGAGAGGGAACTTTCACAATTTTAAAAAAGTCAATTTACCCAGAAGACCAGTATTTACCCAGTATTTAGCAATACTAAATATGTGTACATCAATCAAGCTGCAAAATAGGTGAAGCTGGGGGTGCCTGGGTGGCTCAGTCATTGAGCGTCTGCCTTTGGCTCAGGTCATGATCCCAGGGTCCTGGGATCAAACCCCACATCGGGCTCTGCTCAGTGGGAAGCCTGCTTCTCCCTCTCCCACACCCCCTGCTTATGTTCCCTCTCTCACTGTGTCTCTCTCTGTCAAATCAATCAATCAATCTTTAAAAAAAATAGTGAAGCTGAATCTGACAAAACTGAAAGGGGAAATACACAAGCTCACAAATATATTTGGAGAATTAAGTGGATAATAAGGGAATACTATGAATAACTTAAACACATACATTTCACAACTTCAAGGAAATGGACCAATTCCTCAAAAAACACGATCACAACTCGCTCTCTATGAAGTAAATAACCTGAATAGTCCTACAATTATTAAGGAAATTGATTTTGGGGCGCCTGGGTGGCTCAGTTGGTTAAGCGACTGCCTTCGGCTCAGGTCATGATCCTGGAGTCCCTGGATCGAGTCCCGCATCGGGCTCCCTGCTCGGCAGGGAGTCTGCTTCTCCCTCTGACCCTCCCCCCTCTCATGTGCTCTCTCTCAAATAAATAAATTTAAAAAAAAAAAGAAAGAAAGATTCATCTCAACTTTCTAAAAAAAAAAAAAGGAAATTGATTTTGTAATTAAAACTCTTCAAAAAGAAAATCTTCAAGTCCAGATAGTTTCACTAGAGAATTCTACCAACTATCTAAAGAAGAATTAACATCACTCTACACAATCTCTTCCAGCAAATAAAGAAGGAACACAACCCAACTTATTTGAGGAAGCCAGTATTACTCTGATACCAAAACCAGACAAAGACAATTCTAGAAAAAAAAAAAAAATAGACCACTATCCCTCATGTGAATGTAGCTACAAAAATTCTTAACAAAATATTAACAAATAGAATTAAGCAATATATAAAAAGGATTATATACCATGACCAAGTGAAATTTAGTCTAGGGATGCAAGGCTGGTTCAATATTCAAACACGAATCTATGTAATCCACCATCTTAGGCTGATGAAGAAAAGTCACATGATCATATCAATTGATGCAGAAAAAGCATTTGACAAAATTAAACACCAGAAAACTAGAAATAGAGGAGGGACTTCCTCAACTTGATAAAAAAGATCTACTAAAAACCTATTGTTTACATCATACTTACTGGTGAAAGACTGAATGTTTTTTCCCTAAGATTAGAAGTGAGACAAGGATATTCACCCTGACCATACTTTATTTGACATAGTGCTGGAAGTTCTAGCTAACATAAAATCAAGAAAAAGAAAAAAAAGAAATGCAGATTGGAAAGGAAAAAATGAAACTGTCTCTATTTACAGATGACATTATAGTCCATGTAAAATCCCAAGGAATTTACAACATGCTCCTAGAACTAATAAGTGAGTTCAGCAAGATCACAGAATACAAGATCAATCTATGAAAATCAACTATACTCTTATAGAATAACAGCGAACAGCTGGAAAACAAAATTTAATATAAAATACCATTTGCAATTCTTAAAAAAATTTACATGCTAAGGATTGGTATGCTGAAAACCACAAAATGCTGATGAAAGAAATAAAAGAAAAAGAAATAAAAGAAATGTCTTTACTATGTTAAGACATAAATACTTAACATAGTAAAGCCATCAATTCTCACTAAATTAATATACAGGTTTACCACAGTTGCTATCAGAATCCCAGCTGACGGG
>NC_138372.1:5131561-5175585 GCF_054177405.1 Leptonychotes weddellii
CTGGGTGGCTCAGTTGGTTAAGCGACTGCCTTCGGCTCAGGTCATGATCCTGGAGTCCCTGGATCGAGTCCCGCATCGGGCTCCCTGCTCGGCAGGGAGTCTGCTTCGTCCTCTGACCCTATCCCCTCTCATGTGTTCTCTCTCTCTCATTCTCTCTCTCTCAAATAAATAAATAAAATCTTTAAAAAAAAAAAAAGAATCCCAGCTGACTTCTTATAGATACAGATAAGATTGTCCTAAAAATTTATATGGAAATGCAAAGGAAGTAGAATAGCTAAAACAATGTTGAAAAAGAAGAATAAAGTGGGAAAAATCCATCTACCCTCTCCCTACTTTCAAGAACTGTTTTATAGCCACAGTAATCAAGACAGTGTGGTCCTGGCAGAGAATAAACACACAGAACAGTGGAACAAAAGGGAAAAACCAGAAATAGCCCCTGCACAAGTATAATTAACTGATTTTCGAGAAAGCCACAAAAGCAATTCAGTAGAGGAAGGATAATGTTTTCAACAAGTGACGCTGGAGCAATTGGACATCGAAGGCAAAAAAAAAAAATTCTTGACCTAAACCTCTCACACCTTATACAACACTTAACTAAAAATAAACCACGATTTAAATGTAAAACATTGAGAAAGGAGAAAATAAAAATCTTTGCGATCCAGGACTTGAAGAGTTCTCAGACATGACTCCATAAATGAAAAAAACTGGCAAATTGTACTTTATCAAAATTAAAATTTTTTTCTCTGCAGAAGACTCCATGAAGAGGAGGGAAAGGCGAGCCACAGAGTGGGCAGAAACACAAACCACACACCTGCCGAAGGACTCATCTAGAAGGTATCAAGGGCTCTCCAATGTCAACAGTAAGACAGACAAAAATCCAATTAGAAAATAGACCAAAAACATGAAAGAACCTTTCACTGAGGAAAATACACAGTTGTAAAATAAGTACGTGAGGGGCGCCTGGGTGGCTCAGTCGGTTAAGCGTCTGCCTTTGGCTCAGGTCATGATCCCAGGGTCGGGCTCCTTGCTAGATGGGGAGCCTGCTTCTCCCTCATTCTCTCCCCCTGCCCCTGCTTGTGCTCTCTCTCTCTCTCTCAAATAAATAAAACCTTAAAAAAAAAAAAAAAAAAGAAGTACGTGAAAAGATGTTTGACCCTTAGGGGAAGGCAAATGATCACAGTGGGCTATCACTGTATTCCTCTTCGCACAGCTGGGTAAGAAACTGTGGCAGTACAAAATGCTGGCAAGAGTGAGGAAAAAGGATAGCTCATATGCCACTGGTGGAATGTTAATGGTACAACTCCTCCGGAAAGTAGTTCGGCAGTTTCTTAAAACAACAAACCATATGGCCCAGAAATTGCACTCCTGGGCTTTTATGTTAGCAATGTGAAAACTTACGTCTACACATAACCTGTACTCGATTATTCACAAAGGCTTTATATGCAATAGTCAAAAACCGGAAACTATCAAAATGTCCCTCAGTTGGTGAATGGTCAAACAAACTGAGGTTCAACCATTCCACGGAACACTGGTCAGCGGTTAAAACAAAACAAAAAAAAGAGCCCACAGTTGAAGCACATCATGCCTTGGGTAGATCTCAGTGACATTAAGCTGAGTGAAAAAAGCTAATCTGAAAAGGTCACATGCTTATAATCCACTTATATATTGCATGCTTCTATTTATATAACATTCTCTAAGTGACAAAAGTGTAGAGATGGGGGACACCTGGGTCGCTCAGTCGGTTAATCATCTGCCTTCTGCTCAGGTCATGATCCTAGGGTCCTGGGATCAAGTCCTGCATCGGGCTCCCTGCTCAGCAGGGAGCCTGCTTCTCCCTCTGCCTGCCGCTCCCCCTGCTTGTACTCCCTCTCTCTCTGTCTCTGACAAATAAATAAATAAAATCTTTGAAAAAAAAAGTGTAGAGATGGAAAACAGAATTGTGCTGCCAGGAGGGAGTGGGGAGGGAGTGTATGTGACCACAGAGGACCAGCAGGAGGGGATCCTGGTGGTGAGAGAATACTTCTGTATTGATTGTGCTGGAGGTTACGCCAATCTACACATGTGACCAAACGACACACAGCTAGACACACACAATGTGCCAAAGTCAACTGTCTGGTTTTCATATTGTGTTCTAGTTACAGAAGATGTAACCCCATGAACGACACGAGACTTTTCTGTACTGTCTTTACAACTTCCGGCAAACCTATAATTATTTCAAAATAGAAAGTTTTTTTAAATGGCCTAAAAATTTAAAAAATGGATTACAGTTTCATTGCAACTCACTAATTACTCATCACTACTCTTGGCAAAGCATTTGTATTGTAGGTGGGGGTGAAGGCGGGAAGGATAATTCTTTAAATCAGAGATTTTGGTGAGAGCTTGGGGGGGTGGGTAACTGTTTTCCTGTGCATTGTAGAATTTCAGCAGCATCTCTGACTCCTTTCACTAGATGCTCTCCACACCCCCAAGGTTGTGATCATCAAAACTGTCTCCAGACATTACCAAATGTCCCCTCGGGGGCAAAATTGCCCCTGCTTGATAACCTCTGTGCTATGCTAACCAAAAAAATAATCTTTTCCTTTCTACTGTAAAAAGCCTTGCCTCAGAAGAGCTCATATCGAATATGTTTATATTGGTCTTACGTTGTTTGAATAAATACAGGAGTTTCTTTCTGCCATGTTTAAGAACAGAGAAACAGAGCACGAGAAAGAACACCAGGAACAGCACGGCAGCCGAAGTCAGTGCAAGAAAGATGATGATCTGGGGGGTGTGACCTTTAAAAAAAAAAAGCAAAAGGAGAAATACATGCAGATATACAGTTTTGCAAATATACATATATTTATAGTTACATTGGTAAACCCCTAATCACAAGGAGAAGTGGTGCCTTGGACATCTCTAACCAGCTAACCTAATAAACTTGCTTGCACATAAGAAAACTTTTCTTAAAAACCTAAATAATTTTTCCAGAGGCCCACAAAAATTAAATGGCTTGGCCTCTCTAGAATATAGAAAATATGGGACTCCATCATCCCCTTAATTTGACATTATCAAAGGTGTAGTATTTGTCTGGGTAGTTTCACCTTGTTCTGCTTACTAATGTATGTCTCAGATTGCATGACAAACACTTGAAAAAAGTTGATGGGTTTCTTGATGCCAGGATAAAACAAGGAAGGCATGCAGGAGGTGCCCATCGTAGGCAGAGACGTGAGGCATCACAGTATTGGGGTGATTTAGATTCCAATCAGAATAGCCATACTACATCCACTCTGATTCAACAGCAATGAACCAGCTACCTGGATCTCTTGCAGGGGCAGGCGTGGGGGCAGAGGCTATACCTGGAGAGAAGTCAGCCGAAGCTGGTCCACATACTGCGTCACTTTCCTTTGTCCCATTCACAAGTACAGACTTGCCACCCAAAGAACAGCTTAGACCATCCAATGAAAAGAGTTCAAATAATTAATTTAGGTACAGGTCATTCTAATCAAAAATATTGACATTTTCCATCCAATAAAGCAGCCTAGTGACAAAGATGTGTGGGTCTGGGTTCATAGAGATACTACGGAAAACATACACTTGACTGACTGGCTTCCTCTAACTTTCACAGTTCTCCATAATTCACCCTATTCTACCCACCTAACTGGATTCTTCTTTCTTCCCAGGCTGGGGAGCCCTGTCCCACAACTGTCCCCAGACTGTTTTGCCTGGTTAGTCTCTCACCCTCAATTTCTTAAGCATATTTGACCATCTCTGGCATATATGAAGGACAGACAACCTAGCGTAAGGGTTAGGAGTTCCTAATCTTATGATGTGTTGGCATCAGACAGACAAGGGTTTGAGCCCAGGGTCTGTCTCTGTGCAGAATGACCATGGACAAGTTAAGAAAATCTCTCTAAGCTTGTTTTCTCATCCGTAAAATAAGGAATACATGCACCGAGGACTATCGTGAAGAGCAAATGAATGACCCCAGGGACACACTTGTAGGGCTGGATGTTATGAACCCAGACCCACACATCCCAATAAATGGTAGCTATCATCACCACCATCATCATCCCCATCAACATACCATAATCACCATCACCATTGTCCTGTCTTTTCCCTCATCCCTTTACCTAATGCAAACTGACTCTTCCTCCAAAAGCAGTTCAATCCCACTTTCCATGCAGACTCATTGACTTCTCTGAACTTTTGTGTTGAAAGACCTTTAAAAAAAAACTTCCCCAATCTGTACGAACCAATATTTTTGTAATACCTAAGAATGTAAATGGAAAATAATAATCAAAATGATTTTCTAGTAAGAAAATCAAATGAAAAAAAGAACAAAGGCATACAAAATACAAGACCTCAATTTTTATTAGAGTTGATGGACACATATGACTCCGCCAATTGCCAGACACCACAGACTGTCCGTGGACCAGCACCTGTCCACAGACCACACTCTGAGTAGCTCTGGTCCTGATCACACAGGTCAACAGGCATATTCCCATGTGTGCTGTTGGCTGTTTTACTTCTGTGATGGTCTTGTTTGCCCAAGTAGGTGTTGTGTTTTTGAGGGTAGGAAACATAATTTACCCTTCTTGTATTATCCTCAATGCTGGCCTTGCACCCTTGAAGATGGGCTGAGTGATCAGTGAGGAAAGGTAAGAGGCAGCAAAGAGATTGGAAGGAAACAGAACAGCTGGGGCAGACAGTAACAAAGTTCTAGTAAATCTGAGCTAAATGCTCTGGGCAGTATTTCTGGAGAAAATGCCCACTTTGTATCAAATCACTCCTACCTCATACTGTTCACACACTGCCTGTTCATATGCTCTTCTACGCTTATATTTGATAGGCCCACGTGGGGCTTAACTCATGACCCTGAGATCAAGAGTCACATGCTCCACTGACTGAGCCAGCCAGGTGCCCCAGAGAGATTTTTTAAAACTTCAGTGATAACATTCTTTGTCTTTAAAAGTGTTAACCCAGGGATGCCTGGGTGGCTCAGTTGGTTAAGCGTCTGCCTTCAGTTCAGGTCAGGATCCCAATGTCCTGGGATCGAGTCCCTAGTCAGTCTCCTTGCTTGATGGGGAGACTGCTTCTTCCTCTGCCTGCCATTCTGCCTGCTTGTGCTCTCTCTCTCTAACAAATAAATAAATAAAATATTAAAAAAAAAACAACAACCAAACCTTTATAAAAAATAAATAAATAAAAAACCCAAAAATGTTAATCCAGATTCTCTATTTTGAAAGCAAAAGGAAATTATATGTACTTTGTCCAGGGTTGACAGGAGCCATGTTTCTGATCATTAAATGTCCCAAAGCGACAGTCTTTACAACCTGCATAAAAATTAAAGCAACAATAAAAAAGGGAGTTTTTTATGATTTCATAACTTTTCCTGTGATGAACATAATTACATAATAATAAAGTCATTAACTTAATACAATCTACACAGGCTGTTCAACAATGCTTCTTGAAACGAAACCCCAAGATGACTAAAGTTTTTATTCTAATTGTACATAGAGTATTGTATATATATGTATAGAATGTATGCAAAGGCATAATCCTGGTGAATAAAAATGTTGTGATTTCAAATTATTTCCATTGATTGAAAAATAATTTTGTAAATATCATATACTTGACTCAGTGGTTCATCGCATGTTACTTTAAGGTTCTACTAATCTGTTTTACTTTATATAAAAAGGACCAAGACCTAAATTAATGACATATGTCTAGATAAACAGACTTGCACTAGATTGAAGAACAGCAAACCTACCCTCTTTGGTTAATTCTTGACCTTGTTTACAATCCGGTTCACACATGATGCATCCTGCCCCCAAGCAGTGGAATCCTGAGATGCACTCACACTCTGCATTGCTGATGGGGGAACACACCTTCTTGGTCCTGAAAACACCTACAAAGTTTCCCAAGTTACATTACACTTGATCTTTGAATCCAGGAAGCAAATTTATGTTCTGCAATAAAAATCATCCTAAACAAACCTACAAAAACCATGCTCACTCTTATAATGTTCCTAATGACCTTAAAGTATGAAGTTCATTGTTTAAATCTCTATAGAAGACATTTTTACATTTTCCTAATTAAACACTTCTCTCTGGTCAATGAGTGTTGCTTCTAATATTTAAAACCTCAATCTACAAATTATTGCTTTTACAGCAAATTATTTTACTGGACCTGCCTTTTGACAGAGGAACCAGCATAGTTAACACTTAACACTTTCCACCAAGATCAACATACTAGGGAATAAAAACCTGTTGTCCCAACACATGTCCGAATCAACATACATCTTTTAAATCATACCTTCACACTGCCTGCATATGTCACAGGCCGTTTGTCCACTGGTGCTGGAGAAACTGTTTGGAGGACAAGGAAGGCAGATCTGACCCTTGTTTTTCCCACAGAAAGTACCTAAGAAGGTAGATAATAGGTGTACTGTCGGACAATGCATAGTAATCGCCCAAAGCATTATGAAGTTCACAAGAAAACTAGAGTAAGAAACATGATTAGTTTCTAGATGTCACAGTGACCTTATTTTGATTGACTTTTATAATTATACATTTGCAAGGTTGCCTTTAGCATAGCAGCAGAATTACAAATAAGAAAGTATAGATACTGCATCACACAAACCAACAAAAAGAAAACAGTTTCCTTTATCTATTGAACAAAAAAAAATGATTTCTCTTGACTGATCCAGGAGATCAATATGACTGGATTCAGGAGATCAGCATCCTTCATCAGTATACTAACAATACATCTGTCTGCTTCTTCCCCACTCTGTGGAGCCCCCTGCCACTTCTTATTCCTTGCTGTGCCCCCCAGTCTGAGCACAGGTCCTCACAGATAAGGCTGACATTCACTGAGGTCTTGCCATGTGCCATGCACTGTTCAGAACCTATCATAGGATCCTCCCAGCAGAGCAACGAGATAGGTTCTTTCATTATCCCCAGATGCCAAAGCTGGGGCACAAGGGATTAAGTGACATGGCTACATTCACAGCTAAGTTGTAGCACCCAAGAAATATTTGTAAATGAATGAATTTTTAAAAAGTCACTGAAACAGAACTCATTAACCCTGACTACCAGACTAACTGAACCATGAGTTCAACAGAACAGATCAAACACACATGTTAATTTGGTTCTTACCAGCTGGGCATTTACTACAGGAATCCTGCATTGATCTTGTCCTCTCAAAATTCATGACCAACAACACGGCAGCCACTATGTTGTAATAACCACTGCCCATGGTGAAATCTTGCATCGATAGGATATAAACAAAGCAGATTCCAAAGGGTTTTAATCAAAGTAGCTGGTTTCACAAATACCACTCTGCAAAAGGTAAAAATTTCCAAGAATGAGGTGGTTTCTCCTTTAGGATTATCTACATTTCAACCATTACCTATGCAATCCACAAGACCATAACTCGGGGCTTCTCAGAAACAATGAATGATGGAATATTATGAAAAAGGTGCAAATGCATAGACATTTGATATGATAAGACAAACATGAATACACACATAGCTTCGTGCAGGTTTGCCAAAGTCTAACCGTGCACTCTCCACCATGTTCTGCCAAAATGCAGAAATAACAATAACAAGAATTTTGGGGGACTTTCATAGACACTTAGCATTAGCATCCAGATTTCAACAATGCCAGCTCTTTGCTGGCTCTGAGATAGAGTTCTTAAAATGACAATCTGTCAGTCTTACCTAACAGCTCAGCTCAGTGGGGAGATATCTCATTACTCTTTCCCCTTTGTCAGAACAATATGTGAACAGTTCAACACCCAATTGCTAAAATGTTGAAGCACTGCTCTGCTCAACTCATGATCACATTTTCTTAATAGATATATATTTGCCCATTTTGAGGTTTGAAGCTCCTATAGTAACAAAACTAAGAAGTAAGAAATCTCTTTAGGGTCAGGTGCTTGATCTTTATTTAATAGGCTATGGAATAAAAGTTATTAGAAATTAGAAGGGCAAAAAGTCTAGACATGGAGGAAAGGAATAAAGCTTCTAACCTTACCCCAACTCCGTTCCCCCGACTGTTCCAGACAGACAAACCTTGAGATTCTCAGGGCTGGTGAAGAACTTTCCACTCCTTGATCTTCAGAGCAGTGAGGTTCTGCCTCTCCCTCGCTGCAAGTCAAACACAGGGGCTTGGTGACTCAGCCGGGGGCGGGGCCTCATGGGAAATTCCTGCCATGACTCTGTGAGGTCGCGCATTTGATGTTTGTTGACCCCAAAATCCCCTAGAGCCCCCGTCCTCCCTTGATAATGGCACTTCAAATCATTTCTTGGAAGCAGCTATGTACTGTTAGGACATCTCTCAGATGACTTTGGGAAAGGGTGTTGTCACTTAAAGTAGCCCTCCTTGTCAAAACCTTTAATGCGTCCTACACATATTTGAGATTTGAAGGATGAAATCCACTTCTAAAGAAATATCAGCACTTTTGCCATACCCTACCCCCTACTGGTATAATAATAGTGATGCTCTAGCCATAATTCACTGAGGGCGCTGATGTACCAGGCATCACTCTAATAAGCGCTTTAATGAATACTATCCTCAAAAGAACCCCAGGAGTTGACATTATCATTATTATTAGAGTGACATTATGCAAATGAGAACATTGAGCCTATGAATCTAGCCAGATAATCAGCAGGATGGGGAGCCAGGATTGGAACCCAGGGCAACCTGATTCCTTTCTACTGAGCTCCTTGCTATGTGGGTGAGATGGGGGAAGAAGGAGGGAGAAATGAAGTGGAGACAAGGAAGGCATAGAACTTATATGGTGGATAACTTTAGGTAAAGTTGAGATCTATGAGGGTTTTTTAGAAAACCATTATTTTAATTAAAAAAAAAAAAAAAGGAAGAAGAAGGGGGCTCCTGGCTGGCTCAGTCAGAAGAACATGCAACTCTTGATCTTGGGGTCCTGAGTTCAAGCCCCATTTTGGGTGTAGAAATTACTTAAATAAATAAAAACTTAAAAAATTGAAAAAGAAGAAGAGGAAGAGGAGTACAGGAGAAAGAGATGAGGAAGCGGTGGTGAGGAGGAGGGAGGAAGAGGAGGAAGATGTTCTAGGGACACTAAAATGAACCTGCCCAGCATTGAGAGGCTAGGGACCCTCAGGAAGATGACCAGGGGAACTATAGCAAGAGTGGTTTCAACTAAAACAGATGGCTTTCTGTTAGGATCCAAACAGAAAAGAACTATTTTCCCCCAGGAGTCATGGGGGCTTAGTGTCAAATTGGGGGAGGAAGAGAGAAAGGAGCTAATGTTTATTAAACACTTGCTATGTGCTATGCAGTTTACATGTTTCCATGACTCCTATCATACCACCATCCTCATTAGAAAGTTTCTGTGGCTCCCTGTTGGCCACCAAAGGAAACCTGGATCCTATAGCCCACTATTCAAGGACTTCTGGGACCTGACCTGAAGATGTCTTTAAAAAAATTAAGATATACCTCATATAACATAAATGTCACTATTTTAAAGTGTTTATTTCATGGAATTCACTGATATTCCCTATGTTGTGCAACTCTCATCTTTATATCATTCCAGAACATTTTCGTCACTCCCAAAATATCCCTATGAGCAGTCACTCCCCAGGGCAGCCCGACCTTGACCCTGGTAACCACTGGTCTGCTTTCTGTCTCTATGAATTTGCCTGTTCTGGACATTCCATATCCATAGACTGATACAGCGTCTTGGCTTCTTTCACTTAGCAGAATAATATTTCACTGGATGGATGTCCACATGTTGTCTCTCCATTCATCAGGTGATGGACATTTGAATTATTCCCCTTCTTGATTACTATGAATAATGCTGCTCTGAATATGTGTGTGTACGCTTTTGAATGGACATTTTTTTCAGTTCTCTTGAGTGTATACCTAGAAGTAGAATTGCTGTATATGGTAATTCTGTTTCACTTTTTGAGGAATTGCCAGACTGTTTTCCACGGCAGCTGCACCATTGTACATCCCCACCAGGAATGGATAAGGATTCCAATGTCTCCACATCCTTGCTGGGATGAGTTATGTTTTCATTTTGTTTTTAATTAATTTTTTTTTTACTATAGTCATCCTGGTAGGTGGTACTTCATTCTGGTTTTCATTTGCTACCTTAGCCCAATTTTATTATGCCCCCGCCCCTGCCCACACACACACATAATGGGAGCAGTAGAGTATGGCACATGAGCAAGAGCCCAAGCTGTGCTGTCAGACTGACTTGGATTGAATCCAGGCTCTGCTCTATGACCTTGGACAAACTTCTTAACCTCCCTGAGTCAATTTTTCCAACCATGTCTTACAGAAACAGTAACACTGTGCTTCATCCTCATTTAGTGAGGACTAAATGAAACAATGAATATGAACTACCTAGCTCCATGCCTGGCACATAGGTCTCAAGAAAACAGTAACTGTTATTACAAGACTTACTGCTTTAAAATTTGCCTTCCCTAGCTTCCCATGCTGGTCATCAGTAAAGTAATGAGGGCAAGTAGCAAAAGAGAAGGAAAATGCATGGGTTGTCCATAGAACTTATTCTCAAATTCTAAGTATCCTCTGAGAGTCACTTTACCTGTGATGATTATGGGATTCCCTCCACGGGCTTCAGCAGAGTTGGCCCCAATGTAGGAGTTTCATACCATATAAAAATGGCATTGCTGATCACCTAACACTTTCAAAGTCACGATCTAACCAAGTTGCCTCCTCATTTACATATGGTCCTCTGTTTAACATTGCTGCATGACATTTAACTGGACTCTATTTTCATTTAACTAAATGTTACTTACTAATCTACGTTTTGGATAGTCTGTGGGCGGAGATATTACCTCCTCTGAAAGTGATGTCTGTCATTTCCCAGCACAATAATTAGCTCACTTTTTCAGGCTGGGCTAGTGACATAGAAGTCTCTACTGAGAGGAAAGATTCTCAAGATTAGCTTCACCAGCCTGTGTTACCCAAAATCAACCACTTCACAATTAGTCTACTGAAGGCTATGCACAGCTCGATTCGAGTGTTTAAGGAGTTGTATACTGTTCATTTAACACATTCTTGTTTGATAAAACCATCACAGGAAGCTAAGGCAAGTTCTATAGTTAACCTGATGCACGTACCATCCAGGCTAACCAAAGGAAAACACTACCCCACAGCTCTTGGTCTATGACCTGGAAATACATGGTGACAGCCTCTCTGTACTGAGCTACAGCCTCAGAGTGGCAGGCACAGTGTGAGCCCCAGAGTACTGCGGCTGGGAAAGGCAAATTAATTAGCCAAATCCTTGGAATGTAATAGATTCTTGTATAGTCTATTATTTGGCAATACCTGAGATGTAACAGATTCTCATATAATCTATTATTTTGCAAGAATATTATGGCAAGTATAGTTTCCAAAAGTCCCAAGTGTCCATCTTCTTGATCCTATTAATGTTCCTGTTTGTGGTTCTGGGAGTCCTTGTGAATTAGCATGGAATTCATAACAGTTGCAAATGAAGTCTGAGGAACTCTTTGCAATATTAATTTATATTACTTTTAAATATGCATATGCATAGTAAATAACATGAAAACTGCAAGGTTGGGGGCACCTGGCTGGCTCGGTCAGGAGAGCATGTGACTCTTGATCTTGGGGTTGTGAGTTCAAGCCCCACGTTGGGTGTAGAGATGACTTAAATAAATAAACAAACAGGGGCACCTAGGTTGCTCAGTCAGTTGAGCGTCTGACTCTTGATTTCAGCTCAGGTCATGATCTCAGGGTCGTGAGAATGAGCCCCGCATTGGGATCCACGCTGAGTGTGGAGCCTGCTTGAGATTCTCTCTCCCTCTGCTCCTACCCACCCCCACCCCACTCGCATGTTTTCTCTCAAAAAAAAAAATTAATGAAATTTAATTACATTTCAAAAATAAAAAGTCTCAGATATATTGAAATAATTTTAGATATTTGATATTTATCAATTATCATTTTTTATTTTAATAGATAGTTTTAAAGCTTTTGGTAGAGTAACTTTTTAAAAACAAACACAAAAAATAATTTTAATTGAAAAAAAATCTATTTACATTTTACATTACATGCATATAAATTCTGTATGCTTTGAGTACAATTACATATGTTTTTTTACTCCTTTGTCAGCACTGTCAACAAAACACAATTTATGTGAAGTTCTCAGTTATGACAAATGAAATAAAGGCAGGGAAAAAGAAATTTTATGGAGCAAATACATAATAATTTATGAATTGTGTGTCTTTACCACCCATTTAAACATTCCCAGACCATCCAAGTACATTCAGATACCTGCAATAATTAAATTTGGTTACCGTTGATATTTTACCACCTTTGTGGCATAAAAACAATTATTAGTGTTATTTTGAAGACATCTCTGTTGGAGTAGAAAAACAGAACACATCGTTAGCTTGATTTGCCACTTTTAAATATTCAGACATACGGTATGGGTGTTCCATTTCTACACCTGCTCCAGACCCCACAAGTGTTAGTGAAAGTGTTGAGAGGCACGTAGCAGGCATTCAAGAAACCTTTATTGAATGAATGAATGAGTAAATGAATGGATGAGTTTGCTAACTCCAGTCTCACAGCCTGCCTACCTCCTCATGCCCTAACCTTTGCTTTCTCTCTCTCCCTTGGGAAATCATTCTGGTGTGTGTATCCCCGCCTACGGTTTACCCTTCCCTTCCTTGGGTCTCACGTAAGATGCTTTCCTGCTGATGGCTAACATTTACTGAGGGCTTACTCCCTGCAAGGCACTGTTCTACGTGTTTACATAGTTTCCCCAAGTATACCTTCCAACAGCCTTTGTCTTACTTTACAGATGAGAAAACTGGAGCGCAGAGAACCTGGGTAGCCTGTCCAGTGTCAAGGTAAGGAGCAGAGAAAGGGTTCGCCTGGCTGGCTGGCTCCAGACCCCATGCACTTGACAAGGACTCCTAACCTTTCTGTGCACAGGGCCCTTTCATCCTGTGATCTCTATGCTTACCCCTCACGGAATAATATTCTTAAGTTTGTAAAATGAAATACAAAGGATGACAGAGGAAACTAATTGTTTTGAAATATACTCACCAAATATTTAAAAGGCCAGCTTGCAATGTGGTACTATATGGACTTTGTCATTAACACATACCTGTCATAATTTCAAATTAACCATGAGTCATAATTTCAAATTAATCATGAGTGTAAATGGTATTTGGAGATATCTGCAATAACTGTAACATGACATGAAAATAACTGATTTCCGGGACACCTGCGTGGCTCAGTGAGTTAAGAGTCTGCCTTCAGCTCGAGCTGTGATCCCAGAGTCCTGGGATCGAGTCCCTAGTCGGGCTCCTTGCTCAGTGGGGAAACTGCTTCTCTCTCTGCCGCTCCCCTTGCTTGTGCTCTCTCACTCTGTCTCTGACAAATAAATAAATAAATCTTAAAAAAAAAAGAAAATAACTGATTTCCACTGGTGTGATATCATAGGTACTATGCTTCTGGCTATGCTTTGTCGATTTTTAAATTCAAGATTGAAGGAAATACTAGATTTCTGCCAGAGGTTAGTGAAAATAAAAGATGTAATCTTCCCCATCCAAATTCACAGACTCCTGAATTTTATCCGTGCCCCTTGGTCTTCTGCCAACCCCAGGATCACAAGCCCTGTACCCAGCCTCCTTGCTACCTTTCAGGTCTTGTGTTGAGACAGATATACTCAATACTTAGTTTTAGCTCCGGGAACTTACTTAGTCTTTGATTCGTTCTTCTTTTGAATCTTTATGTGGATCCTGTCACTGCACCTTTAGACAAAAGCTCTGTCTGCGTAATTTGTATCCCTCCCCATCCCCATCAAGATGGCATGTTTTTATGGTCTATCACTTTCTATGTTCCTCTCCTATGGGCCCTTCACTAATGAATTTAAACAGATTGCAACTATTGATGAATGTTTCCTAATACTTAATAATAGATAACACTTACTGGTTGCTTCCTGCATTGCAGATGTTGTACTCAGCATACTATTTAGCCTCTTAGCAATTCTACGAGGCAAGAACTATTGTTACTCTTCTAGTGTTTAAGAAACAGAAGCTGAAAGAATTCAAGTGACCAAGCCAAGTGTTAATGACAGTATTAGAGTGTCTACTACAGGCCACTGTTCTAGCTTCATCTCTGTTAACTCCTTTAATCCTCAGAATAATCCTGCGAAGTTATCCCTGTTGTATAGACGGGGGCCAAGGCATGAGGGTCAGCTAATTTGCTCAGGATCATCCAGCTATCACGTGGCAGAAGTGGGCTTAAACACTGACAGGCTGGAACCAGGACAGCGTATTTTCTCAGCACACCGGACAGCCACAGTTAGGGAAAGAAGCCAGGGCCGGAGCCCTGCTGTTCTCACTCCAAGGCTACCTTAACATTAGTTATGACTAACTCAGGAGCTACTCATTCCTGTGAATGAATAAAAAGATCTGTTGACTCAGCAGCGGAGCCTGAGACTGCCGATGCAGTGGTTTGAGAGCTGAATCGGAAACCACATTTGAGCTCATCTATGTGAATGATTGCCAATAAACTGACAGCCGATTTCAACTTTGAGAAATGTGATGAAGAGTGCAATCAATAGTAGCCACTTTCTGAAGGAAGCTAGATTGACTTTTAAGAATTTAAGAGCACGTAACCAAAAACTATTAAGTAAACAAGTGTTCTCTATTTTAAAATTCCACTGAAGATAGTTGCCACAGGTCACTTAAGGGGAAATGTTCTTTGGGCTGCAAGTGACAACTGTGATCAAAGAAAGATCACCCCAACAAGCAAAGTTGTCGTGAAGCTTATGACTTTCTGCTGAAAGCCACCTTCTGCCTGTGGCCCCTCTCCCTAGCATTCACCTTAGCCCTGGGGAAGGAAAGTGCTTTTATAATGAACAAATACACAAATATATCCAATTATTTCACAAACTCAACTTTTGTCAACTAACATACAAGGTTTTTTTTTTTCCTCCAAATCAAAAGCAAGACAACATAAGATAGATTTTGTTTCCTTCTGAACTCTTTTTTAAAAGATTTTATTTATTTGACAGAAAGAGAGCACAAAGGGGGAGCAGCAGGCAGAGGGAGAGGGAGAAGGAGAGGCAGGCTCCCTGCAGAGGACCTCCCTGCAGGTCCCTGCAGGACAGAGCCAGGACCCTGGGATCATGACCTGAGCCAAAGGCAGACACTCAACCTACTGGCGTCCCCTCCTTCTGAACTTTTTAATGGTGATCTGTATTATCTACCAAATAACTCCAGTCACATGTCAGTCCATTTCGTCCTCTACAGAATCTGTGTCCTTTTCTTCCAGATTTCCATTTTAATGGAAGACCACTGCATAAACCATCGGTATTCATTGAGATTTTTTTCAATTAAATGCTGCCGCACTAAATAAAGAGTTCCAGTGGACACACATGTAAGTTGCGAACACCTAATATATGTCCACGAGGTCTATCCCACTCTAACAATTTCTAAGTTTCATTGTGACTGTCATTATTCTCTAATCCCTTATCAATTCAATAAATTTGATTCACGAGCATTTACTGAATGTCTGATGCAAGTGTGCACATGATCTGACCCGCCACTTCACCCACTTTAAGTCCTTCCACGCCCCTCAAGGCGGCCTGCCCTGCTGTTCTTGGGCGGAGGGAACACACATCCGCTTCAGGGCCCTTCTTTGCTGCTCTCTCATCTAAAATCTCGTCCTCTCACTTTCTAGATGACTTGTCCCCTCGTCTCACCAAGGTTTCCTCCTCTCCCTGTTGTTTTCCATCTCCTTTCCCCCTCTACTTTCCTCGATTGTACATATTACCACCTGGCACGTAGTGCTTTTCGTGCATTTGTTTACTGTTTGTCTTCTCCCACTCTCACCAACGTGAGCGCCATCGGAGGGGAGCGTTTTTTTCACTGCTGTATCCCCAGCACCCAGAGCAGCGCTGGGCACATGACAGGCACTCAAAGCTTCTTGAATGAGTTTTGCTGTCTTGTGAGGCATATCTAGGTAAGACACCATGCCAACAGCCTTCACACCCTAGAGAGGAAGGAAGTTTACCCAAATAACTATGATAAGGCCACCCAGCCTTACAGATTCTGTAATAGGAGAACAAAGTGCTATGGGAATATATGGTCTTTGCACTGCAACTGGGTTTTGCAAAATGGAAAATACCTTGAAAGGCCGGTAGGGAAGTAGATGGCATTCCAGTTGGAGGGAACTGCTTTGTGCCAAAGCATGGAGGAGGCAAAGTACGGGGTGTGTTCAAGGAACAGAAAAAATGAGTGAGGGAGAGTAAGAGGTTAAGAATGTGGAAGATAAGGAACCACAGTGTGGAGGGATTTGAACACCGTCACATACCTTCTTTTGATTGTAACCCCCTGCGTAGGTGTGCACTGCCCAAGCCAGCAGATCCACAGCACTATGCAGGCATGCCAAAGGTTGCCAGAATACTCTGTTTTCACCGTGGGTGCAGCCCCAGCTTAACATCACGTGCAGTAAGTTGGCTTGAGAAAAGAAAGGGACACAGGATACAACCAAGGGGCAGAAGCAAGGACTCAGAAAGTTCTGCTAGATTCCAACGTGTGCTGCTGGGTGGAATACTGATCACTTCGACCACTGAGAGAAATGTCGCTGTGGCTCGTGGATCACCGTGTTCCCAAGATCCCTGGAATCTGGAAACATTGCAGCAGATTTAGAATAAAGGACCACCACAGGACAGAGCCAGGTGGGACCCCACATTTCAGTTCCTCTGAGCTCTTGTTTTACGTAGGCTCTCACTAGGTCCTCACCAAACTATGGGCAGGCATTACTATTCCCATTTCACAAATGAAAGGTGTTTTTAACGCTTTTGATACTCCTACATCGAAACCCTAACCAGATCCTGATCCGATAAGATCGCAGTAACAGCAGAGCAGGACGGTGTCGTCCACAAAGGGCCAGGGAGAAATGAGAACGGACGGGGCCCACGGCACGGCCCTGTTCCGACGCAGGGCTCTGCAGCTTCTCCAGAAAGCCACCGCTGGGCGATCAGCAGCCTGCACGTAGCTGCGCTCCCGGGCGCCAGAGCCTGCGCGCCCTTAGGCGTCCGCCACCGGAACCAATCTGGGATGCGGAGGTGGGAAGGGTCGACTTCCTGCCTCGCCTACGCCGGCCGCAACCTCCCCCGGAAGTTCGCGGGGTCGCTGAAGTGTGACGGCGACCCCACCGCGGTCCGGAGGTCGTTTGGATATTTCCGGCCGGCAGCGCGGACGGAGGCCGGCTGCCGCAGGTTCGAGCGCGCCGCACGGGCTTTTGGGAACGCGCGCCGCCCCGCCCCCTGCGGCGCGGCGCGGGCCTGACGTCACTGCGGGTCGGCAGCCAGCCTCTGGCCGCCCGTCCGGGGGTAGGAGTGGTGCCGGGTGATCCACGCTCGGTGGGCTTTCACACCGTTGGGAGCAGAGGCGAAGCCGCCCCCCCAAGGCCCCTCACAGACCTCGGTGTCAGAATTTCCCCCTTGCGCCAGCGCTGCCTCAAATGTCAGGGCTCGCCCACTCTTCTCCTGTCTCGCAGACCTAACCTTTCGGGGGCTCGGAGGGGAAATTCGCCGTTTCTGCCGGACCTCTCTGGAGCTTGCCCCGAACCAGCCTTTAGTGGATGTTGAAAAATACTTTTACTCAATGCCGCAAATGCCTTCCTTATACCCAGTAACTGCAATTTAGCCCCTCGCCCTTTTTAGTGAACCTAGGAAAGGGTGAAAATAAAGTGACCCTATCCGCTGCACATAAAATTTCCCATTCGCTGTCTGGCGAAATGAATTTGTTGTGGAAAAGATTAAAATAGGAATAAGAAATTGGTTGGAGCCCCATTGTAAACTCTAGTGTTGAACAAATACAAACTATTACTCTATAGCGATAGTCAAAGGAGGGAACATCTTTAGGGTGAAACTAAGATAATGCTTAGCAAGTATTTATTGAGGACCTGCTATGTGCCAGGGACTGTAGTAGATGGTAGGGATTCAGTAGTGACGAAGACAGGAAGGTCCTACTGAGTTCACAGGATTAGAGGGAAACAGAGGAGTAAACAAAAGACAAGATGCTAAGTACTTAGTGAGATAAAAGACACATCCGCATTCATAGAAAATGAGTATTTAGTGAGATGAGATGCGAAATGTAAGGGATGCGTGGAAAGATAAGTAACCCAGCAGCAGTTTCTTTAATATTTATTGTGACCAGTCTACTTTGGGGGAGGGTTGTTTTTTGGAACCAGGATCAGAATGGCCACTGGTGGCTGTTGTTAACGTAGGGCAGGCAAAAATTTCACCTCTACCTCCTTAGGGTCTCTGGTGGGCAGGGCCTGAGAATTAAATGGACATAAAAGGTTAACAGAACAAAAGCATACAAATTTATTTAATGCAAATTTTACGAGACCCAGGAGCCTTCATAAGAAGATGAAGACCCAAAGAGGTGGCAAAGCTAATGTTTACATACTGGGTTGAACAAAGAGTGGCAACTGTGGAAAAGTAAAGTAAAACAGGGAGACTAAAGGAATATGAGTTACTTTAACAAGGTCTCCATGTGCAAATTCTTCCAGACTCAAGTGCTTCTCTGGTGCTGTTTCTTTCCTCTCGGCACTGGAAGCGCAGTTCTCACCTAAGAGTTTCATCTTCTGCTTTCAGGATGAAAAAATGGGAATCTGAGTGCCTTTCTTGCACCTGTTGTTTAAAAAAATGCCTTTAGCTCAAAATAATCAATATGCCAAGGTGACATATTTGGAGGGAGCATGTCCCAAACTCCTTCACTCACATTATCAATATCATTTCTCCATTGCTGGATTAGGAGCTCACCAAGGCAGAACAGTATCTTTTAATTAAATGTTGCAAGTGCTGCAAGAAAAAGGAGATTTTAGGCTCCCTGAAAACAGCCAGAGACTTTTAGTTTGCACTTCTTACAATGCATAAAGACTTGTCAAATGTTGAATAAAAAAAATAGTGAATAGGATGAGGTTTTTCTGCCTGGAAATCAGGGACTGAATTAGGAGGTGTCTTCACTGCCAGTAATAGAGCAACATTTTTTGGTGGATGGTTTAATGTTTTGTTTTATTCTGCAAATGTGTGATGAGAAATAGGTATGAACTAGAAAGTTAAGAGAGTGTCATGGGTGTTGTGGACTTATTAAGTAATACTTATAGAGTTTATGGTGGGTAGAGTGTGATCTTTGGTATCAGAATATCTGAATTTGACCAAGACTCTGCAGGACCTTTTATAGTCATTTCACCCTTCCAGACTCCAACCTCTGCAGCTGTGAGATGAAAAGTATGTTTTCCGGGAAGTTAATATATAATGTCTAAACCAATAAGGAAAAATAACAGTATTAGCATATTGTTTAAAAATACAGTTGACTCGGGCGCCTGGGTGGCTCAGTTGGTTAAGCGACTGCCTTCGGCTCAGGTCATGATCCTGGAGTCCCGGGATCGAGTCCCGCATCGGGCTCCCTGCTCGGCAGGGAGTCTGCTTCTCCCTCTGACCCTCCTCCCTCTCATGCTCTCTGTCTCTCATTCTCTCTGTATCAAATAAATAAATAAAATCTTTAAAAAAATAAAAAAATAAAAAAAAATAAAAATAAAAATACAGTTGACTCTTGAACAATGTAAGGGTTAGGGCTACCAAACACCCCCTATCCCCCAAGCCTGTGCAGTCAGAAATTTGCATATAACTTTTGACTCCCCCAAAACTTAACTATTAATAGTCCACTGCTGACTGGACACCATACCAATAACATAAACAGTCAATTAACACATATTTTGTTCATTATACTTTATATATACTGTATTATTATAATAAAGTAAGCCACAAAATAGAAAATGTTAAGAAAATCATAAGAGGGACACCTGGGTGGCTCAGTTGGTTGGGCGTCTGCCTTTGGCTCAGGTCATGATCCCGGAGTCCCAGGATTGAGCCCCTTGTCGGACTCCCTGCTCAGTGTGGAGTCTGCTTCTCCCTCTGCCCCTCCGCCTACTTGTGCTCATTCTTTCTTTCGAATAAAAGAAAAATCATAACAGGAAATACATTTAGAGTACTGAACTGTGTTCATCGAAAAATGTCTGTGCAGACCCATGTAGTTCAAGCCTATGCTGTTCAAGGGTCAACTGTATTGAGACAATTACAAGAAATAATTTAAAGAGTTGAAAATATTTGCCTCTGGAAAGCAGGGTTGAGGGGTAGAAAGGACTGAGTCAGAAGACTGCTGTTTTTCATTATGAGCCTTTTAAAGCCTTATCACTGAGCTATCGTGGCATAACAAAATCTGAGTACTACGGTCTGCCATTTGGCTGTGGTGCCTGCCTCGGGCACAGGTACAGGTTCCACAGGTGTTCATTCTGAAACCCAGGCGGAATGGGCAGCAGCAGCAGCCCTGGAGGAAAGCTCTTCATATAACAGTGCGAAAGTACAAGAGAGCAAGCCTGGTCACCAGGTCAATGCTTTTCAAGGCTTTGCTCAGGCCTCATCTGTTAACATTCTATTAGCTAAAACAAGGCCAAATCTAGGATGCCTGGGTGGCTCAGTTGGTTAAGCGTCTGCCTTCAGCGGAGATCATGATCCTGGAGTCCTGGGATCGAGCCCCACATCAGGCTCCCTGCTTGGCAGGGAGTCTGCTTCTCCCTCTGCCCCCTCCCCCTGCTCTCTCTCTCTCAAATAAATAAAGTAAAAACCTTAGAAAATAAATAAAACAAGGCCAAAGTCAAAGGGCAGGGAATATCCTCCACTCAGAAGGTGAAAGAGGAAAGGGTGAATATTTCTAAAAGATAATCCACCACAAGCAATACTTGAGTTGTAAACACCGCATGCAATGTATTCTTTGATAAAATCGATGCTGACCCAGGTCCATTTCAGATCTTGATGGTGATCCAGATGTCTCAGGAGTGTTAAGTCAGGTTCATTCTCTCTCTCCCTTTCACCACGAAGACTGTCTTGCCATTTTTGTTTTGTGCTGGCTATCTCATGCTGCAGCAGGCCACCAGCATGCTTGTCTCCTTATAAGAGTTTACTCCGGGCACTGGAACACAACAGCCCATCTTCGCTTGGTTTTCCTTCATCTACCTAAATCCCTCCTTGGTTTTTGAAACACACATCTGACCACTTGCCTACTTCCCACCATACTTCAAAACTGAAAGGGGGTGGCTTTTGCCTGCTTCCTTTGCAAATAACCAAAGATGAAGTTATTCCAGAACTCCCAAAATGTTTTCTTAAAATGCCAAATGATTAAAGACACTTAAAAATTTTGCACAAAGCAGTGTTGCAATTTATACATTTACAATTCTTAAAATTATTAAAAACCACTCTAACCATCATTGTAAGGATCTCATGAAATACATTAAAGCGCTCTGTAAACTAACAAAGGAATGTAAGTTATTTCTTGAAAATAAATGTTTTTAATAGCTAAACTGAAATTTCAAAAACACCGACATATTTAAAATACTGTTTGACCTCACATTACTGGCAAGAGTGATAAGTGACTCAACTTGTATGGAGTTGCTCCAATGTATTTACCACTTCTGGGAACTTACCCTCCAGTTTTACCTACACAAGCAGGACATATGAATAAGGTGATTCAATGCAATGCTGTCTGTACAATAAAATGACTGCAGGGGCGCCTGGGTGGCTGAGTTGGTTAAGCATCTGACTGTTGATCTCAGCTCAGGTCTTCCTCATCTCAGGGTTGAGAGTTCAAGCTGTAGGTTGGGCTCCATGCTGGGCGGACAACCTACTTAAAAAAAAAAAAAAAACAGCTGGAAATAACTGTTATCAGTAGGGCACCGATAAATAAACTATGAGACATGTCACAATGGCATACTATCTGTAAAAAAGGAAGTTCCTTTTGATAAGGAAAGATCTCCAACATATTCACTTAATAAGGTGGTGGCAGGGAGAGAAGGACAATACAATGTATATAGTCTGCTACATTTCTATGAGAAAGAAGTAAAACAATGTATTTTCTTGTGCTTGCATAAGGAAATCCTGGAAAGATGCTCAGGAAACTAATATAACGTTACCCGCAAGGAGCCTGGGAGCAGGGATGGAACTGGATGGGGACAAGGGGACTGTTCAATGTAACTATCAGGTCCATGTGCTCAGCAGTGCTCTAATCCTGTGGGTGCAGAAGCAGCACTGGGATCTTTGGGATAAAACACCCTTGAGAAACTAACACACGTGAAATTAACGCACGCACACAAATGCTAAGAGTCGCACAGGCTCGGGGGACCGGTGACCCACCGTGGGGGGACACAAGATCGGGAACACCTTTAAGTCATAATAGGTCGGAGGGGACACGGGAAAGTGCTCCAGGGAAGGGGAACCGAGTGCGCGGAAGAAGCGTGAAGGCACAACGCCACTCCATGAAAACGCCCCTTCACAGCAAAACGCCACAGCTCCCGAGGGCACTGCGCGCCTCCAGGCTGCGGCGACAAGCGGGTTAACTCCAGCGGGCGCCGGCAGCGGGCCGGACCGCGCCATTCGGGGCGGGGGAGATTTCGTGAGGGTGCGTGAGCCAGCGGGATTCTCGTGGTGCTGGGTGTTCCAAATGGAAACATCCCTGGACTCACAGTGAGGACTCGGAAAGGCCGGCCGTCCCCCTCGGCTGCCCTAGGTGGGTTCAGCCGGATGTAACGTAAGCGAGCGAGCGGCACCAGTCTGCAGTGCAGTGCAGGAGGAGGTGGGGCCTGGGCGGCGTGCGTCTGCGCAGTACCGGGGGGACGGGCCGAATGAGAAGCCAGGCGGCGTGCGTCTGCGCAGTGCAGGGCCGGGGTGGCGAGGGGGAGAACATGGAGGGGTCTGCGCGGCGGGCGTCTGCGTAGTACCGAGGGGTGGGGCAGAACGAGAAGCCTAGCGGCGTGCGTCTGCGCAGTGCGCTTCTGAGGGCCCGAGCGCGGGCGACGTGCGTGCGTGCGTGCGTGCGTGCGTGCTCGTGTGCGTCCCCGTTTAGTCCGGTTGTGATTCGGTCGTCCCCGGCGCGGAATTGGTGCCGAAGGGGCCGAGGTTCCTTGTCTGTGGGCACAGAGTCGAGGTTCGGGTCGCGGTATGGGGAACGCTGCGGGTGGTGAGGGGGCCACGGGCAGCCCGGGGCGGGCTTGGAAGGCGGCGCCGGAGACGGGGTCCCGCCGCGGCTGCGGGGTGTGCGGCCTTCCGGCAGGAACAAACGGAACGGCCTCGTATTCTCCGGGGTTGTGTGCATGGCATCCCACCAGTTTGCAACTGGTCAATGCTGTGTTTGCTGAAGTGGTTTCATTAGCGTATGTTTTGCATGGACAGCAAACTCCACAAAAAGAACAGGCTAAAAACTGTTCGGACCCCCGCTTGGCAGCTGCCCTCTACAACGAGAGAGTGAAGTGTAAAGAGCGGGTCCAGTTGGGTTGAGTTTAGTGGGGGAATTCCCATCTTTCTACATCATTAAAAAAAAGGTGAAATATTTAGCACTGTTAACGTTCCAGAATTTTTAGTGAAGTTATTGGAACTTAAAAGAAAATCCCCTCCAAAAATCTCACCGGCTCATTGCTAAAGACTGTGTCTGTAGGTTTTTGCCCATGAAATTAAGTTTAGTCGTTTCTCTGAAATAGTATTTCCAAAATAAGACTATCCCCGCATTTTGTGAAATGCAAGACCCGTGTATTTGTGTTGTAGAAAATTTTGGTTGCAATAAGTTATTGTATATTGGGTTTGTTTAAAAAACAAACGAACAAACGTGGTAAAAGAAAATCCAAACAGTGCTAACACGTGTTAGCAACCTTACTGTGTTCGCATCTCAAAATAACAGCAGTTGAATGTGTAAACCAGTATTACCCTAAAGTGCTTTTTTCACGTTCTGTTTATCAGAACGTTTTCCGTAGGAGGCACTTAGTTACTTTGCTTAAAAATGTTCCTAAACTTGAAGTTTGGGGCTATTTTAAGGTTGCAATGCAAAGTTTTTTGAAATTCTTCTTCTTCTTCTTTTTTTAAGTAAGTCTTTAAAAAATACAACATAAAAATGGCTTCGAAAAGAGCTCTGGTCATCCTGGCCAAAGGAGCAGAGGAGATGGAGACAGTCATCCCCGTAGATGTCATGAGGCGAGCTGGAGTAAGTCCCCCAACGTTTTCTAGCCCTCCCCTTTTTCAAACATTTTTGGGTTTTGAAGTCATTTTTTTTTTTTTTAAGATTTTATTTATTTATTTGACACAGAGAGAGACAGCGAGAGAGGGAACACAAGCAGGGGGAATGGGAGAGGGAGAAGCGAGCTGCCCACCGAGCGGGGAGCCCGATGCGGGGCTCGATCCCAGGACCCTGGGATCATGACCTGAGCCGAAGGCAGATGCTTAACGACTGAGCCACCCGTGCCACGGTTTTGCAGTCATTCTTAATAAAATAATATTCAGTGTACTTTATAAAATATTTCAAACACACAAAAACACAGTGTATAATAATTACCTGTTTATTCACTGTCCACATTTAATACTTGTTAACATTTTGCCATATTTCTTGTAGACCCACTTCTTGAGGAACAGGTGCTTTAAAGAAATAAAGCATTGCAGAGCACTCTTTGTAAATTTCCCCGGTACTATTCCCCTTCTGGCCCCAGAGATAACTGTCCTCTCATTGATGTGTATCCATCCCATGCATGTCTTCAAAATAGCATTAGACTGCAGTTGTATTTTGCATGTGTCTCTTTCTCTCTATGTATATATATCCGTAGTGAACACTTAAATAGCGTTTACTGATGTTAGGTGTCATTCTAAGCATTTACATAAACTTGCTTAAATCCTATAACAACCCTATGAGTTATTGCCGTCCTCATTGTACAGTTGAAGAAACTGAGGCACAGAGACACTAGCTAAGTTTGTAAACTTAGTAAGGAAAAGAGCCAGTACTTCGACCCTGGCAGTCTGACCCCAAAGTCTTTTAACCCATTTCTCTGGTTCTCGTGAATGAAGACACATCTAGATCCGGTTTGTTTATTTAAAATTGCTGCCTATTATTATGTTATATGAATGTGCTGCAGTCTATCCATGCTTCTGTTCCGCTGTTTCAGGACATTATAATACTCGAATATACTTGTACAGGTTTCCTTATGCAAACGTGTGGAAGTTTTTCCTGATTTTATGCCTGAAAGTGGAATTGCTTGGCCAAAGGACAGCATTACCAGATTTTGGCAAATGGCTCCCCAGAGTACCAACGTGGGCCCACCAGCAGTATAGGAAAATTCCCATTTTCCCAGTACCAGCTCTTGGTTTTATTAATTTTGTAAATTTTTGCAAGCTAAAGTAGTATTTCATTGTTTTAACTTGTCTTTCTATCTTAAGGAAATGCCATGAGATCTAAATAGCGACAATAACTTTGCAAGATGGATTATTAACAGGATGATCGCCCAAAGCAGAACACTTGTGGGAGAAAGGACACTGACCAGGCAGGGTACCAAGACAGCATCTATAAATCAGGACTGTCCCAGGCGAACTGGGATAGACCTAGTTATTAATTATATTTAGCTAACTTACTAGCTTAAAGTCAGCATGGTTTTGTTGCAGTATTTCCTGCCAAGTTATTTTAAAACAGCAGCTGTGAAAATGTTACTCTAAATTTATGTTTCAATGTTAAATGTGATGACATCTTTCTCTTAGATTAAAGTCACCATCGCGGGTCTGGCTGGGAAAGACCCAGTACAGTGTAGCCGAGACGTCGTCATTTGTCCTGATGCCAGTCTGGAAGATGCAAAAAAAGAGGTTTGTTTTCCAGACCTGGAATTACTCCTTCCTATGACTTCTTTATCAGGTTCTTCAAATGTCTTTTGATTACATTTCAGGCTGTTAGCACAGACTTATTTTAAGAAAGTCAACTTTGCTGGGATGTCTTCCCCACTATAATAAGCCCTGGGAAGTCGAGGACTCTGCCGTTTTCCACTCTGTTTCCATGGAAACTGGCAGTTCCCTGCTGCCTGTGCTCAGTGGGTGGGTGGGACACTCTCATCAGTGTTCCTCTGGCCTCGAAGGCCACTTTGCCTCCCGTTACATCAACTTCATCACCTGATACAAGGAATCAACTGCCACATTTCCTGTTCATTTCTTATTCTTTATTCGAAAGCTGCTTTTTGTCTTTCGTTTTCAGTGACACAGACGTAGTTGTGTGATTCATTTTATGTGGAACAGCTCGTAATTGATTAGTGGTGGGATTAGGGGAGGAGTAAGAATTCTAGTTAAATTGTGCCACTTTTTCTTGACAGTCATCTTTGATGGCACCTGACACTTGGGAATCTGTCAAGAGCTGAGGTCCCTTTCCTCGGAAGTAAGCCCACCCCAAAGTGCGCAGGCACTTTTGCCTGCCCTTCCGTGGAGTTCACTGCTTAATGGCCAGTGTGATAGGGCTGTGGGCCGTATGCTCTTGGAGTGTCAGTGGGGCAGGAAAATGAGCAGAGGCAGCTTGTGGACGGCCGTTTGTCCCCTGCCAAGGAGCCCAGAGCGTGATTCCCATGCTCGGCTGTCCTCACACAGAGAACAGTTTATTTCTATCTGATAAGCTCACGTATTTCAGTGCCAGATTGTGGAGTATAGGAGTATTGGTATTTATGTAGGAATTGTTGAAATGTTATAAATAGCATGTTCACAGTGGCTGAGTAGAGGTAAATAGTCCCTCTTCTCTGTTCTGTTTCATCTTGTGGTGTCTGGGTATTTTAGAACAGTGGTCACCTTTTGTGTCTGTTTATTCAGATTCTAAAAGGAGTGAAAGAAATTCTGTACTACACACACTTTCTATTTAGTCTGTAGTTTTGCTTGGTTTTAAAACAACAGTAGAATGTTCATTGTCTTTAAGAGTAATTCTAAGCAGTATGTGTTGCCCTATGTACCAAATTATCACTTCGTGATCTGCTGAGTAACTACATTTTTAAAAAATCTTTTTTCACATCTTAAAGTATTGTTAAACCAATTTCCATTTCATAATTTCAGCAAGTTTGGACTCAGTAGGTTTTTGGGATGTTGGGTGTTGGGGACACTAAAATACTGCCATTGTTTTTCTCCCCTAAGTTCTACTTTTCATAGAGGTAAAAACTTTTTTCTGTGCCTTTCACTTAAAATTTGTTTTTCTTTTAATTATTTTTATGACTGTGTACATTCTTGTTGAAAAAAATAACTCCTGTACAGTGTAGACCAAGTCCAAATGTGAAATGTCCCTTTCTCATTGTCTCCTCGCCACCGTCCCATACCACACTCCAGAAGCAGCTGGGCTGCCTCTTTTGTCCGTGATTACCTGCAGACCATACATGTGTGTCACATGTATTTTGGGGACATATACACACAACTACATACCTTTTTAAAAAATTTTTTTAAGTAAGCTCTGTACCCAACATGGGGCCTCAACTCACAGCCCCTGAGATCGAGAGTCACATGCTCCAGCGACTGAGCCAGCCAGATGCCCCATTTTTTTTTTTTTTTTTAAAGAATGAGATCATGCTACACCTGTAATTCTGCAACATGGATGTCCTTTCGTGTTACTATATTCAGATTTTTTGCTAGTTACAACAACATTGCATCATAGAGATATACGTTCCTTTATTTAACTGCTCTTCTGTGAACAGTTTTTTGCTCTGACCCACATTTAAAATAGGAAAGTGTTGTTGGACTATCACTGTAGTGCACATTTCCAAAGAAATGTTTTTACCTTTTTTTTTTTTCTTAACTACAGGGACCTTATGACGTAGTGGTTCTGCCAGGAGGCAATCTGGGTGCGCAGAATTTATCTGAGGTAAAAACCGTATAGAGGAAGTATTTCAGCATCTGCCTGTGTTGTGTTGGTTTTGTTACTAAAATATTTCAGGAAGGAGGCTGGGAATAAACTAGGAGCAGGTGAAATGAACAAAATGGTGTTCTGGCTTAATTAAGAAAAACATCTCGGGCACCTGGGTGGCTCAGTTGGTTAAGCGACTGCCTTCGGCTCGGGTCATGATCCTGGAGTCCCGGGATCGAGTCCCGCATCAGGCTCCCTGCTCGGCGGGGAGTCTGCTTCTCCCTCTGACCCTCCCCACTCTCATGCTCTCTCTATCTCATTCTCTCTCTCAAATAAATAAATAAAATCTTAAAAAAAAAAAAAAAATCTCTAGTGACATTTACCACGTGAGTAAGTGGCATTGGTGGAACAATTACTCGTGAACAGATTCTGTGTCTGCAGTCCGCGGGAGAAGAATGAATCTAATTTTGCGTTTCATAAAGGTTTAAGTGTAAAAAGCTAAGAGACCATGGGGCTGGGGGCCGGGAGCTGACAGTGGGGGTGAAAAATGGCATCAGAAGAGGTCACTGCTTCTTCACTGAAGTCCTCTGTGAGGAGTTAGCCTGCAGGAATAGCGGGAGAGGAGGGAGGGGCACGGCAGACAGAATCTTACAAAGCAGGTCGAATCTGATGTATGGGACTCTGCTGGACCGTGTTCCTTACTCTGCCATCTGAAAACACCCAAAACACCACATACCCTTCCTTCCTCCTCCTTTCTCCCAGAAGCACAAAATGGCAAGGGTCAGTTTGCCCAAGGGCAGTTGCTTTTCTCATCTCATCTTTAAATATCTTTTAAAAAAGGATGCCTTTCTCTTAAAATAAATGCTTTGCTTAGGTCTAACAATGTAGAAACAGTATGAATTTGATAATTTTTCTAATTATGATTTAGAAATATTGTTATAAAATAGGTAGAATCTGCTTTTAGTTTAACTGCGAGATCTTCACCCAGAGTTTCCAGCTGGAGATTGAACTTGTGGTTTCATGATAACTTGATATGTTTGGGCTTTCTTTGAATAGTCTGCTGCTGTGAAGGAGATACTGAAGGAACAAGAAAGAAGGAAGGGCCTCATAGCTGCCATCTGTGCAGGTAACGTGCAGACCCATCCTGTGTTAAAATGTGTTGTTGGGTTTTCTTCAAAAATTAGAAGATTTTGTTCCAAATACTTCTTTACCTTCACAAAGCATGAAGGGCATCCATATTGGCATATTTAGTTTGGGTGGCATGAAGTTGGTGTCATTTCAGAAATGAGTACAGTTGTTCTGTTTTCTACCTCTCTGTGCTTTTGGTCTGTGTTCTGTGAAACTTAATGGTTTCCGTGTTTGGTTGACCTCTGAGGAAAATAACGCCCTCTGGAATTCAGTAAACAGCTTGTTACAGCAAATCTCTGTGCCAGAAAGTGTATCTGCCAGCACTCAGTCAGCAAGAATTGGTCAGACATAAACATAACAGCTCTGTCCTGTGCTTGCCCTGCGGATTCAGAGGCCTCGGGGTGTTTTCTGCCTGACCCTCAGTGTTAAAATTTAGATCTTAGGCACTGTGTTATCTGTCACGTAACTTAGAAGAAGGTCGTTGGTACTTCATAGATGTCCCCACATCTTTGAAACTTAATATTTTGTTTTCTGATACCATTGTAAAATCCAGTCTTCATGCTCCAGTGTCATGATATTCTGGCGTCTTGCATTTTTTCCATAGTATAATTTTGGCCAGTGCCTTCTTTGTTATTGGTCTTTATGAAATCTTTGTCAAAAGAGCAAATAAATAAATGAATAGATGGATGGTTAGATAAAATGACATGATGTTTTGTTCAGTACGATGGATTTATTAAAGAAGTTATAAGCCAGGGAGCCTGGGGACTTTGCATAATTACAGCGAGATTCTCAAGAGTTCTTTCAAGGGGGTCATAAGGTGAAAGCAGATACTAAGACATTATTTGCCCTTTTCCGTCGCATTCTCACAGGAGTGACATGAGAGTGGGACGATGCCATCATTTGGGCGTGACACGTATGCTCAAGTATTGTTGTGTTGTAAAAATTTCCCAGTTTTAATTTCTAACACGGCAGTTACTGATTGATGTAACCCACGTAAAAGCTCAGGGGTCCTAAGACCCGGACGTTTGAGGACCTCAGAGGTGGCCACCCTGGCGGGCCCTGTCCTCAGGTTCCAGTCAGCAGTAGCCTCTTGACCTGCCCTCTGAGCACAGGGCTTTCTCCTCGCTGAAGAATACTGCAGTCACTGTGGCCACAGCCTCATTCTTAGGTTCTCTAACCAAAGGAAGAAAGGAAGGGTTTGGGGTGGATTTGTTCCCTTAAGACTCTGCTGAAAGGAAAAAACCACGTGTCAGTTTGTCCTTCTGTGTCACTAAGGTGGCAGAATTATTAGCCACATCTGGTTCACTGTTGCGAGCTCAGGCAGCTTGAATGTCATGCTAAGGAGCTCAGACCTCGTAATCCCTTAAATCGATGTTAGCCGTAAACAGCACTCTCGCCTTGTGTTTGTATTGTTGAACATCCTGTACTGCTCCTCTGGGTGCGGCCAAAAATAGGAAGTGTAATGAAAAATAGGATGCTTCCTAAGTGTTGCAGTTAGGAACTGGGAACTGCGTACTAGACTGAAAGACTTCTTAGCCCCTCGTATTGAGGGATGGTATGGAGTCACTGGGACAGAAACTGGAAGGGAGACTATCTTGATAAAATAAAATGACGTTCACTCTGGGTGGGAGAGGAAAAGGAGCCTGGAGGTGAAGGGTCCAGGAGTTGTCAGATGCCTGGCTCTGGGTACCAGCTCCAGGACATGGTTGTGGGGCGGGGTGGATGACTGTGATGTTCTCTCTGCACATCACCACACGGTGGCGCTGTTGGCTTCCGTGTTGTGGCGGCCCAGGGGGCTCCCGCCTGCGGTGCCCTCTGCTCTCAGCTCGCAGGGTCCCTGTTGCAGACTCAGCAGCATTTTCATCCACCAGAATTTCAAGTGATGGCAGGTAAATATCTCTTCTCGAATTCTCCAAATAGGATTCTTAAGCCCCAGAAAGCAGTAATTATGGGCTTACCATGACGAGTAAGGCATCATGGAATTCCTGCATTCAACCGAAACAAATTTATTAACGTTATTGTAGGCAGTATCAGCTCAAGGGAGCAGCCTAAAAATTCCTAACTCACTGTACGATCACCTCTTGAGGTTTGCTTTCAACTACAAGATCATGTAGGGAATTATTTCTTATCTCTTAAAAATCTTACAAAGTAAGAATTCAGGGTAACTGATGAGTCTATTCAAATAAAAATTGAGTGGTAATTATTCAGACTTTACAGACTTAAAATTTGCCACTATACATTGTTGTCTGGTGTGTAGCATAAAAGTAAGGTAGTGAGAGACATCAAATCTATTTAAGGCTTTTGATTTAGGAGCTATAAATTGGGACTTGGCTTGATGTCAGGCGGAAGGCTTATGTAATTAAGTATTATTTGTTGATCTTCTTGTGAACAGCAGCTGTGATCTAGCTGGTAGGTATAGTCTATAACTCCCTTTTCCTTGGAACTGTGTTGAAAAATGAAAGGTCAGTGAGGGCAGGTGAATGCGTTGGCTGAAGCTAAAGCGCACAGGCTCTGTCCTCAGGTCTTAGCCACGGCACCCCAACCCATTCTGAAGGTTACACTGCTGTTCCAAAGCATGTTTTTCTACGTGTGGTGTGAGGCTTGGAGGAAAAAAGTTAGAGTAACTACCTTTTTAAAGTTTTAAGGTAACAACAAAGTTTATAAGATATTTTTTGTCTTAGACCTTATTTGAGGACCATTACGTATGAAATATGCTTGTGATTATCAATGAAATTGGTCATTTTCAGTGAATATATTTGGATAAAAGTCTTAAGTTAGCAACTGCATATTTTAGAGGATCAGAAACTGACATTTGTGCATAGTCTTAAGTGATTTTTAATAAAGCAATATTAGTGTTCTTATATCTCACACTTCTGGGCATTTCGCAGGGCTGGACAATGTCCTTTTGATTGTACTAATCCTACCACCTGGGATGTTTGGGTGGGTAGATGGTGGAATATGTGCTCATCTTTCATTTTCAAGTAGAAAAAATTAGTCTGTGAGGTAGTAGTCAAGTCCAGAAGTTGGGAGAGCACCAGCTGCCTTTCATGTGCTAAGAGGAAGGCGTTGGTGGTCTCCCCTCCTTGGACCCCTGGGACCCTTGCTTACCGTTCCTTGAGCAGGGGGTCACACTCTGTTTATCTGGATGCTCCTCAGTGTGATTTGATTAGATGGGCATTGAAGTATTTTGAGTTTGTACACTTTTGCCTGATGTGCTCAGCAGATGGTTTATTACAAACATACTTTACCTCTCATATGAAAAAGTGTTTAATTTCAGAATCATAAGTATATTTTAGGTAAGAGCCTCCTGGTTTTGAAGAATACCTCTGCTGTTGCAATTTTTAAACCATTGGTTTTTCTGTATCTATCCTTAAGTCTTTTTATTAATCTTCTTTATAGGTCCTACGGCTCTTTTGGCTCATGAAATAGGTTTTGGAAGCAAAGTTACAACACACCCACTTGCTAAAGACAAAATGATGAATGGAAGTAAGTATATGCTTCTATTTTAATGTACAGAAAGATCTCCTCAGAAAGCTGCTATTTAGCATTGTTTCCCACCCAGGATAACCCTATGCAGAGAGACTCTGGGTTGAGATGCAGGCTGTTCCTTGCTTTCTTCTCAAGTGTTCCAGCTAGACAGAGGGCAGAGAGGGGGAGCGAGCAGTGGGGCAGAGGTGGTGCGTACCTGTCTCTGTGTGCGCCCTGATGGGGGCTCAGGGACTAAGCAAAGGCCAGCCAGGGGCCCAGTTGTCCTAGATGGGAGTGATTATGAAATGCCAGGTTAACTAGGATATTTTACTAAACACTTTGCCAGTGGCCTGAGGGTAAACTTTAAACCTCAACAGCAATTTCAGAAAGTGCCCTTTTGCCCGCAGTCCAAAGTAAAGTGAATATTGCTCTCTTCCTGGGTGGCGGGTCTGTTTCCTTGGGTGACATGGTCTTGTTTTGTTTTGTTTTAGATTTATTTATTTATTTTTAGAGAGAGCACAAGGGGAGGGAGGAGGGGCAGAAGGAGGGGAACAAGCAGACTCCCCGCTGAGCAGGGAGCCCGATGCCAGGCTTGATCCCAGGACCCTGAGGTCATGACCTGAGCCAAAACCAAGAGTCAGTCACTCAGCCGATTGAGCCACCCACCTGCTCCCTTAGGTGGCATGTTTCTTTTATAAATACCAGCTAGACAGCTAACTTTTATTAATTTATTTTTATAAAAACAATTTCTATTTGTGGTACAGAGTGCAAACAGTATGAAAGGAGGATGAAGTCAAAACATAAATATGCCTTTTCTCACTTCCTCACCCCCTTTCTGCTTTTCAGAGGTAACTTCTGTTAGAAAGTTCCCTGTGTAATTCTAGAGTTTTCTCTGCACATACTTATTATCCTTTGTATTTTAATGTTTTTACTCAAATGAGATCTGCTAAATATATTGTTCTGCAGCTTGCTTTTTAAACCTAAGATTGTATCCTCTGGTGTGTGTGGGGGGGTCATTTATCAAGCATATCTTTAAATAGAAGGCAATGTATAATTCACCCAAAGCTGTATAACCAAGCATCTGAATGTACAACTACGTACTGACTGATCCTTTCTCATAAGAGCTACAACTTCTCAGCATGAGATTCAGAACACCAACCAGGTAGTGTCTTTTGTCAGGTGGCGTCTTCCTTTGCCATCTCTCCCTGGAGTGCCCGTAACAGAGAGGCGGAGACCCAGGAACTTGTAAAGAGAAAGAAAGCTCACACTAGTGTGAGCATCTGAAATTTCCAGTTAGAAGCCAGAAGTGGTTCGGTTGGCATTCAGCCAGCAAAGAGACGGAGTGGCTGGCTCTGGGTAAAACATCAGCCTAATTTCAGTGAACAAACAAAAAGACAACACAGTAACATCAGCAGGTGATTTGGGAACCGCTCTGCCGGGGCTGCATTTTCTTCCCTGCCTCAGTCCTGCTAGAGGCTGATACTGAACTCAAACAAAAAGGAGGGCAGGGTAGCATCGCTTACGCTGGCTTTACAGCCAAGTCGAGTTGTGCATTTTCACTGTGTTTTTCCTTCTAAGTAACAGACCTTGCTTTTTAGAGCAGTGTTAGGTGCACAACAAAAGGACGCAGAGAGTGCAGAGTTCGCACACGTGCCCTGCCCGGGTGCGCACCACCGTCTTCCTCATCTTCCTCTCCTGCGCCTCAGCAGTACCCGTGTTACAGTCCGTGAACCTGCCCTGACACGGCATCGTTGCCCCAGATCTGCTGTTGATATTAGGGTTCGCTCTTGCTGTTGGACATTCTGAGTATTCTTAAATTTGGTCCAAAGTAGTATTTTCTTGAAAACCTATAACTTTATTTTAGTTGCTAGAAAGATACTAAGTTGTCAATAAAACCATCTGTGTGAAAAGTGATTTTTTTTTTAAAGGCTCTGGCTACTGGGCATTTTTTAATGTAGAAATAGAATTTACTTGGGGCTCCTGGGTGGCTCAGTCAGTTAAGTACCTGCCTTCGGCTCGGGTCATGATCCCAGGGTCCAGGGATCGAGTTCCACATCGGGCTCCCTGGTCAACAGGGAGTCTGCTTCTCCCTCTCCCTCTACCCCAACTCCCTGCTTGTGCGTGCACCCGCGCTTGCTCGCTCACTCTCTCTCTATATATATCTTTTTCTGTCAAATACATAAATAAAATCTCTACATCTAAAATCTTAAAAAAAAAAGTAATAGAATTTACTTGGAGCTAACGGAGAGGTTTTGGAGAGTTGGAAAGATCGGAATCAGGCTTCCTTTAGTCATTACGACATATTGGGGGAAGGGTCAAGTAGTAGGCTACGTTCCTCCTTTATCTGAAGGTAGATCTGTTGTGTCTGTTCTCTTGTAATGCCTCAAGAACACTGAGGTTGATTAGGAATAGAAGCAGATTAGATTGTTAACTCTCAGGGTTTATAAAGTACATTCACAAGCATTATCTCCCTGGAGCCTCCCAGGCCCTGGTGCCCAGCAAGGCAGGTTACTGACTTCACAAGTGAGGAAACCGGCTCTGGCTCTGGCTCGAGAGGCCAGGCGACTTGCCCAGAGTCAGGCTGGAACTCAGGCCCCACCTCTGTCTTCAGGGAGGCTCCCACACCCGCTTAAGCTCCGAGGTATTGAGTTCAGCCATTAAGTCCTACTGTGAGGAAAAAAATGCTTGAAACATCTGCCCCTTCAGAGTGCTCCGAGAGGCGGAGCTCGTCACCTCCTGGGTGGCTTGTCTGGTCCTCCTTGTCCTCATCACGTACCTAGTAGATAAGTGCGAAATTTTTGCTCAGATAAGCAATCCAGTTGGAAGGACACAGTCTTCCTATTTCTCGGTTTTTTTGTTTTGTTTTGTTTTGTTTTAAAGATTTATTTGTTTATTTGAGAGAGAGAGAATGAGAGACAGAGAGCAGGAGAGGGAGGAGGGTCAGAGGGAGAAGCAGACTCCCTGCCGAGCAGGGAGCCCGATGCGGGACTCGATCCCGGGACTCCAGGATCATGACCTGAGCCGAAGGCAGTCGCTTAACCAACTGAGCCACCCAGGCGCCCCTATTTCTCAGTTTTTAAATGAAGAAATTGTGACTTTAATAGCCTTTTCAGTTCCTCCCTGCCCGTTGTGCTAGCAAGCATCTGGAGGCCCCGTCGAGTGGCTGAGCTGGGAGGAGCTGCGTCCCTGGGGCCAGGCAATGTGGGTGTGGCTCCCGCTGTGGGCAGTCTCCTTCCCCCACCGCCGAGCCTCAGTTTCTCACCTGTCCTCTGAGGATACCGGTGGCCCCTGCTTCACAGGGCTGTTGACAGGCCCCGTGAGTCACTTACTATGTGTGATGCCCACAGAATGTTGCCTGTCACGAGCCCACGCGGGGGAAGGGAGAGCTGGTAAGTGCCCAGCTCTGGGCCAAGTGCTGGGAGCCCGGCAGTGAACAGGCTGCCCTCACCCGGCCCCCATCTGTTGTAATGGCACCACCCCTTGGCCCTGCTATTCCACGGGACTGGACTCCCACAGTAGTCCTGGGAGGGTTGTGCCCTCCCCGTTTTACAGAAAAGTGAGGCTCAGAGCCATCAGACAGCTACTTAATGTCAGCCCTGGGATTTGAACCCAGAGCTGCTGGGCTCAGCGGTCAGTGACTTTTCCATAAAGGGCCAGAGTAAATATTTTGGGCTTTCGGGGACTTCGGGTCTGGACGGCAACTACTCTGCTGTCGCAGAGCCACTGACCAAGTGGGTGAGAGGTGTCCCGGTAAAAGCCACTGTTTGGTGCTGACCCCTCGGGTCCAGTTGCCTTTTCTCTGAAGAGACTTCTGGATTTGGGGTGCTTGCTTAAAGCTAAAAAGAAATTTATGGGCGCCTGGGTGGCTCAGTCGTTAAGCGTCTGCCTTCGGCTCAGGTCATGATCCCAGGATCCTGGGATCGAGCCCCACATTGGGCTCCCTGCTCAGCGGGAAGCCTGCTTCTCCCTCTCCCACTCCCACTGCTTGTGTTCCTGCTCTCGCTATCTCTGTCTCTGTCAAATAAATAAATAAAATCTTTAAAAAAAAATCTTTAAAAAGAAATTTATAATTAATGCTTTATGCCAATTGGCTGTGGGGTGTAAATTTGCAGAGCTCCCAAGTCCAAATCAGCGCTCGCGGGTCGCCGCGCATGCGCATTGTCCTGGTCCGTCACTGCCACTAGGTGGAGGTGGTTGGTTAGTGTAGTCTTTGTGCTCTTCCTGGTTGAAATTGTGGAAAGAACTGTGGAACCTTGAAAGGTCTTTAACCAGTTTAAGCTGTGTTTGTCATATTTTGCCCACAAAGAGATTGTTCGGTGAGCCATTTAGAAATTGCCTCACACTGCTGCAGTCTGGGCAGTTCATCTCTTAGCTCTGGAAGACTCGACCCAGCCAGTTTTTTCTGGTTTAGCATCTAAAATTGCCTTGGCCCGGTTTAACCATCAGTAAATGGGTTAGATTCTGAAAACCTTTTCCCTTCAAACCAGACCCTCTTTTCTTCTGTGGTAGGGTAACTAGGAAACTTGTGATGTGCTGTATTCCGTTATTTTAGCGGGTGACTTGATTTCTAATGAGGATAGTAAAGGATAAACTACTCTAGGGGCTCTTGATCACTTGGAAAGGACATGAACGTCAATGCGTGGTTTCTAAAGCTCGCGAATACAGCAGAAGCAGAGTGGTATCAGTGTGGGCCCAGCACCCACTCCACTGCCCAGGACAGGCAGCCGGGAGTCATCGTCACCACCTCCCCATGTTCAGTCCTGCATTTTGGCTCTTAGGAGGTTTCTCAAACCATCGTTTCTCCCCTGTCAACGCTCTCCGCACCCAGGTCACCATAAGCTCCCACCAGGATGGCAGTTCTTTTCTGTCTTCCCGTTTGGTTCCTTCCAGGCAAGTCTTTGTGCAGGTCTGACTCAGAGGGTATGCCCACCAGGATGTGGAGTACAGGGTCTCCTTTAGGTGCTGGAGGAAGTTGGCAAAGCCTTCTCCTGCGGGCAGAACGGGATATGCTCTGATGTGCACTTTGGAAGGGTGAGCTTTTCTGTGGTGCTGAGCAGCGAGTGGAGGGAAGGGCAGCCGGACAGAGGGCTGGCAGGCGGAGAGCCTGCGTGAAGGGGCAGGTGCGGGGAGGAGAGAACAGGTGTGTTGTTCATAGGTTCACCTGATACTTGGGGGCACCTCCACGGTACTGTTAGTGTTCGAGGCCGGCGGAGGCCGGCGGAGGCCCGGTCTTTTAAAGAGCAGACAGTAAACAAGAAGACTGTTTTCATATCGTGTCAGTGCTGGGAGGCGCTGGTGGAGCAACTCAGGGGGCCTGCTCTGGGGAGGGATCCCATACCCCTCCTCTGAGGGGTGGTGGGAGGAGGTGAGAAGAGCTTTCTGCACAGTGGAAGCAGGGGGCTGGGGAGCGCCAGGTGGGAGCCTGGTGGGGACAGGTTGGGGAAGGTGGGGGGCCAGGTCGTGGGGGCACTGCTGCTCCTGAGGAGTTCGGGCCTGGTCGGTCTGTGCACGGGCAGGGTTTGATGACTGTGCGGAGGGTGAGGCCTTGGGGAGCTGATGCCGAGGAAGCCCAGCTTTGTGGCTGTGATTTGCCCAGATGTCATATCATTCACTGAATTCGAATATAGGAGAAGCACATTCTTGTTTTATTGTATTTGTCTCCAAAAAGCCAATTGGGGAACACAGAAGGAAAGGGGTCCCCAAGAAATGAATGTGGTTTCTATCTCCCTCTCCCCCTCCCTATGTGTCCTGTGTAATTTTTGCTTGTTTGTTTTTGAGACAACAGAGTGTGTGTGTGTGTGTGTGTGTGTGTGTGTGTGTGAGAGAGAGAGAGAGAGAGAGAGAGAGAAAGAGAGATACAGGCAGTCTGTGATAGGGACTCTGTGACAGGTAGTCTATATGACATGGAATCTGTGATAGGCGGTCTGTGACAAGGACTCTGTGTGACAGGTAGTCTGTATGACATAGAATCTGTGTGACAGGGAGTCTGTGACAGGCGGTCCTGTGACGGAGTCTATGTGACAGGTAGTCTGTATGACAGGCGGTCTATGACAAGAGTCTGTATGACACGCGGTCTGTGACAGGAGTCTGTATAACAGGCGGTCTGTGACGGGGGGTCTGTGACAGGCAGTCTATGACAGGAGTCTGTGTGACAGGTAGTCTGTGAGGGAGTCTGTGTGACAGGCGGTCTGTGACAGTGCATGACAGGCAGTCTATGACACGGAGTTTGTATGATAGAAAGTTCGCATGGCAGGCAGTCTCTGACATGGAGTCTGCGTGACAGGCAGTCTGTAGAGAAGGCGAAGGGAAGGTAGGCCTCTCAGGAGAGAATAACTGATTTTCAAGAAAGATGAAGGGGCCCTTGGGAGAACAGATGGGAGGTGTGATCGTTTGTGACAGTGTGGGTGTGGTGTTCACTTGTGGTCTCCTCTCCCGGGACACGAGTCCGTCCTCCCTGGTTGATGGACTCCCGAGGGCACACGGCAGCCAAGGAGGACCTGTGTTCAGGCCGGAGAGGGGGTTCAAAGAAAGCCTCTTCCAGCGTTGGCTGTTTCGCAGATGTCTTCAGCTCAAAATAATCCCCCTAGCGAGGCGGCACGTTTTGGGGGGCACGTTCTGCTTACCCGTCCGTGTGTCAGTGAATGGGCGGCCTCTGGAGCCCTTGTGGGAGACAGAAATGTGAACGGTCGGCCTTCCCTCCCACTCAGCCTCACACGGAGGAGGGCTTTCGCAGGTGCATTTACCCCGCGTGTATTGCTGTGTGTCACGTCAGCAGCTGGGCGTCCTCGCCCCCAGGCTGCCCGCGCTCTGCCTCCCGGTGGTTTCCCGGTGGCCAGCCACAGTGTGGCGGTTTGGGGTTTGGGTTTGTTTGAATTTATGTGAGACCAATCCTCTGCTGTATCAGGGCATGGAGTTGCTGAGTGGTCCTCGCTGGTGTCTGGCAGAGCACACTGGGATGTAACCCTTTCTCATTATGACTTTGAAGGTCATTACAGCTACTCCGAGAACCGTGTGGAGAGGGACGGCCAGATTCTCACGAGCCGCGGGCCTGGAACCAGCTTTGAGTTCGCTCTCGCGATCGTCGAGGCACTGAACGGCAAGGACGTGGCTGACCAAGTGAAGGCCCCGCTCGTTCTTAAAGATTAGAACAGACATCTTTGATCAGAAGTAGACAAACAGGCCGTTCGTAATCATTCTCACCGCGTTCGCTTGAAGCAAAACGCGCGGTTCCCGTGCAGAGTTTCCCCGCCTGCGCCCTGGTCCCCACGGTCCTGAACCTTGATGGCAGAGCAAATGGCATTTAGCAAACTACCAGTTGTTACTTTGTTTATTGCTGGTTTCCCCTTATTGGTGTGTGTGAAACCAAATTCATGATCACCCTCACTTGCATCTGTTAACTGTTGATAGAGCTACTGAGATACATTAGCAGTGAACACATTTGACACAGCAAGGAGGAAAAGCGCAAAAGCAAAGATTTAAGCAGCTTGTGACTTTCTCCCATTTGTTAACTGTGTATCGTTAATGTGCTATTAAAAATACCGATGAAGGGGCGCCTGGGTGGCTCAGTCGTTGAGCGTCTGCCTTCGGCTCAGGTCATGGTCCCAGGGTCCTGGGATCAAGCCCCGCATCGGGCTCCCCGCTCGGCGGGAAGCCTGCTTCTCCCTCTCCCACTCCCCCCGCTTGTGTTTCCTCTCTCGCTGTCTCTCTGTCAAATAAATAAAATCTTTAAAATAAAATACCAATGAAGTTGGCTGTCATAGTGAATTTTTGTAGACCAGTTCCTTTTCCCATTGCAGAAAGGGTCCTCAGATGGAAGGGAAAACCTTTCGAGGCTGGCCCAGCCTCTGTTTCCCCTTCTTTGGGTAACAGACACTAGGGGCTGCCGCACACGCAGCCCGAACCCACCAGCCAGAGCCCCCTTCTGTCCCTGCCCACGTGACCTGGGTGAGACCTGCCAGCGCGTGCAACTCGTGGCCTGGGTGAGACCTGCCAGCGCGTGCGACTCCATCCTAGAGCCTCTGCTGTGCCTGCTGGGGGCGTTCTGTCTGCTGAGTGGCTGAGAGGAACGGCAGGGAGCCTGGAGCCACTGGCCGCCAACCTGTCACTGAGGAGAGCCTGCCCAAGAACGCTGAGAACGGTACTTGACCTGGGATCCAGCTGGACCTGAGCAAGAACGGCTCCTCGTTGTTCACAGAAGCCAGCAGAGTCCCTGGGCTTCTTTTTATCTCCTGACGAGTGACTGCTACATCTCCAAAGGGGTGGAATAGGGTGAAGGCTTCAGAACACGGAGCTGAGCTACTAAGTAAAACTCTCAGCTGAACAACCTCATCGCATGTTCTTTGCTTTCTTTCTCCTGTTTCTTTTCCACCTTCCCTCCTCTGGCAAAGAACAAATGTCAGCAAACTTTGTGGAAAGGCCGGCTCGGGGCCGGTAACTATTTTAAACATGTGGGCCATCAAGTCTCTGTCATAACTACTCGACGGGCCTTGTAGCACCAAAGCAGCAGACAAGACACACGTTAGGCAATAATCATGGTTGTGTTCCAACAAAATTTACAAAACCAGGCAGCTGTGGGGCTTTGGCCCTCAGGCTGCGCTTTGCTGACCCCTGGACTGGGAAGCAAGGCAGATAATTTTTTTTAAATGCAGACATCTAACTGCACATTTTGATAAACTCTGAAGCTATAAAGAGACTGCTAAGGGAGAGAGGACAGGAGAGACTGTGTTCTGAGAGGCAAGTAGGGTAAAGAGGCAGTGATGGGGTCAGAGAAGGCCTCTCTGGAAAGGGACCTCCGAAACTCTGGGCACTTGGGTGTGAATGAGGCAGGTCTGGTAGCATTCCAGGAAGGAGAAGCCGGAAGTGCAAAGGGCCTGAGGCAGGGCCTGAGGTATGGAGGGACAGCAAGGGGGCCAGTTGAGGGGAAACTCTAGGGAGGTGAAGCTGGGGAGGCAGCCTGAGCCAAGGCTTGGAACTTAGAGAACCATCGAGGAGGGACCGTCCTACTTGGCTCAAAGGCCCTGCTGAGAAGGGCTGCTGCAGGCCCCAGGGTGGGAAGCTTGAGGCATGGGGGGGATGGCAGTGGTGGGGTGCCTGTGCGTGGGTGGGAGAAGAGGTGTCTAGGGCATTTTGCCGCATTTCCGACTCGAACACAAGGTCAAATGGAGCTTCTGTGTCTGGAGCTGGAGGAAGTGGTTGAGGGTGGGTGGGGCGAATGTAGAGATCAGATGGACAAATTTGAGGTATCTATAAAATCGACTTCCGCTATGGAACGTGAAACCAGAATGTCATAAATTACTGACCTGAGAACAGTGAGCATTTGTAAACTCTCCCAAGTTAAACAGGGTTTTTTACTAGCAGCCCCTAGCTCTGAATAAGCTCCCTGGAATTTTAGAGGGATCGACAGGAAGGGAACCAGCGAAGTAGATAATTTGAATTTTTGTGCCCTTGGGGCAGCCAGAAAAGGTAGTTCCAGAATGGCTGACAATGAAAAAGCATTTCTGAGAGGATCCTTTATCAGAGCTCAGGTGTTGTCGGGAAGGGTTTTTTCCTGACAGTTTTTGGGGCAGGGGCCGCAGGACTGCCTTATCTAAACCTAGGGCCGTTTCTGGCTAGGTCAAGAATTACTGGCTTCAGGCACATTGATAACAGGCAGGAGCCTCCACCCTCTCTCCAGCTACAGCTTTTCTGTGCTAAACACACCTGCTGCCCTCCTTCTAGGGGGAGAGGGGGAGGCAAACAAAACCTGGGAACATTTGAAAGTACCTGGAGTTGGAGTTTAGGAGTGTGGCCCGTCCAGCTTGACTGGATGACCCCTCCTAGGCCCGGGGTCACCGAAGGTCAAAGTTAGAGGGACTTTGGCCCCCACTTTGTCCACTCAACCTTAGGGACACTAGCCACAGCTTTGGGAGCTCCCTCCGTCTGCCCAGGTCGCCCGGATGGTTATGGAGGAGAGTGGGTCCAGAAATCAAGCTCTAGCCCGGAGCTCAGTCCTCCCGAGAAAGGAGAACATGCCCTGGCGGGACACAGTCCAGCGCTGGGCAGGAGGCGGCCAGGCTCCATTCCTGGGGCCTGTCCAGGGAAGTGGCGGCCAGACTGCTCTTCGGAAGGGGAAGTCAGTGTTTCGGTGTGATGTAGGATATTAAGGTGAAAGGCTTTGATTGGGTCCCCAGGGCTGAATAGTAGGACAGCTTGTTCAGCACCTACTGGGTACCGAGCACTGAGCTAGGTGACTCATTTCTTTCACACTCTACACAAGAGGGATCATAGCGCATGTCACCCCGTTCTGCCCCCTGTTCGGGCACTGATTCTGTCGTAGAGAAAATGTGTACGGAGAGATTCGCGTGCTGCCCCTTTCAACCCAGTCTTCAATGCTGGCAGCCTTACAACGTGGCTGGAGTTGCCATCCATTGCAAAAAGGAGAAAAACCTCGTCTCTTTAGAGGTTGAGAACTTGTCTGTCCTGTGCTGTACAGGATTGCCGGAAGGATCGAAGGCCACAATAAAAGGGAAGTACCTTTTCTTAAACTGTGAAACATGAAATGTAGTATTTTTAGTGTGACCAACTGTCTCATCTTAGAGTCTGGTTATGTGTTCTCTATTCTAGGGTGTTGGTTCCCTAAGGAATGAGGAGAACATTAAATTTTCCTGCAGAATAATCTCAGCTTTTTTTTTTTTTTTTTTTAAGGAAATTCCCTATCTTTGCCCTTAGTTAGGGGACCTTCCTAAGTCACACCTGCCTGCAAAGTCATCAGCAGTGAGGTGTGCAGGAAGGGGCTGCAGGAAATCCTGTCTGCATCTGGCCGGGACACATCCTGTTTGCTCCTAGCGTGGGGTCCTTCTGGAGCTGGCCCTTGGCCCTGTCCCAGCTCTGACCTGAGGCCCCAGGCCTGGGGGCTCCCATGGGGCCTGGAGGAAGGCTTCACCTGCTCACCATTTCCACCATCACTATCATCTTCATCACCACCATCCTCTGCTTCCTGCAACCCGAAGGGGCTGTTCCAGGTTCCCAAACCGGTCCTGGGCCAGCTGCAACGATTGTCAAACCAGATGAGGTCTCCCCACCAGGCCTCATGGCTCTGCTGCTTTCTTTTGCTTTTTCAGTTCTGTGTGTGACCATGTCATCACTTTTTATTTTTAAGATTTTATTTATTTATCTGACAGAGACACAGCGAGAGGAAACACAAGCAGGGGGAGTGGGAGAGGGAGAAGCAGGCCTCCCGCTGAGCAGGGAGCCTGATGCGGAACTCGATCCCAGGACCCTGGGATCATGACCTGAGCCGAAGGCAGATGCCCAACGACTGAGCCACCCAGGCGCCCAAGGGTCTTCTCTTTTTAAAAAGTACTCTGTTTTTGAGTTCAGCCTGCTCTTGGAAATTTTTACTTGGCTTAAAAATAACATGAGAGGGGCACCTGGCTGGCTCAGTCAGTGGAGCATGCGACTTTTTTTTTTTTTTAAAGATTTTATTTATTTATTTGACAGAGAGAGACACAGCGAGAGAGGGAACACAAGCAGGGGGAGTGGGAGAGGGAGAAGCAGGCCTCCCGCCGAGCAGGGAGCCTGATGTGGGGCTCGATCCCAGGACTCTGGGATCATGACCTGAGCCGAAGGCAGACGCTTAACGACTGAGCCACCCAGGGGCCCCGAGCATGCGACTTTTGATCTTGAGGTCGTGCGTTTGAGCCCTATGTTGGGGGTAGAGATTACTTTAAAAAAAAAAAAAAAACACAGGGGT
>NC_138372.1:5176085-5246253 GCF_054177405.1 Leptonychotes weddellii
AAAAAAAAAAAAAAAACACAGGGGTGCCTGGGTGGCTCAGTCGTTAAGCGTCTGCCTTCAGCTCAGGTCATGATCCCAGGGTCCTGGGATCGAGCCCCGCATCGGGCTCCCCGCCCAGCAGGAAGCCTGCTTTTCCCTCTCCCTCTCCCCCTGCTTGTGTTCCCTCTCTCGCTGTCTCTCTGTTTCTCTGTCAAAATAAATAAATAAAATCTTTAAAAAATAATAATAAAAAGACAAAAGTCTTTAAAAAAGAAACATTCGAATGAAAAGTTTGTTGTCTTAAAAAACAAAGACAAGAACAAAACTAGGTAATGCAGTAGCCATCCACAGATGCAACCCTTGGGTTGGGGACGATAGAATCTGGGGAGCTACCTTGCAAGAGAGCAACCAGGATCAGGGTGCTGGGCCTCGATGGATCCACATCTCTGTTTCAGTATTTTAAAAAAAAAAAAAAAAAAGCCATAAAAAGTATGCTTGGCTGAGGTTTCTTCTTTCAAAGGGAGAATAATTTCACCAAGTTTACTGAAGAGAAAGTGGTGCTTTGTTTTTACAACCAGATGGAATGTAGCCAGTGTCAGTCCTGAATTCCTGTGTTCGGAGGATCTGTCCTTCCAGCCCGGCCATTGGATGGAGGCCTTGGGCCCTGCCTGCCCCGAGCCTCGGGGCCCCAACATGGTGTGGTGTGTGGTCGGTTTCACAAAAAGCCCAATTCTCTCCATTCCCGTTGCTGAATGACCGGCCCTGGGGATGGGGGGTTGTAAGGTGCCAGCCCTGTGAAGATGACTTAACCAGGTGAGAGGCAGGTAGAAGACGGTACATAAGCTGATAGCCGCACCCTAGAGCCTGAGACCGTCCCTTCGCATTCGTTTTACACGGTGAATCAATGCAGGAATAAAACGTGCACGTTCACGAGCAAGAATGAGATCACCTTCTTTTCTAATACTTGGTTATGCATCTCCGTCCCTTATCCGAGAATGACAGCCACTCAGCATACTTAGGGCAGAGCAAATTATCTCTGGATTGTGGATAATACTATGTCATTATTCCATGAGGCATCTAGCTCAGTGCCACCTGAGTCTTAAAACACTCTTTAAAAAATTTAATTATGCAATGGATACGTCAATACCTGCTCGTTGGAAAAGACTCAGATGATAACATGAATACACAAAGCAGGACTCAGAAGTGTGCCTTCCTGCCCTCGCTCGCCCCAGTCTTGCCCCAAAGTCCCACTTTGGGGTCTCTCTTCCAGTCTAGTTTCTGTGAACTTCCCAATGTCTAATAATACACATCCACACCCACACACATTCTAATAGGTTGCACATACACATAGATATGCACATTAGAGTTTTAAAAATTATTCTGGGATAAATAAAATAGGATCCTATTGTGTGCATTGTTTTGCAGATTCGATTTTTTTTTTTTAAAGATTTTATTTATTTATTTGAGACAGAGAGAATGAGAGGGAGGAGGGTCAGAGGGAGAAGCAGACTCCCTGCAGAGCAGGGAGCCCGATGTGGGACTCGATCCCAGGACTCCGGGATCATGACCTGAGCCGAAGGCAGTCGCTTAACCGACTGAGCCACCCAGGCGCCCGCAGATTCGATTTTTTTAAAAAAAACTTAAAATGTCTTAGAGATCTGCCCATACCAGGTGGGTTGTCTATGTGACAGTTGAACAGCACAGATGTATTGTAACCAATCCTCTACTGATGGACTTTTTCCTCCAATTTTTAAAAATGTGGTAAAATACACATCACATAAAATTTGTCATCTTAGCCATTTTTTAAATAATTTTTTAAACACCAAAGGAAGTTCTACACCTTGTTTTTCCTTTTCCCTTTCTATTTAAAAAGGGATTTTATTTTTTTAAGTAATTTCTACACCCAACATGGGGCTTAAACCTACAACCCCAAGATTAAGAGTTGCATGTTCTACTGACTGAGCCAGCCAGGCGCCCCTCATCTTAGCCATTTAAAACTATACAGTTGAGTAGCATTAAGCACATTCATATTGTGCAAAATTCCATCTCCAGAACTTTTCTCATCTTGCCACACTGAAACTCTGTCCCCATTAAACATGAACTCCCCATTCCCTCCCTCTGCTAGCCCCTGGAAACCATCGTTCTATTTTCTGTTTCTATGAATTTGACTATATTCTGAATCTATGAATAAATCTATGAATTATGACTATAAATCATATAGTATTTGTCTTTTTGCGACTGCCTTATGTCATTTAGCTCAATGTCCTCAAGGTTCATCCATGTTGTAGCACGTGTCAGAATTTCCTTCTTTTTTAAGGTTGAGTAAGATTCCACTGTGTGGATGGACTATGTTTTGTTCATCCATGCATCTATTGATGGACAGGCTGCTTCCACATTTTAGCTACTGTGAATAATGCTGCTGGGAACACGGGTGTACATATATCTCTTGGAGAGGTTGCTTTCAATTCTTTTGGGTACACACCCAGAAGTGGACTTCTGATCTTCTAGAAATGGTAATTCCATTTCTAATTTTTTGAGAAGCCACTAAGTTGTTTTCCACAGCGGCTGCACCATTTTTACATTTCCACCAGCAATGCACAAGGGTTCCAGTGTCTCTGCATCCTCCCCAACATGTATGCTTTTCTTCTTTTAGAAAAAATGATAGTAGCCATCCTAATGTGTGTGAGGTGATAGCTCGCTGTGGTTTTGATTTACACTTCCCTAATGATTAGTGATGCTGAGCGCCTTTTCATGTGCTTCTTAGACATCTGTATGTCTGCGTTGGAGAAATGTCTGTTTAGGCTCTTGCCCATTTTTGAATCAGGTTCTTTAGTTTTTTTGTTGGTGATATTAAAGGATTTTTAAGGTTTTTTTTACAGTTATTCAATATTTTTTTTTTTTAAAGATTTTTTTTTTTTTATTCATGAGAGACAGAGCGAGAGAGAAAGGCAGAGGGAGAAGCAGGCTCCCAAGGAGCAGGGAGCCCGATGCGGGACCCGATCCCAGGACCCTGAGATCACGACCTGAGCCGAAGGCAGACGCTTAACCATCTGAGCCACCCAGGCGCCCTACAGTTATTCAATATTTAAGAAAACATTTTAGGGGACAAATTTGTGTGTACATCTTTGTGCAAGTGTGAACTCTAAAAATTAGAGTTTTTAAGATCAAAAAGCAGGCACACTAATTTTGATAGATATGGCCAAGTTGTTCTCCAATTTGCCTGCTTCCCCCGTCCTCAACAATGCTTGTTATTATCCACCCTTTTTTTCTAAATTTTAATTCCAATATATTAACATACAGTGTTACATTACTTCCGGTGCAAATATAGTAAGTCAACAACTCTATACATTACTCAGTGCTCATCATGACAAGTGTAATCTTTAATCCCCTTTATGTATTTCCCCCCTCCCCCCACCTACCTCCCCTCTGGTGACCATCAGTTTGTTCTCCATAGTTGAGTGTGTTTTTTGGTTTATCTCTTTTTTTCTTTGTTGGTTTGTTTTCTTTTTTCTTTTCTTTTTTTTTAATTAAGTAGGCTCCATGCCCAACACGGGGCTTGAACTCACAGCTCCAAGATCAAGAGTCACATGGTCTATTGACTAAGCCAGCCAGGTGCCTCTGTTTGTTTTGTTTCTTAAATTCTTCATATCAGTGAAACCATATGGTATTTGTCTTTCTCTGATTGACTTACTTCACTTAGCATCATACCCTCTAGATCCATCCATGTTGTTGCAAATGGCAAGATTTCATTCTTTTTTAAGGCTGAGTAATATTCCATTGTGTATACATGCCACCTCTTCTTTATCCATTCATCTGTTGATGGGCATGTGCATTGCTTCCATATCCATCTTTTTATTTAAAAATATTCTTTGTGAAATAGCTTACATACAAAGAGTGGATGAAAATGCAGATGTCATGGGACACCTGGGTGGCTCAGTCAGTTGGGCTTGATTTCGGCTCAGGTCATGATCTCAGGGTCTTGGGATCAAGCCCTGCATTGGGCTCTGCTTTGGGCATGGAGCCTGCTTGGGATTCTCTCTCTCTCTCTACCTCTCCCCCCACCAATCCCACCACCGCATGCACATGCTCTCTCTCTCTCTAAAAAAAATTAAAATTAAAATTAAAAATTAAAAATAATAAAAAAGGAAAATGCAGATGTACAGTTTTAAATGAATGGTTGTTTACTCACCACCCAAATTAAGAAAAGGAACTTTACCAGTGTTTTACTGCATGATTCTTCCCAGTCATAACCCGCAACCTAAGACCCAAAGGTAACCACTTTCATGATTCACTGCATGAATATCCCACAATTTGTCCATTGTACACTGATGAACATTTGGGTCACTTCCAATGCTGTGCACATGTCTCCTGATACCCACGTGCAGGAGCTTTTCCAGGACAGACACTTTGCTGTGGACTGCTCATGCTTTATTGTAGGACTGACGGGTTCTTTTTTTTTTTTTTTTTTAAAGATTTTATTTATTTGACAGAGAGAGACACAGCGAGAGAGGGAACACAAGCAGGGGGAGTGGGAGAGGGAGAAGCAGGCTTCCCGCCGAGCAGGGAGCCCGATGCGGAGCTCGATCCCAGGACCCTGGGATCATGACCTGAGCCGAAGGCAGACGCTTAACGACTGAGCCACCCAGGCGCCCCCTAACAGGGGTTCTTAACTGCTTATGTTTCATGGACCCCTTTTGCACACTAGTGAAACCATTGGACACTTTCTTAGAATAACATTTAAAAATATGTAAAATAGAATACATAGGATTACAAAGAAAACCAATTATATTGGAATATAGTTTTCAAAATATTAAGAAAGCAAATTCATGATAAAATATATGTCCTCCTACCATTAAATGGTAATATTTAGTCATCAGTCTCATACCCACCCTAATTTTTTTTTTTCTTTTTTAAAGATTTTATTTATTTATTTGACAGAGAGAGACACAGTGAGAGCAGGATCACAAGCAGGGGGAGAGGGAGAGGGAGGAACTGGCTTCCCGCGGAGCAGGGAGCCCGATGCGGGGCTCGATCTCAGGACCCTGGGATCATGACCTGAGCCGAAGGCAGACGCTTAACAACTGAGCCACCCAGGCGCCCCTAATTTTTTTTTTTTCTAAGTAGGCTCCACACCCAGCAGGGAGTGCAGTGCAGGGCTTGAAGTCACAACTCTGAGATCAAGACCTGAGCTGAGATTAAGAGTCAGACACTTAACCGACCGAGCCACCCAGGTGCCCCATACATACCCTAATTTTGAAGTTGTGATGAACATAAATGATATTTTGAGATATCAGCAGCAAGTTTAATGTGATAATGTGATAATCTATATTCTTTTGGTGGAAGTCATAGGCATGACTAATACTACTTTGGTTTGATTGCTAATAGAAGAAAATACCAAGTTTCAGTTAGAAGTTAGCAAAAATACATAGTTTTTCTTTTTTTTTCCTCATTGAAATTTACAGAGCCCCAAGTTCCATTTGTCTACCCCAGGTTAAGAATCCCCACACTAAGAAATGCTAACCCATCTCCCACATGGTTATGGTGCTTTATACTTCGAGCACGGCGAATGATTCCTGTCTCACTTCCTGACAGCACTAGCTATAGTCAGGCTTTCAAATTAGTGCCAATATGGTGGGTGTGAAATAGTATCTCCTTGAGACTTTAATTTGCATTTTCCTGATTATTCATGAAGCATCTTTCCATGTGTTTTTTTCCTTCTCTGTAATGACTGTCTTTTGCTTATTTTTCTGTTGGGTTTTTGGTTTTTTCTTTCTGATTTGTAGGAATTCTCCCTATGAGAAGAAATGGCGGAGAAATGGATGAAGTGTTTTTGCTTTTGTTTAAATAAAAATAAAGAAAAAACAAAAAAACCTATTATTTATATATGTTGCAAGTATATTCTTCTGGGTTGTGGCTTGCCCTTTTTATTCTTCATGGTATCCGTGATAAAACGGAAATTCTTAATTTTAATATAGTAGAATCTATCAATTTTTGTCTTTATAGTTTGTGCTAAATTCTTTTCTATTTCAAGATCATGAATGGGTGGGAGGGATGGGGTGGCTGGGTGATGGACATTGGGGAGGGTATGTGTTGGGGTAAGTGCTGTGTATTGTGTAAGATGATGAATCACAGAGCTGTACCCCTGAAACAAATAATACATTACATTATATGTTAATAAAAAAAAGATCATGAAGACTTCCACTTTTATTGTTTTCTAAATTATTTACAGATTTGTATTTCACATGTAAGTCTTCAATCTACCTGGAATTAATTTTATGTATGTTGAGGTAGGGATCTGATTTCATTATTTTCCCACATGGTTAATTAGTTGTCCCAGCACCAATTGGTGAATCCATTTATTCCCCACTAATCTGCAGTTCCAGTTCTGTCTGAAAGCAAACTTCCATAAGTGCTTTGTTTCTGGGCTCTATCCTGTTTCAAAAATCTGTCGTTCGTTGCCGGCATAAATACCCCACAGCCAAATTTCTTTACCTGGTGGAAGCAAGTCTCTCATTTTCTTCAGGCGTACCCTGGCTATTGGCAGCCTCAGCTCTTCCACAGAAATGTGAGAATCGGCTTGCCAAATCTCACAAAAAATAACTCGTGGAATTCTTAATTGGGATTGCATTGAATTTGTAGAGCAACTTGTGGAAAGTTGACATCTTTCTGTTACTGAGTCTTATCCAAGAATATAATCTGCTTTCCATTCATTTAGGTCTCCTTTAACATCTAATGTCTTTTCAATAAAATCTTGTTAATTTCTCCAGCAAAGGCTTGCACATCTTTTGTTAGATTTATTATTAGCTCTTCCTTCCTTCCCACCTTTCAGTTCTTTTTTTATTTCTGATATTATAAAGACCTTTTAAAAATTGTTTTCTGATTGTTGCTGGTATATAGAAATGCAGATATGTACTTTTATATATTGATCGTGTATCCAACCTTTACAAATTCTCTTATTCTAATATAATGTAGCCATAAATTATTTTTAAAATTTTCATATATCTATTCATATCATCAGCAAAGAATGACAATTTATTTCTCTCTTTCCAATCCTTAAATGTTTTATTTATTTTTCTTGCCATTCTATCCTGGTTAGGATCTTCAGTGCAATGCTAAATTCAAGTGATCAAAATGGGCAACGTAGGTCGCATTGGATTTTAAAGGGAATTAAATATAACATTTGTTGTAGAGTTGTCATTTTTGGTATATACTCGTATTCCATCTTTATTGTTATTGTTACAAAATACTATGATTTTAGTGGTTTAACAACACAAATATATTATTTTACAGTTCTGGAGGGTAGACATCTGACAGGGTCTCACTGGGCAAAAATCAAGGTGTGGAGACACCTAGAGAAGTATTCACATTCTGGAGACACTAGAGAAGTATTCACTTCCTTGACTTCTCCAGCTTCTAGAGGCACCCACATTCCTTGGTTGTGACTCCGCCCTCCAACTTCAAAGTCAGTGATGTTGCATCAATGATCCTTCCATAGCCACATCTCCCTCTGACCTACTGCAGCCAGAAAAGGTACTCCACATTAAAGGATTCATGTGATCAGACTGGACTACCTGGATAATCCAAGATAATCTCCCATTTCAAGGTCCTGAACCCTAATCATGTCTTCAGAGTCCTTTTTGCCATGAATGGTAATGTATAGGTTTTGGAGATAAGAATGGGACATCTTTAGAGGGGGCGGGTTGCAGGGGGCATTATTCCAACCCATGTAGGCTGGCTGGGTCTGAGGACCCAGAGGGAGTCCCACAAAGACCAGCCAAGAGAGTCCCTGGCCTTGCACAGGGTGGAAATCAAATGTGAGCCGAGACAAAGTGAGAGCAGAGTTTATTGAAGACAGAGTGTGCAGATAAGGACACAGCATCCGGGAGACTTGGGAAGGAAAGGAGAGTGAATCTTATCTTTGCTCGGGCTTTGGGGTTTTTATTGAGGATTGTAATCTGGTGATGTGTTTTCTCCACCACCCAGGAACTGGTTAAAATAAAGGTGAGTGTTTAGGTGTTCTCCATAAGTCACTTATGCCCTGGAGCCAGGGGTCTTGGTGAGCCAGGGGTCTAGAAAACGCTCATGACAACCCCTCCCAGTCACTCCTTGGATATTATCTATTGTGCTGGAAGCCTGAAAAGAATTGTTAAGTCCTTGACCTCCAAAAAGAGGACATACATTAACTGTTTTATAAGGCCTGTGTAAGGTGGGGGCAGATCCCAGCAAGAACAGAAGCAGGAAAAGGAGCAAAAAAAGCATTTTCAGGGGTCCCTTTAGTTTCCCCATCTCACGACTATCATAATATTATTTATTAGGTTAGGGAAATGCACTTCCATTCTTTGATTGCTAAGTTGTTGTCATAAGTAGATGTTGAAATTTATTAAATGACTGTCCTAAGTTTCTCAGTTAAGATCATATGGTTTTTCTTCTTTAATCCGTTAATGTCATGAATTATGTTAGTACATTTTCTAGTGAACTACTCTTACATGCCTGAGATAAACCAACTTGGTTTATAATGTTTTATCTTTTTTATATGTTACTAAATTCTGTTAGGCAAGTATTTAATCTAGGATTTTTTGCATCTCGTGTGGAGGTTGAACTGGTATTTTCCTTTCTTGTATGATTTTTTGTGTCAAGGTTATGCTAAAGTCATACCTTGAGTGGGAAGAGTCCTTCTTCTTTTCTACAGAAACATTTGTGAATGATTGAAATTATATATGTACATAATTTTAATCATTCATAAATATATGCATGTTTATTTATTTGAATATTTAATGCAATTTGCCTCTGAATCTATCTGGGTCTGGTGTTTTCTTTGTGGTGAGATTTTTGTTTTAATTGAGCTAAAATTCATAGAACATAAAATTATCCACTTTAAAGCATACAGTTCAGTGGCATTTAGAAATTCACAGTGTTGTGCAACCATCACCTCTATCCAATTCCAAAACATTTCAGCGTTCCCTAAGGAGACTGTCCCCATTAGCAGTCACTACTTCCCCTCCCCGAGGCCCTGGTAGTCTCTCCTCCACATTCTGTCTCTATGGATTTACCTATTCTGGATATTTGACATAAATGGGATTATGCTGTGTGTGACCTTTTGAGTCTGGCTTCTTTCACTTAGCAGAATGTTTCAAGGTTCATCAACATTGCAGCATGTGTCAGAATTTCATTTTTAAGCTTGAATGAGATCCTGTTGTATGGGTCTGCCATATTTCGTTCATCCATTCATCCATTGATAGTCATTTGGGTTGTTTCCACCTTCTGGCAGTTGTGAGTAGTGCTGCTGTGAATATTCATGTACAACCATTTGTTTTGAGTACCTATTTTCACTTCTTTTGTATGCACACCTAAGAGGGGAATTGCTGGGTCCTATGGTAATTCTCTGTTTAACTTTTTGAGACACCACCATTCAAATTCTTTTCAAGTAGCTTTGGCGGAACATGTACTAAAATTGGAATGATACAGAGAAGATGAGCAGGGCCCCTGCACAAGGATGACACACAAATTCCTGAAGCATTCCATATTTAAAAAAAAAATTCTTTTCAGGTAACAGGATTATTCGAGTTCTTTATTTCTTCCTGAGATGGTTTCAGTAATTGTGTTTTTTCCAGGAAGGTATCTACTACTTTATCTAAGTTTTCAAATGTATTGGCGTAAATGTTGATATTAGCTTTAATAATACTTTTTTTTTTTTTTTTAGGAGGGATAGAGGGGTGGGGAGGGGCAGAGGAAAAGGAGAGAGTCTTAAGCAGGCTCCTTGCCCAGCATGGATGGAGCCCAATGCGGGGCTTGATCTCAGGACCCTGAGATCATGACCTGAGCCCAAGTCAAAAGCTTAACTGACTGAGCCACCCAAGCGCCCCGATAATACTTTCTATTTTATGTTTTCCTAGCTTTTCAGAAATTTCTACTCTTATTCTTTCCTTTCCAAACTTTTTAAATTCTGAAATTGAGTGCTTGGTTCATTTATTTTGAGATTTTCTTCTTTTCCAACATACATAGCAAAGATTAAACATTGTTTCTATATACTGATGTCAGTTTGTGTCAGCGTTCAGTTCTGATTACTTCCAAGTGTATGCATTTTTTCCAGTTTATCTTTCTATATTTTGTCATGATTTCTAACTTAATTGTAGTGTGGTCAGAGAGACTGGTCTGTATGGTACCAATCCTGTGAAATATGTGAAACCTAACAGTTGGTCAACTTTTGTAAATATTTCACGTGTGGTTGAAAAGAATGGGTCTTCTCACATCCATCAGAATGGCTAAAATGAAGAGGTAGAATACTACCAACCACTGATGAGCTGTGGGACAACTAAAACATTCACATACTTCTGGTGGGAATGTAAATTGCTACAGCCATTTGGAAACCTTTTGGGCAATGTCTGCCAAGGCTAAACATAAGCTAAACATACCCAACAGAAATACATACACATGATCATCAGAAGACATTTACAAGAATGTTCATCCTGGGACACCCAACTGGCTCAGTTGGTAGAGCACATGACTCTTGATTTCGGGGTTGTGAATTCAAGCCCCACATTGGGTATAGAGATTACTAAAAGAAAAATAATAATAAAGGTTTAAAAAAAATGTTCATCCTAGCACGATTTGTGCTACTTGCAAAGAGGCAACGATCTAAATGTCCATCAACAGAAGTATGGAGGGCGCCTGCATGGCTCAGTTGGTTAAGTGTCTGCCTTCAGCTCAGGTTGTGATCTCAGGGTCCTGGGATTGAGTCCCGCATTGGGTTCCCTGCTCAGCAGGGAGTCTGCTTCTCCCTCTACCCTTCCCCCCCGCTCGTGATCTCTCTCTCGGATAAATAAATAAAATCTTAAAAAAAAAAAAACAACAACCCAGAAGAATGGATAAATGTGGTTTATTCATACAATGAAATAAGAATGAAAAAGATATTTCTACACACATAAATCTCACAAACATAATATTGAGCAAAAGAGACACAAAAGAGTACTACTGTATGATGTCATTTATAATAAGTAAATATGGGCAAAATTAATCATTTAAGCATTTGAAGTCAGGATGGTGGTTTCCTGTAGCATGGACTGTGACTGTGGGTGGTGTAGAAGTCTTTGTAATTGTGTCTGCTGTCTGTGGTTTCTGCTGTTCTTTATGGTGCTTTGTTTCCTTGTGTATCTTGTGATTTTTGCTTAGGAAGTGTTCATTTCCCTCTATTTCATTTTTTATTCAGTAGGAATTCTTTGAGGTTTGGACTGAGGTTGAGTTCTTCCAGAGGGGGTTTGCATATGCTTCTGAAAGTCACCTGAGGGCCCTATTATCCCAAGATGATGGGTGGTGTGTGTGTGTGTGTGTGTGTTGCATGCACGCACACTTGGTATCAGTTTTGGAGTTCAGTGCAGAAAATAGAAACCACTCAGTGTATTTTATGCAGAAAGGAGTTTAAAACAGGAAATTAAGTGCTTATAAAAATCCCTGGAAAAATGGAGGAGTCATAATCAGGAGGCCTCTCTGGAACTGTTGAGTTGAAGACCATATCATCATAGTTTTAATTCAGACATAAGGAAACTAGGATTAGGAAGCCACTAAGGCTACTGAAGCTGTTACCATAACAACCATATCTACCCACAAAGCTGCTGATAAGACCCTGAAATGCTGAGTCTGGCCACTGCCACAACTATCTTTCACACTTGTCTTCATGACCTTAATTATGAGCTTAAAGACAGCCTCTGTGTCAACTTCATCTGCCAAATCTCACACAGGTCTGTGTAATTGGCCAAACCTAATTCACATCTACAACTTAGCTGCAAAAGAGCATCAGAAATGAAGTTTTTACTTTCTAGCCTCTATGATGCAGGAGTTGGTAATGTGTACTGAGTCCTGTTGATTATATTCAGCATAGAACCACCAGTTAGCTTCTCACTGCTCTGTAACAGCTCAGTTCTTGTTAGCCTTGGGTCAATATTTGCCTAGTGTATCTTTTCCATCCCCTTATTTTGAACCTTTGGGAGACACTATTCATTGGCTACTGAGCACTAATTTTGAATTCTCTTCTCTCTTGTATACTTTTACTATATAGGGTGGGAGTGACTATCTTCTCTTGCCAGGTGACAACTGTTTTGATTAATGAAACACAAGCAGAAGTCTGTTGAGAATTCTGGGAAGGTTTTTGTTTTTCCTGAAAAAGGAAACAATGTGACCAGTATTGCTTCTTTTCTTTTCCTGCCTTCACTATGAATATAATGGCTGGAGCCTTGGCAGCCTTTCTGTGACCATGAAGGAAAGGTCAAGAGAAATGACGAGACACTATCTCTACACTACTCAACAAAGACCAGCAGCCACATACTCCCAGACTTCTACAAGAAAAATAAACCCACTTTGTCAGCTATTGTTAGGTGGTGTTTCTGTTATTTGTACTCAAAAGTAGTTCTAACCAACACATAACTTTCTTTTTATATACATCTTCTGTAAATAACATATAGATTTTGTTGTTGTTGTTGTTGTTAACTAAATCTGAAAATCTCTGTATTTTAAAATAGGGATTTAATTCATTCTTTTTGTGTGATTGCTGATATGTTTTGACTTATTCCTGAAAACTTATTTTGCTTACTTTTTACCATGATTCTTTCTAAAAGATTTTATATTTAAGTAATCTCTACACCCAGTGTGGGGTTTGAACTCACAACATTGAGATCAAGAGTTGCATGCTCTACTGACTGAGCCAGCCAGGTGCCCCTACTATGATTTTTTTTAATGTTAAATTTCCCCCTTTTTCTTTCCATTTGTTGGATTCATCATTTTTTTAAAGTTTTCATTTTCTCTTTCTTCAAAAGATTTAGAAGTTGTACATCTAATTTCTAGTATCCCAACAGAGACAAATTTCTGATCGTTTTTGCTTTTTGTGTGCTGTAGGTTGAATACTTTCTACTCATCTGTCTTGATGTTCATGTTATGATTTTTTTCTTTTATCCAATCTGCTATCAATTCTCTAAAACAAAACAAAATTTTTGATACAGCATTTTTCAGGTCTAAGATTTCCATTTGGTTCTTTGTTATATTTTCTATATTACTTCTTAAAATTCCCTATATCTTCACCCATTCTATCCACTTCTCCTGTGAAATCTTTGTATTTATGATAATTATTTTGGCATCATTGTTAACTCAGCATCAGGTTATCTGTGGGTCTGCTTCTATTGACTGATTTTTCCTCTTGATTATGAGACGCATTCTCCTGCTTTTCATGTCTTATAAATTTTTATCATATACTGAACATTGCAGATGATATGATATAGAACAATGGTTTCTGTCACCTTCCTCTGAAAAGTGATAAATTTTGTTTTAGAAGGCAAATAAATTACCAGCTGATAACCTTGATTCTGTGGTGGTTTGGTTATAGGCTTTGTTAGGTTGTTTATTTCAGTTTTGCCCTCAGTCTGGAATGTGGCCCTCACTTCTAAAATATGGCCTTTCTGGGTTTTAGTAGAAAGCCAGTGGGTTTACCAAGCACCTTGAACTTGGCTGTACTTGATATCCAAACTCTGTCTCCATAGTTGGGCAGCTGCTGAAATTCCTACTCAGTTCCTTTGGCCTTTTGGTTGCTGCTTTCCACCGGATCCCTTGGAGATGTGACCTGCACATGCAGTCCAGGATTCAGCCAAGGATTTGGGGGATGTTTGTACACAGATCTGGGGGCTTCCTCCTTTCCAGGATCTGCCCTCCCTCAATTCCTGTCTACTCTGCCAGGGAACCCTGAACTCTAACTTCTGTCTTTTCAGCCCAGTAAAACTGCCACTTTCAGTTTGAATTCTATTTCTTGTATGCTGAGAGAATTAAGGAACTGTCTTGGGGGAAAGATAGTTACAGATGGATCTGCACTAGTTTGTTTCCTTATTTTCCAGGGCACTGGTTTCTCTCCACTACCTTCATAGAGTAGTTTTTAAAAATATTTTGTCCTGACTTTATAATTGTCATAGGCAGGATGGTTAATCTGACGCAAGTTTTTATGCTACTACCTGAAGTGAAACTTAGCCTCTAAATTTCTTATGTACATTTAATAGTATTCAATAATATCCAGAATTAATCAATTGTATCCTCTCCTCCCAAAGACCAGAATCTTTTTCTGTTTTCAGTTTCCTCCTCATTCTCTTCCTCCTGGGATTAACCTGGGATCTTAGTTCTCCATTATTATTAATTCTTTAGTTATGCATAAAAAATTATTTAAAATTTTCTGTAAGTTATAATGGCTTTTCTGCTCACCATTGCCCATTGGATACATCTTCCTCCTCTTTGGGTTCCTTTTGTTTTGCTGTGTTGCAATCCTTGAGAAATTCTTTCAGAAAGCCAATCTGAGAATGACAGACTTTCTGAGATTTGTATGTCCAAAATATTTCATTCTGACCTTTCACTTGAATGCTAATTTGGCCAAGTACAAGACTGTGGGTTCAGAATCACTGTTTCTTAGAACCTTGGTAATACGGCTCCATTTTCTTCCAGCATCCTGTGTTGCTGGGGCTTATAGAATTCTTGCTCCTTTGTGGGTAACTTCCTGCTTGTTTTTCCCTTTGAAAGGTAGTTCCCCACCCACCCCCCGCCCCGCCCTGTATGCTTGGTATTCTGCAGTTTTGGGAAATGTGTCTGAGTGTGTCTTATTTTCTTTCTTTCTTTTAAAAGATTTTATTTATTTGAGGCAGGGGGAGGGGCAGAGGGAGAAGCAGACTCCCCACTGAGCAGGGAGCCTGAATGCAGCTCAATCCCAAGGTCATGACCTGAGCCAAAAGCAGCTGTTTAACCTACTGAGGCATTCAGTCGCCCCTGGGTATGTCTTATTTTCAAGCAAATTACTTGGTATGAGAGGGTCCTTTCTGTATGAGACCCATGTCTTCAGATCTGGAAAATTTTTTCCTATTATTATTTTTAAAATTTTTAATTGGTGTATGGTTGACATATAACATTACATCAGTTTCAGGTATACAACATAGTGATCTGACAAGTATATACATTACAGTATACATGTTTTAAGTATTTCTTTTATGCTACTTTCTATTCTTGTCTTCTCAGATACTAAATGCCTCTTAACTTTTCCTCCTATTTTCTGTCCCTTGGCTCTTTTTCACAATTGGCTGTTTTTGTGGATGTAATATTCTGTCTAATCTCTGAGGATTATTTTAACATCTGTTTGCCTTGTGAAATGTTTGCATGGGTGCTGGTCTCTGTTTATTGACTTGTGTTATTTTCTTGATGTTAATTTTCCCCAAGTGCTTGGTGATTTTTGATTTTATGCTCATATTTGTGTTTGAAAATCCCCACTCTCCTGCCTGTGGATCCAGGGTCTGACTACACAGGCTTGGAAATGGAAGGGCCATGCTTCCAGACAGAGTGTGTAGTTGGGATGGGCGCTCTCCACCTCAACATTTCTTGCTACCTGGGGCCTTGCTGTGTCTGTCACCAATGCCCCAGCTTGTAGGCACACACTCACTGACAAAGCTTCACACAAGGGGAGAGGGGAAGAAGTTGGCTGGCAGATACTCTGGAAGGAGTTGCCCAGATAATCACCCTGACGCCCGCCCCAGGGCTCCTTCCTGTTCTGCATCCATAGAGGCAGAGTTTTCTCAGAATTCTTGGAGGGGCTGTCATAGAAGTCATATCCTATGACTCTTTTAGTCTTTCTTTTCCTTTGATCCTATTTCTCCATCATATCACATCTGTCTGCTCTGTATCTTTCCTGAATTCCTGAAGCAGTCTGGTATGCCAATAGACAGTTTTGTGTTTTACTTACAGATTGATCCTTGATTTCAGGAGATTTCAGGAGATGCTGAGCAGGGCGGCAGGAGGCCCCCATGTGTTAGGCTATCTACGGACTCTCCATTAACTCTATTACAGTGCATTCCTGGCTGTGAGCTATAAAATAGGATGCTGATCTGAATAATTAGTGCAGCTTGTCTCAGTTGAGGTTCACACTTAAAGGAAAGAGACCTGCCAACATCAGGATTTGTAACCAGAAAAGGAGTTGAAAATATATCCTTAAGATTAGGCTACCAGGGCGCCTGGGTGTCTCGGTCGTTAAGCGTCTGCCTTCAGCTCAGGTCATGATCCCAGGGTCCTGGGATCGAGTCCCACATCAGGCTCCCTGCTCGGCAGGAAGCCTACTTCTCCCTCTCCCACTCCCCCTGCTTGTGTTCCTGCTCTCGCTGTCTCTCTCTCTCTCAAATAAATAAAATCTTTAAAAAAAAAAAAAAGATTAGGCTACCAAATTTTAGAAGAAAACCTTTCAGGGAATTTCCCACCCAGATCCAGTAATGGAGAAGTAAGGTGATAAATAATCCCAGAAAAATATAAGTGGACTTCTAAGTCAGCCACAGCTGTGTGAGTACACACTGGTGTATAAATAATATGGCCAAGTTTTATGTGCAACTCAGGGTGTGGCACTTAGGTATGATTCAGAAAGAATAATATGAGTTTGTATAGATGGAAATGGGCATTTGGGTGGGGATTAAGCAAGGACAGAATTATAATGCATGCTGGTGGGTGGTAACACTTCTTTTTGCCTATACCAAGGCTGTTCAGAGAAAACTCTGTACCCACAAAACTTTTTGTAATTAATACATATATAGAATCCTTAGGAATATGATTTAAGGAAAAAAACGACATGGATAGAAGTTGTCTACAGACTCATAGAGAAGGTTTTGGAGAGAAACATTTCAAATAAGCATTTCAGTTTGGTAAATCAATTTCTTTATGAGATCCTTATCAATGACCAGATGACAAATGGCAATCTATTTATTGCTGTTAAAAATGTGTGGATTCTTGGGCGCCTGGGTGGCTCAGTTGGTTAAGCGACTGCCTTCGGCTCAGGTCATGATCCTGGAGTCCCGGGATCGAGTCCCGCATCAGGCTCCCTGCTCGGCAGGGAGTCTGCTTCTCCCTCTCCTGCTCCCCCCTCTTGTGCTCTCTCTCTCTCAAATAAATAAATAAAATCTTTAAAAAAAAATGTGCGGATTCTTGCAAAAGGAACAACTGGACTGATTCAGCATCCACGGAGCTTGGAAGAAAAAAAAAATGTGTCTTCAAAAACAACAAAACAAAAACAGATTTCTGGCCTCGGTCCTCAAAATCCTCCTACACAGCTGATTAATGACAGGATCAACAACTGTTGTGTTACACTCCCACGGCACGTGGCTTTCCTCTGCAAGCCACTGCCGGGCCCCGATGACGGTGACTTTCTCGCTTGGCTCAGGACAGGTGTGTTTCCTTTCGAGCCAGGTCTCTTGGTTCTAAGGCTGATCCTGATGAGGTCACAACACCCGCCCACTCGGTGTGCCCAGCACAGCGCCTGGCAGGTGACAAGTTTCTGATAACTGGGGGCTGTGAATACTGTTAAGGACCGCTGCAAGTTAGATCACCCCGAATTCCGTGACACGAGACACCCCGTGGGCCAGAGCTACGTTGTGTGGAGCAAACCACGTGGCCTGGGGACCCGACGCTGGGCTCTTTTGCACACCGATTCTGCTGCGGTGCCAAGTAGCTGTCCCAAGACAGGGGCCAGGAGGAAGGTTGGAGATGGAACAGCTGAAAGGGTAGATGGGAAGATAAAACTGTGGCAATGTTTTGGGAAGAAGGAACTGCCCGGTTAAATGAACTCTTGTTGTCTTTGGAATGCGGTTATTATAATTTGTATTGAAATGACGCATGGGGCTCCGAGGTGCCTCCCCCACCTGGCTGCGCAGGCAGTGAGAACCCGGCCCGCGCTATCTTCACAGTTCTGGGATCATGTGAGCCCGGCCACCTGGGCTCCTGCAAGCCCCAGACGTGTAATTAGAGGCTCCCGGGCCGGGACGATGCGCAGACAAGTCTTATCATGCGTCTGGGCTGCTGTGGGTGCGCGAGTTCCTTCTACAGCTTGGAGCTGGTGAGCCGGCGCCTGGGCCTCCCTGAGCCACGGGAACTATCCAAGCTTCTGCTCAGCCGAGAACTTTGATGGGTCACTAAACAGAAGCCGTGTAGACAAGGACGCTAGTTCATGCAAGCACACTAGGGCGGCTGGCAGTCGGGCACACACAGAATACAGACAGCTTCCTGTGAGCCGTGGCGCCTTAGGCTGCTCCGGGCTCAGGCCAGAAAGACAGACTCATCCAGCCTTACACAAGAGGGGAGGGTACAAAAGTCATGCTGTCCTGTGGGGAGGCACTGGGCTCAACCCTCATGACTGTAAAAAGGAAGAAATATGCACGAAGCAGGTGATTAAGACCTTTATTTGACATGGATCCAAAGCTACTTCCCAGGACTGAAGTGGCTGCCTTTCTCCATAAGGGCACAAAGTCAAGTTGAGGGACATAGAAACACTCCCAAAGACTGGTCCCCTGGTTACAACAAATTGCCTCCTCCCCTGAGGCCTTTTTACTTAGTGTGTGTGTGGGGGGGGGTGGCGGGGAGCAGATTTATGCATGGTCATGGATGCTGTGTTAGTAAACTTCCTACAGGCTGACCTGCCGAGCCGAGGGTTCCTGGCAGTTTTCGGGAACCACGGGGTGAGGGCTGCCCACACTGGGGAGGCACACTTAAGCCCAACAGCCTGATAGCAGCTCTCTTTCTAGCAGGTGAAACTAGGACCCAGAAGAGTCCTTTCCGACTGTCCCCAGCTCCCTCCCCAGCCTCAAACCCCCTCTGCTGCCAGTGGGCAGTGGACATTGAGGGACGGTTTACAGGGCTGCTCTGATGTGAAGGGTTTCCTCAGATACGAAAAGTCAGACACACGAAGTATGTTTGCCTCTCTGAGTTCTGGGCAGCTAACATGAAAGCTGAGCTGAGCTTGTTTAAACACGCTCCACTGACAGATTCTCTGCGGCTTAGGCAGAAGGTTCTTGAAGTTCGATACATTCAAGGGAAAAGCAAGCATGAAAATTCACACCCTCCAATTGCCTTAGACAACATGCCTACATCATGTTATTTCACTCAGTCACAAGGCATAAAAGGCAAGGCTCACCAAGTTCAGGCACATTCGGACCTTCTTCCCTGTTCTTCTCACCTCTCCCCTCTCTGCTTTCCCCCAAATAAGACCCCAGAACTTCTCTTAAAAGGTGTGATTCTCATGTGCCGGGAAGAAGGACCAGAACATTTGTCAAATGGTCTAGTCTGCAAAGAAAACTTGTCTCTGTCCTGTCGTTTGCACCAGACTTTTTTCTAAAGACAAGGATACCTCAAAGCTTTAGTACCGGCTTACAAATTCAGTTCACCTCTTGCTTTGTTATACATTTCAAAGTTGTGGCACCTCAAGGCTCTGGGAAACCATTCATGGATCCTCCAGGTTTGAAGGAGTAGCTTTACTAGAGCTCATGCAAATTAATCTTGCAGAAAATCTTGGCCGATGAAAGTTAACACACATCAGCTTTATCTCAGTTACCATTAGCATAATGTATAAATATTTACACGGCAATGTATTCTTAAAGCTTTATTAGCTTTTCACAAAACGCCTAACAGAATGCCAGAATTAATTTCTAAGTTAATTTTAGAAAGTGGGACCCAAGTCCGTTTTGATAGGAACTCTTTCTAAACAAAATACCACATACGAGTATTGTGACAATGTCCATTTCCTGGTTTTGATAAGGGGCTATAATTTTGTAAGATGTTATCTTTGGGGGAATCTGGGTAATGGGTCCAGGGCATCTTTCTGTGCAAGTCTGAAATTTTTTGTGAGTCTATAATTACTACAAAATAAAAAACCAAAACAACAAAGTATGAGATACCCATGCTAGGAGCTTATTTTTAAGAGAAAGTCTCCATGTACCCCAGAACTACAGATTAGGTGATGAAATTAAGAACTACAGTAGAGAATAACTTAATATATATTTTGTACTTGAGCCAATAGACAGAGGGATGCGTTCTCTTTTCTCCAACTATGAAATGCTCTGGAAGGATCTGTTGGCCTCTTTTTTGGGAACAGGGCCCCTAGCAGCGACTAGACACCCTCTTAAGGAGAGTTCTTTTCATTACATAGTTAAGATATCCCTAGAGACCTAGAGAGAAATAAGCAACATACAAACACGTGGCATTTAAAAAAGATAGGCAACACATGATCGATTATTACAGCCTGGGAAGACTTCCCATTTAATATTATCTGCATTTCGAGTTGACTGACAAATGAGTCCTCTTGACCTTAGCATCTCCTCTCTGCCAGGAGGCAGGCCCCTAATAATAAATCCCTGCGGTTTGTGTGGTATTGGGCCTGCTGGGGCCTGGTCTCATGTTGAGGGGACGGCAGGCTCGAGGAAACTTGCATGGTTGTGACAGGTTGACTGGAGCCCCCATTTCCTGACTTTAGGACAGTACGTTGTCACTAGATAGTACCTGCCTAATCACAGTGCATCTAGTGGTAGCTTACAGCTGATTCTCCCTGCTGCTGGTCTCAGCAACAGCTGAGAGTGTGGGCCTGGGCAGGCCTGGGCCGGTAGAACTCTCCAGAGAGTTCCACTGGCTCTGGGTGCAGGTGCGGGTTGAGGATTGAGCTGGTGCTCTGGATGGCATTTTAGTTGCGTGGCATTCACACCGCAGTGAGGTGCATTTGGTTGGCCACGAAAAGATAGGGAAAAAGCGTATTCTTGCAAAATCAAGGAAAAATGCAAAGGTTCAGAGGGAAGCAAATGTGGAGTTAATTAAAGACGGGCTTGGGGCGCCTGGGGGGGCTCAGTCCGTCAAGTGGCCGACTCTTGATTTCGGCTCAGGTCATGATCTGGGGGTTGTGAGATTGAGCCCCACCTTGGGCTCTGTGCTCAGCAGGGAGTCTGCTTGAGATTCGCTCTCTCCCTCTCCCTCTGCCCCTCCTCTCTCCCTCTCCCTCTGCCCCTCCTCTCTCCATGCACGCTTTCTCTCTAAAATAAAATAAATCTTTAAAAAAAAAAAAACCCAAGAAAGCAAAAAAGATGATCTTGACCACAATACAAGGAAAGGCAATGGAAGGGGGAAAGAAAAGAGGCAAAAAATGAGATGCAGATAAGGATCAGTGGGAGCGCTCCATTCACATCTCCGGACCACCCTGAGACCTTTGGAGGCTGGTGGAGCCCACACAAGGGGTGAGGGTGGGAATGGGGGGCGGGGGCGCCAGAGCTATGCACCCCTGGGCTTGTCCCACCCAAGGTCTCCAAGCTGCTGCTTCTACCTCGAAGGATCTCTCAAAGCCAGTTTTCTCTGTCTCTGGTCCTGACATCTTCCCTGTCCCCTTATCTCTCCGGGTCCTGATGCCTGCCTGTCCTGACATCCCTGCATTCCCCTTGGCTTCTCTTCAAGCTGTTTGCCATGCAACAGCCACGGTCATCTTTTTAAGACAATCAGATCCCGCCGATCCCCCACCGAGATCTTTGAGTGGTCCCTACCTTGCCCAGCGTCCATCCTCCTGCCGCCACAACTTCTGGCTTATGGAAGCGTCAGCCTTTTCTTTCCACCGTCAGGGGCTCACATGTAACTTGGTCAGTCTGCTTTTCCTACTCAATCCACCTCCTTCAGCTTTGAGTCTGACCCTTTGCATCTTATCACCTTAGAGAGTAGAGCCCCACCATTCACCCCTTGTTGGTGCTCACCGCAAACCGTAATTACGGACTGCTTTAAGTTTTAGAGGGCAGGGGCACCTGGGTGGCTCAGTCGGTTAAGCGTCTGCCTTCGGCTCAGGTCATGATCCCAGGGTCCTGGGATCGAGCCCCGCATCGGGCTCCTCAGTGGGGAGTCCGCTTCTCTCCCTCTCCCTCTGCCCCTCCCCGCTCTCACGCACATGCATGCGCGCACTCTCATTCTCTCTCTCAAAATCTCAAAAGAAAAAAAATTCTAGAGGGCAGAGGATATGCCCACCTCCCAGGACCTAGAATGTGGTTGGTATTCCCCAGCGAATGTCTGTGGAAGCCACTCCCCAAGCCCATTTCTTCGTCTGTAAAGTGTCCGAAATAATACCTGTCAAGGCGCAGTAACCAGGGACCACGAAGTCCATGCGCGGACCAGTTGCAGTTGGTTATATGCAGTTGTCACAGGTAATTTCCTATTGTGGATATCAGGACGCCCCTGCCCCAATTTTACCCAAGGGCAGAGATGTTAAAGCATCTGCCCAACTCATAATTAGGCGGAGGTAGAGGTGGACTCCCAGCCCTGCTCACTGACCTCCAAGCCCTCCCTCTTGACTCTGCAGGATACCAAGCACATGCAGGGGCTCAGTCAAGGTCACGGAGAGCTTCACCATTGCCCGGGAGCCTGTGGACAGGTGAGAGTGGCTGGGTTTTGGCCACAGGGCCCAGGAGAGGGGAGAGCTGAGCACAGGGCCCCACGGCGCTGGAGAGGGGCCCTCACACGCAGCGGCTCGGCTTCCTCCTGCGTCCAGAAGCTGTGAGCATGGCCGTTCTCCCCGTGAGAGGCCTGGGCAGGCTGGGTTTCCTCTGGTGGCCACACACCAGACAAGCCGCAGAGCTTCCCAAAGGGCCCACAGCAACCCAGACCTAATCCTGAAACCCAGTGAGTCACGGCAAGCCTGTGTGAGAGCTGATTTCTTCCGTATGCTCCCCCTGAGGGGCGGGCCCCTCCCCAGGCAGCACCTGTTTGGACAGAAGCACCCCAGCATCAGTTCAGGTCCCTTCTCTGAACTGTTGAAGGTGAAAACAAAGAGCCCACTTTTCACTGTGCGTGTGTATAAGATTCAATATCAGTCGTTCAAATTACTTTTATTTTAGGGAATGACAGTGAATTTCAAGCATTTAGGAAGCTGTCAAAAATCTTCCCTTGTGCTTAGAGATGGCAATGATTGTCAACGTACTTGAGACATCGACTTTTATAAGAGCTTAGGCAAGCAACATTGTTAACGGTGTCATAAATAGTATTATAACTTTATTAAAATGAAAAGACAATATTCAAAATAATGCAACAAAAATGAATAAAATCCTTTGTCCAACACTGTACACATAATGCAGAAATCAGTGCATTTTTCTAAAGCATGTCTTACCCTTCATTTAGTTCATACTAAAATATAAGCTTTAAATAGCTCAAATATCATTCAGCAGTTTAAACTGTAAACAGCTTGTTTAACTGTTAAGAGAACATTGTAGTAATGTCCCTCGGTTAGTGAGCACCTTCTCTGTTGTGCTTATCTATACAAGACCCGTACCTCAAAGCACGGGGCGACCCCAGCGCGTGCCGGGGGTCTCGCTAACTCGGGGGGAAGCCGCCGGCCGGGAGAGTCTCAAAAGCAGGAAGACGCTGACGTGACCTGTGCTGGGCCATGCTGCACGGTTGGTCAGAAGCGTTTTGCTCAAAAAGCAAACAATCCCCGGGAAATACTGAGTAGGAACCAGCAACACAAGGCCAGCTTGTGTTGTCTTTGTTTATTAATGCAGTCTAAAAAAACCGAAAAACCGAAAAAAACCAAAAAAACCCCACACACGCCCCCAGTGACGCTCAGTCACACAGCTGGTTCTCGATGGCGTAAATGACATCCTGAACACGGGCGAACGGTCTGCTTCTCCGCGGGAGTCGGACGTGCCCCCCACCGCGGCTGCGAGGCCTGCGCAACGGGCGTCAGCGGGCAGAGCGGAGCAGGAACTGTCAGCAAGAACGGTTGACGGGTTCTGGGATCTTCTGCTTCTCAAGGGGTGAGACACGCGTGCGCAGGGGAAAACCCGGCTGCCCAGCGCACTGCCAACCTCCCCTCAACGGAGCAGGAGGCAAAACCCAGGGGCACCCGGGCCTCGGAGCGATTTTTAAACCGGGCAGGTGGAGCCATGGGACGGACAGACGGACGGATGGACGGACGTGCGCCCTGCGCCCTGCCCCCCGGGGTACAGACTGCTTGCAGAAATAAAGGAGACAGAAGAACTTCCCGGGCCCGAGAGCCAGACCCTTTCAAACTGACTAAGCAAAAATGGGTTTTTTTGTTTTGTTTTAGGATTCCGATCTAAACAATACTGTGTTTTCTTCCATTTGCTCAATTTTCGGTCAGGAGTTGTCCTCCAGCTTGTTTTATCCTTCTGAATACATGGTTACTCTAAGGTAGCAACTAACTGGTCACCCTGCGACTATGGCCTGAGGTTGCCCCACAGGCTTCTGCAGGTCTCTAACGTATACACATGTCAAAGGTTCCCCAGCCCTCCCTCCCCGCCAGCACAGCTTTACGCTGCAGGCTGGAACACTCTTCTCCGACGCCAACAAGATCTGGGCTTCTCAGCACGAGCGTGCCCCATGGCTGCTGACCCTCTCTGTCTCTAACACAGAGGGTTCGACTATTTTATGCTGCAATCGGAAACATTTCCCTGTGAACCGCAACCAAATGGGGAAGTGGCTTGAGAACCATTTGCTCCCAGGGAGCCGCTGCCGAACCGCGACCCCAGAGCCTAAGGAGAAACCACATAGGACAGATGTTTGCGCTTCACGTGGCCACCTGGATCCAGTTTTGTCTTCGAGTCCAGCTTGTCTGCGGCCGAGACGGCACTGTGGTCAGCACCCAGGTGCTGGGTTTGGGTGCTTGCGTTTGTTTCTTCTGCTTCCCGAAAGAACTTCTCGTATTTGTCCAGGTACGGTGGTCTCTCAGGTAGTAGGTAATAATGTGTCGAGCTAACCTTCTTCCCATTTTCAATAATGGGCAGAATGCAAGGAACCTTATTGGCAGATCCTTCGCTGTTCTGTCTTTGCAGGGCTTTGCTGCTGACATACTTGGGATCAGGGGCAAAGCTCTGTGTTGGGGGCATGACCCCATTGAGGTAAGACGGGAGGCTTTTGGGGCTGGGTGTGCGGGAGTTACTCCGGGATAAAGGTTCTCTGGGTGGTACTTTGGGAGGCCTATCTTCATCACTGTAGGTGCTCGAAGTAACTTCTGCTGACCACCTTCTATAATCTGGCTTCACTGGCCTCGGAGGTATGGGGACCCTGGGGGGCACCTCAGGTTTGTCTTCATCGGAGTTCGGAGAAGCTCTGTGTATGTAGCTGGATATCCTGATGGCTGGCTTGTTAAAGGATCCGGCTGGTCCTGAATGAGACCTTCTTAGTCTTCGGTGGGTCTGAGACGGAGGAGGATTTGAATTCTGCACCCCTCCATTTTGGTCAGGGGCCTGGCTGAGATCTGCTGCAGAGACAGCCGGGGTATCGAAATATGCGTAGTTGATCTGTCCACACCCACGGAAGCTTCGCCTGCCGGGAACATCATATTTGAAGCCAGAGAGCGTACAGTCTTCTAAGAGGAAGTCCGTGTCCGAGCTGGTGAGGAATTCTACCTCGCAGTCTGTCTCGTCCAGAGAGAGGTCTTCCGAGATGGGCAGCGGCGGGAGGGGCCTGGAGCCCCGCTCACAGAGGGCCGCGCAGGGGAAGGGGGACGGGGGGTTCTTTATGGGGGTGAGCGGAGGAGGAGAAGCACAGACCCCGTTCACTGAGAGTTTCTTAAAACCACACACGACTCGCTCCTCTTCACACTGCCCCAAGTCTTCGCCTGGGGGAATAATAAGAGGGGCCAGGCTGGGCTTCTGAGCGGAGCCATTTTCTGCGAAGTGGCTGCTGTTCTTCGGACCAGATGTCGCCGCGTGCCCTAGAATGAACGAGAGGGGTGAGTAAAAGGCCCGCGCGAGCCCAGCCGCTCGAGGCCGAGCCCGGCTACCCGTGCGCCCACGGCCCTCTGCTAAGGCAGCTCACCGCTGACGGCTGCCGCCCTGAGAACACCCAGGGGACAGCCACAGGTGTAATTAGGGGCCAGAAGATTGCTAATGCACATGATCTGGTTCAAAGAACAAGTTATCTCTTCCATCTCCCTCGGACATGTGCGCGATGCACACCCACACATCTCGGCAGGTTTTGTGACGTGTGCAAAATTCACAGACGACGAGCAGCGTCTAATTTCCGTGATGACCGCACCACGCCAGCCTGGCAGGTAAGAGATGCGGCGATACGAGGCAGGCAGGGTGTGCGTGAGGCGACACCGGGTCCGCTCCGTTAGTGCCAACGTGACGTCAGGAGAGCACGGGCCTGCTTGCAATGTGCTAAATGCTCCTGACAAAAATCTAAGGAAGGGCGCCTGGGTGGCTCAGTTGGTTAAGCGACTGCCTTGGGCTCAGGTCATGATCCTGGAGTCCTGGGATCGAGTCCTGCATCGGGCTTCCTGCTCAGCGGGGAGTCTGCTTCTCCTTCTGACTCTCCCCCTCTCATGCTCTCTCTCTCTATCTCATTCTCTCTCTCAAATAAATAAAATCTTTAAAAAAAAAAAAAAAAAATCTAAGGAACACAGTGTCCACATCAGAAGTGCCAGGCGGCCCATCACACACTTTCCTAAGTATTTTATCCACATGGACACTACTTGATGATCTCCCTCGGATGCATACCCGATACTCGTAAGAGAGATGAGAGATCTCACCCAAGGCCTCTGAAAGTTAAATGTGGATCAGAGCTGGGATCAGAATTCAATGACTGTGAGAGATCACACTTGCACAAATAGGTCGGTGACTCAGGACGAGGGCAGGGTGCCTCGAGAGCCGGGCACGGTTCTCTTCAGAACCTGCTGCCACCAGGGGTCAGGCTCCTGCTGGAAACGGCTCAGGTGGCTTCCTCACTTCAGCATGGTGCTGGAGGACCAGCCAGGGCCAGCCAGGGCCAGCCAGGGCCATCCCCATCCCCACTGCCAACTTGCTCAAGCACTAGCCCCGCTTGGATTTCCGGACACATACCAAGAGATGTTAGGTGCTCCTGAGCCGTAGAGTTGAGGCTGTAGGCCATGGTGATTGGGTCAATGTTCAAAAAGTGACTGAAAGGAAAGGAAAAACAGCTTGGTCATAAACAAGGAGCCATCCTATTCTCGATCTCATTTTAACATCACGGGCTTGGAGATCTCAGGGCCATTCTGTCCTGCGCTTACTTTTCAAACTCACTGCGGCCACCCCAGCAGGTCCTCACGGTCCTCATGGCTTGGCCATCATGCAGAAATCCAGTTTTTAATGGGACTCTAATCTCCTGAGCAGCAACTCCTGCCGTGGACATGGTGTCTGACTCTGGGAGGTCTCCACACTTGTGAGGCCTAGGGATCTGTGGTCAACCAGTAGCTTGCATTCCCTGGGGGGAGGGGGGGGCAGAGAAGAGAGGAGAGAATAAACAATTCAGAAATACCCACACAGAGCTAGTATCAGAGAACTTGGGGGGATGTGGGACATAAAAAGAATTTGGGGGGATGTGGGACAGAAAACTTTAGTTATAGACGTTCACTTGATCCCGACCCTTTGGCATGAACTCATCCTTCTCACGACAGTACTTAAACACAGACACTGAGAACAATTTTGGGGAGGGGGGTTGGACACTAATCAAAGCTCTTAAATGTTTCCGGCAAAGTAAGGAATAACCCACGGCGAGCAAAAGCAGATCTCCCACTGCGGCCCAACAGATCTTGCTCGCTTGCCACAGCGCACACAGTTCTCTAGCCTCCTATGAACCGACCTTCCAGAGTGTGGCCGTAGTGGGCACGGAGCTCCCGGTCCCCCAAGCCAATAGGGTCATTTCACAGATTACTGTACTCAGACCTGCAGAACCAACATTCACTAGAACCCAATGCTTCAACTGAACAGGAGATCCTACGTGGCACCGGATCACCCCACGGCCTAGCACTGGTTTGGATTCTGCAGTTCAGGGTTGGCCCTGAGAGGACGAATTTTCCAGTTACCACCTATTCAAGAATAAAGAAATAGATATGAAGATCCCAATTTCCATTATCCTGTAAAAATCAAGTTCTGCAAGGTTGCGGGCTTCAGCAGGGGCCACGGACAGCTTCCTCCTCCCTTTGAAAGACAAACTTAAAGGCACATTCTTCACATTCTCCTGTACGAAGTGCCTCGTGATTCGTGCCTCGCTGCAACGCACAGATGATGAAGGCTAAGTAAGTGCCCTTTTTTTTTTTTTTAAAGATTTTATTTATTTATCCATGAGAGACAGAGACAGAGACAGAGAGAGAGAGAGAAGCAGACTCCCTGCCGAGCAGGGAGCCCGATGCGGGACTCGATCCCAGGACCCCGGGATCATGACCTGAGCTGAAGGCAGACGCTTAACCATCTGAGCCACCCAGGCACCCAGTAAGTGCCCTTTTCTTAATCTAGTAGTTCCTCAGTGTGAGGACCCTCTCCCTCATCAGATGGTCTGCGTCTGGGGTCAACCAGTAGCTCGACCCACACCTTCTTGCTAGAGGTGTTCATTAGCATCCATCTCTGCTTTCTCTGAATCTTCACGCTTCTTTAGAGTTGAGGCTTTTTTTCTTTCAGACACCAGGACACGATCTGTCAACTCTCTGTGTAACACTGACCCCTTCTGGGATGAGCATAGATGCTTCCTAACGCTCTCTCACGCTCTCCCCAAGCATGCGCACAGCCACCCAGGGCTGGGGGTGTGCTGAGGACTGGGGGGCGACACAGACGAGTGAGACATGCATGCTGGGGGAGGGGGTACACAGGTCATCTGTTTTATGGACAGATCTGTCACCCACTAAACTGGGAGTCCAGGAAAGAGGCTAGGTCCCAATCATAACCATCACTACCTGAAACACAGCAAGGGCTCAAGGACTGAGTGCTCGCTGAATGAACGACTGCACGCTACCATCTCATTAGCACCACCATCAGGATCAACCGAACCTACGCAGTGAATCCAGCACGGGGTCTTCTTTTAGCTACAAACCAAAAAAACACTCTGCAAGTGCTTACTGTTTGTCTTTCATGCAAAAACAGTAACGTTTCGGTGATAAAGCGAAGACAGGGCCCTTACTGATCCTCAGCTTTTTACTCTCCCAAAGCCAGCTGCCTCTGATCCATGAGGCAGAGGCGTAAATAGGTTTCAAATGTTATTTCAAATAGTCAAGCCTTCTCCTGTGATCAGTCTCTCAAAGGTAGATGATTAAGAACAGGGGAAAGAAACCCCACCATTTTAGAAATCTAAGTTATTGGGAGATGTTTTTATTTTTTATTTCTGGTCTTCAGACGTTTGAGATGAAACCCACGTGTTTTTACTTTACCTGGATTGAGGAAAGCTACAGAAAATTAAAAACAAAAAACAAAAAACCCAAAACATTTTTAGAACGCACTGCTCGGTGCCCCCTCCGGGTACCTGGCCTGGTGGTATGTGGGGCCCCACCCCCCAGCACCCCACAAGCACAGGCAAGACCACAGGGAAAGTATCTGTGGTGATGTAAAAAACGAAAAGCCAAGATAGGAAGAAGAATATGGTATTTAAGTAGTCTGAAAGCACACGTTTGGAGATCACTCATCCAGATTACAGAAAAATGCTGCGGGGGATTCTGGAGGCCCAACCCCCACCTGTCTGCAGGCCAGCAAGTGCTCCTCGTAATTACTGCGTGTCAGCCTCCTAATGCCATCTAAATCTTAGCTTTCAACAGAATGATTGTGTAACTATCGCCTCTGCTGGAATGGCCTCGGAATTCTAAACTCACATTTCGGTGGCCCCTGAAAATTATATATGCATTCTAGAAAGTTATTTTTTATTCATTGTTTCCATCACCTACTTGTTAGCTTTCTGCAGAAAAAAAATTTTTTTTAGTATAAAAAGAATTGTGTTCACTAAGCCAGCTCACTTCTGACCACAATAGTGTCTTTGTGTATTCATAGAAGGTGACCTGCCTCTACATTTCAATGGGGAATTGTGAATGGGACGTGTTATGAAACTGTCCGAACTTCCTACTTGCTTGCATGGGAGAAGCCAAGGAGGGAAACGTAACTGCATATTCTCTTTTGGAAAATAACTTCCAACTATAGGCTCAGGGAGGGGGACCTGCCGTAGGTTTGGAAGCAAACGTTTTCGGCGTGTTCCTGGGAATGCCAGCTGAGGCAGGAAGCCACCTGCAACTCTTCCACGCCCCTCTCAAAACGCCCCAAGTCTGCAGTGTGTGCCCTCCTGGGGGGAGGGGGGTGGGAATCAGCCCCGCCAACCTCAAGTTAAAAAGAAACCCACCGCTCCGGTGAAATTTCGCTAATGCCACAGTGTTTCAAATGTTGTTTCTGTGTAAAGCGTCAAGCCAGCTCTACCTGACAGTTCATTAGGAAAGCAACTGCAGAACAGCCCTATGTGGGGAAATCAGTATCTCTCAGCACAAGATGGCATTGTTATGAAATGCAAACTGTGAGAGCGAATGTGGACCCAGGCAGCATGATGTCAAACAGGATCGGAATGACCTTGGGCAAAAGAACTTCCCAAAAATTCATCAACTAATCTTTGGCCTTTTCAGTGTATCAAAAATGCAGTTAAATACCAATCCCAGATGGGAACTGTTTCCTACTAACCCCACTTTTTTTGAAAACTTCAAGACAAAAAATAATATCCCCTAAAACCATCTGTTTCTTGCTGCTGTCCTCTGATTTGCTCTCCTTGCAACTCCCTCTTCCCCACCCAGCGCCTTGAGATTGGATCCACTTCTATGGCTTCAACTCTGCGTAGACAGCTCCTCAATCTCCTGAGTCTCCACTCCAGCCCTGGCTCAAGCTTCCACTTTGCATTTCCTATTGTCTGGTGATTATCTTTCCACTTGGACGGCCCTCTGGCATCTGCAATGCTACAAACCAAACTCCTGTCACTTACTTCACACCCCCTCCCCCTTCCCAAACCAGTTCAGGGTCTGTGAAGATCCCGCTTCTCCTACAGGCACCATTTTTAATAACCTGAGTTATGACAGATGCACATTCAATCGCCCAGTTCCATAGCCTATTTCCACACTGCTTCTCAAACCTCTCTTCCTTCCGTTCACGGGCACCGCTCTGCCCTTGGTCTGAAAATACCTAACCTGCCCTACACACCAGTACCAGATCCATATTCCTGAACTGCAGTGCAAATTCAGATCTTCCACTGCTCAAAAATCTTCAAACGCTTCTAAAGAAAAGCTCTGTAGGCTGGCCTTAAGGCCTCTCTAAGAAGGCAGGCCCTGATCCACCTTCTTCAAGCTCTTCCTTCTCTTTCCCCCTCATCTCTGTTAGAATGCACCTTTTCCTTGGAGGCCATCTGTCACACCACCTTGTCCACTACCTGGCTCCCTGCTGAAAAGCCAGCGCAGGTCCCCACGTTCTTGGGTTATTTCGTGCCATGCCCCGATTTCTTGCCCATCCTCCAAATCAAAATTTTGGGACTTTTTTTTGCCCCCCCTCCAGTGTAGATCCTGGCGTCATTTGCTTCTGATATTTGCGGAACAGATAGAGAAAATACTCATCTCACTTTTTAAAAAAGTAATGACATGACAGACTCACGTGTCCTGTAAATCAGTGAAGAACTAAGGGATAAACCTAACGTGGGTGGACACCTCCCAATGATAATAATGTGACAAGTTTAGGTAAATAGCAGGCAAAGGATTTTCATTACATTCCTTTCCAAGATCTAAAGTGGACAGTTTGCAGACTGGGTAAAAAACGCTAAGCTTAAGTGGTTAACAATGTAACTTTCTAAATTGGTTTCTATTACTGTACATTCACTTAAGCAACCAGGGCAGAGCTTTCTGAAAATAATGAATTTCACCTCTTCCACATTATTCCTTCTGCACCTACTGTTTTTGTGGCTAAATTTAAGGTCACTTTCCTTAAAGAAAACAAAACAAAAAAGGCTACACCAAAAAGCATACCATAGATGCTTCATTAAGGTGAAATTACATGCCTTTAGATTGAGGAAAGTCACTTTGAAACTTTTTTTTTTTTAAACCAGGCTACCTTAAGACAGTAACCTAGATGTGCTTACCTTCCAGCAGATCTCATTAATAAATCTCAAAAGCAATCCACAAGAGGAGGAGGGGCACATTTTTGTCATACAACTCATCCAGTTCTGCCCAGTGCTTCCTTATTTAAAAGTGTGATGTAATTTCCTTCTTTCAATCTGGTTTTAGAACCTGATTTCTGTTTATTCAGGGTGATAAATGGTCTTTTCAACCTTATTTAACAACTACCTACACGACTATTTCCTTACCGAAAAGAGATAGAAGATAATCCTATTCAAAGCCAAGATTTGTAAAAAGGAACTGATTTCGGAACGTGACAAATTCCATGATTTTATTTTTTATTTAAAAAAATTTTTCTTTTAATTCCATGATTTTAGATTCTCCCCACATAAACCACCATCTGCATGTTTATCTTCAGTCTGAAAATGCCTAAAGTAATCACCTTTGAGAATATTAAAAACAAAACAAAATCCCATCATTTTTATTGTGTTAGTGTCTAAAGCACTGGCAGCCAAGCTATTCGACACACTGAACACTGAGTGTGGTTGTTTTACCGAATTTTAACTTTTATTAAGAACACGAGAAGACTTACTGACGTGACACTCACATTCAGGTAACACATTCAGTGTCTATGACATCCAGTGCTGCGTGAGCGGAGTTTACTTACTGAGCAAAGGACTCTTCACAATCAAAGGCCCTAATTCAGGGTTCTTCTCAGATTTCACCGTAACAGACCATGCTCTGGGGGCAGGGAGCGAAGGGGGAGGCGGGCAGGAATGTCCTTCGCGGTCCCCCTGCTACCAGAGGAAGCATAAATGGCCTTCATGGTAAAAGCATAGAGGACTTCACATCTTTTATATTAAGTCACTGAAATGCTCCTGCATGAATTCAAGGTCAACGTGACGGCTTCAGGACCCACGGCAATGCAGCTCCGCGGGGTGAGGATGGACATTTTCTCCCCGGCAGCATCCATCGTCCCTTCAGTGGGCCAGCACGTAACGGCCCACTTGCAGGTGGTAAAAACTGGGGCAATAAGGAAAATAATTTATCTTCAGACTGTCAAAAGCAAAGCTGAGTGACATAATTTCTTGAGTAATTCAGAGTATTTTCTAGCTGAGTATTTTAAGAAATGGCAAACTAACAAAAAACCTATTCGTTCCACAGCCATCGTCATCAACAGCCTTTTGATTCACTTGGTGTCCTGCACGGCCTTGTGCAGGGGTGAAGTATACCACAGCGGGGATGTGGCCTCTTGTCCTTTGTACTCTTCCTACAGATGCTACCTCAGAAGCAACACACACACACACGGGATGGGAAAATATTATTCTTTCTAGACATACACATAATAGGTTTCCAAATGGAAAAAATATGTGGGTTCTATTATAATCTTAACGACAAGGAGCACAATGGTCCAATGATGGGAAGGGAGTCTTGAAAACTTGAAATTTACTTAATGAGCACTGGAGTCACCCAATGCGTAACTCCAGATTGTTACAAGGAACATAAAACCTGTACAAAAAATAAACTAATTCTTGGAAACTTATCCGACAAGCATCGTTCTAAGTGATTTTTATGTATAACTTATTTAATCCTCTTAACAACCCTGTGGGGCGGGTTACTATTATGACCCTCATTTACAGATGAGGGACTGGAGGCACACCAAGTTAAGTAACTTGTTCCAGGTCAATGGTGGGGCCTAGAGACTTAAGCCAGGCTCTCACCACACCACCCGGCCTCTCCAAGCCCCTCAGGCTCCTAACTGGGAGTAAGATCTGACCCACTACAAGGCTTGTGTTCAAGTGTGGCTCAGACTTTTCTGGGGATTTGCTGCTTGGTAATAGTTTTTTTTTGGGGGGGGGTAACCCTTAGACTATGAAAGTTCCTGTTTTACTTCAACTCCTTCAGATCCTCCTGTGAAAGTTATTAATTGCAGACTTGGTCTATGTATCCTCTGGAAGGGTGGGTTAAGGTACCAATTTTATATTCTGTGACTACTTCAAGCAATTCTTTCGAAGCCCTCAATCTTTGAGAATACACTGGTGCCCCACCATTACAGAGCCCGTCACAACATGATACTTGGTATCACGCAGGTCTGTCTTTACCCATAAAAGGGGCCCCCACATACACCCAACGGGCCTCAATCTCGCAGCATGGATCCCGGCAATGGTGTTACAATCAGGATCCATTTTAAGTCTGGAATTTAATAATAGAATATCTTGCATTTGTAAAGCACTCTACAAATTACAAAGCACTTTCTGACACAGCATCTCACCTGATCCCCACCACATCCCTGTAAGAGGAGGCAGGGATTACACTCTGTGTTTTGCAGATGAGGATGTGAGGCCAAACATTTTCTGTTAGCAGAAAGGCCAGTGAGGCTCTTCTGCCCTCTGATCCAGCACTCCCCCGCCACACTTTCACTCCTGTGAAAGTCACTCTCCACCGTCTCTTTCACTCTCCACCGTCTCTTCATTCTAGGCAAAAACCTCACTTCTTTCTTTCTTTTCCTTTTTTTTTTTTAAAGATTTTATTTATTTTAGAGACAGAAAGAGAGCATGAGGAAGGGGCAGGGGAGAGGGAGAGAGAGAATCTCAAGCAGCCTCCCCGCTGCTGAGTGTGGAGCCCGAGGAGAGGGGGAGACTCGATCTCATGACGCTGAGCCGAAATCAGGAGTCAGACGCTTAACTGACTGAGCCACCCAGACACCCCAACCTCACTTCTCTAATGTTCTTATTTATCAGTAGGAAAACTGATGCAGGGATGGCCAAGAGAAATGCTCAAGACCTCAGTGTAAGCCAACTGCAGAGATAGGAACTGGAGCTCCATGCACAGGGTTTCCACCCGCAAATTCTTAGAGGGCAAGGATGAGTTATTTCCACAAATGGTTCTCAAGTGCTTATTCTGGAGTAGATCCTACGGTAGTGAAAGAGACGTGGCTGCTGCCTGAGAAAGCCTCAATTTAACCAGGAGACAAGAAGCAATTTCAGACTGTGATAACTTCCCCGGGAGGAGAGAGTGGGGAGGCCGGATTGACAAGGGTAGTTAGGGCAGACCTCCCTGAGGTGACTTTTTTAAACTGAAATTTAATGATGAAAAGGAGGCAGCCATGAGAAGAATCAGAAGAGCATTCCACTCAGAGGGAATAAAATACAGATTATTTTAAATAATCTGTACCTGGCCAGTTTCATATGCTGTGGGTCTTCAAGAAGAGCATCAATGTCTTCTCATCCTTACCCACCTACTGCTTCCCCTGAAATGCTGAATCACGGCACTGTGGAGTGGAAAAGGAGTAAAACTCATGTAGCCAGAGCCCCATATTTTACAAATGCATTCACTGAAGCCCGGAAGATTCACCTCTTAGTAATACTGCCCCATTTTACAGTATGAGGAATTGGGTTAAAGTTATCAACAATGATTCCAAATTGCAGAATCCTTTTCCCCTTCAGAAGTCTGAGTCCCACACTAACTTTTCCCTATCTCAAAGCAAATTTCTCTATTATGCTAATAACTAACATTCAGAACCCTGAAACTCACCAGTTTTATCTACCTTTACAGAGCATGCATTTATGCTGTGCGGGTACAGCTGGATCTTGTTTATCTAGTACCTAGTAGGTTATTCCTTAGCGTTTATGAAGCATGGCCAAACACCAGCACCAAAAGATGCAAAAGGAACCCTGATGATGAGGTACCAATTCAAATTTATTGAGATTAAAAGCAGAGCTGTTTCTCTGGCAGAGGGAGCTGATGACATTCAAATTCCTGGAATTACCCTTGGCACCACCTTTCCCTCCTCTGCTCACCTTTCTAAAGCAACCTGATGGTATGCAGACATTCAGGTCAGTTTCAAGCATGTTAGATTGTACCTGTAATTTAGGCAACTTGCTTTTAAAAGCTACCATTAGTATTAGCTGAAAGGGAGTATTATCCGGTTCAACTTCTGAGGAACAGCAGTTAAGAGAGTTATTTCCAAACAAAAACCCAAGTCTACAGTATAATTAAATCTCACAGAAAGAGTGACCAGTAGCTATTGTGGACTGAAAGGAGGAGAAACAATTCACTGAAACAGTAATTTTACGTATCTGTCAAAAATATGAATAATTCAGACATTTCATAACAGCCATAAAAAAAGATTTGCTTTCCACCCTTATCAGTGACTGGTCCAATCCTGCTGAGCTTTAAGATGTAAAATATGCTTCCATGCAATTATTTATCAACCATCAACTGTGTGCAAGGCTGTGCAAGACAGAAGCTGTACAAGGAAGAGTTCCTGCCCTTAAGGGGTTTACAATCTAATATATGTCAGGTTATATACTGTTAGCCCAGGACCTCTATCACCTATTAGCCAGTATCCACTGAGACATGCAGCTGAAAATAAACCTCTGTGTGAAGTGAAGAAACTGACAAATGGCATCTGAAGTTCAGGCTAAAAGCTGTATGTATTTCTCTTCAAATCTGCTAATATCTGGAAAAGATAGCAGTACATACTGGTAACCAATCATAGCACAATTAACAAGAAGCCAACTTTTATTCTTAGCAAAATGTGGTCAATTGCTGAAATGGGTACCTGGCCTCCTGTCTTTGGTCTGTTTAAGTAAAACTTTGCTGAAAACTGTGTAATTACAGAAATGGGGGGGGGGAAAAGGAGTTAAAAAAAAAAAAGACGTGGTATGGTGAATGTTTCAGTATCCCAACAAACACATACCCTTTGCATTCTTACAGATTTCTAAAAGCTGAAAACCGTGCAGAATACTGTTCTTCGGGGGGGGGGGGGGGGGAAGGCATTTTAACCTCACCTTTCTTCACCTCTGACAGTTGTTTAGAAACCAGTCCGGCCCTACCTGTGTTGCAGGTGTACCTAAAGTCACCAACACATCTCCTTTAAAGCTACAGTCTATTCTGACTGCACTTAAGTTTATGACTAACAATCTATTCATATTTTTTATCAGGTAAGAGACTGGTTCCATTCAAGCAATGACGAAATCCTAATAAAGACTTTGCAAGCACCAATACAGCACCAATCATGGTTAAGAAGTCATCTAATTTGAACGAGGCTGTGATATACAAATAAATACACACGCACCTACACACGAGAAACACCCAATAAGCAGTCACGTTCCGAACACAGAATTCTGAACTTCCATTCCTTCGGAAACAGTATTTAGGACGCTCCGACCAAAAGATCGCGTTTCCGAGACAGGAGGAAGGGGGGGCTCGGAACTACTCCGTGGAATTCAAGGACCCTAAACCGGGGACGACCGCCGTCGCCGAGGGACCGAGCAGAGGGACCGCGCGGACCGGCCATCCCCCAGCACAACCTTCGGGACCGGGCTTACGGACGCACGGTGCGCGCCGGGGCAGCGCAGCCCCATTGTGGAAGGGAGGACGCCGAGGCCGCCGCCAGCCTCACGGGCGCAGGACCCCGGCCGGCCGCTCCCGAAGCCCAGGCCCCCGCGCAGCGCCCCCGAACCGGCCCCGACCCCCCGTCCGTTCGTCTGTCTGTCCGTCCCGGGAGACTCCGCGTCCCGGGGACCCGCCCAGCGTCGGGAGTCGCCCACAGCCCGGCGCAGGGGCCCGGCAGGGGCGGGGGCGCGGAGCGGCGCCGCTCTCCCCACCCCACCCCCGGCCCGCAGGCCCCTTACCCCCGCGGAGCCGCGGCTGCCCCACGGCGCCCTCCCGCGCATGTCCGTCCCGGCTGGCTCAGCGCCGCGGGCTCAAGGGCCCGGACACCGCGCAGGCGCCTCGCCACTCACTAGCCGCCAGGATCCGACTGCGCTCCCCGCTCGCACTCGGCCGCGGTCGGCGCGGCGGCCGACGCCGCAATATATAACGAGTGGCGGGGCCGTGACGTCGACGCTCGGCGCCCCACCTCTCCCGCTCAGCCAATCCCGGCCGCGCGCCGCTTAAAGGGGCGATGCCGCCGCCCAGGCGCTGGCGTGGGGTCCACCGGCGTCGCGCGGGCCCGCGGGGATGCGGCCTTTGTCTCCGGGGGAACCATTTCTGGGCCTCGGCGGCCTCCGCGCCTCGGCTCTGTCGGATCCGAGCGGCAGCTGCCGAGCCCCCAGAATCCTGATGTTGAATTTTTTCCCGAAGTGTGGGGGCAGCTCGGCCTTGGCCCGCGTTCCGCCCAAACCAAAGGGGGCGCCGAGCGTCGCGCAGGGTTTCCCGTAGTTTCCTGGCCCCGGCGGGGTTTGGCGGGTGTAACCTGGTCCGCCGCCGCGGGGATAGCGGAGGACGCCCGGGCCAAGGCCAGTAGAGCCTCTGCGGGCAGGAGAGGCGTGGGAGGGACAGCAGGGGACAGCATGGACGGAGTGACATTGACGGACGGTGTGGGACAGCAAGAGGCATCGAGGGACAGAGTTGCAGTGTGGGACAGCATGGGACAGGGTGAGACCGTGAGGGGCAGTGAGGCCACCCTGCTGAGGGCCTTTCATGGGAACGCTGAACGCGGGTCTGCCCAGCCCCCTCTCCTCTGACCGACCACATGTTTGAAAATCAAGGCCAGTCTCTGGTGGCAGTTGACCTGCCCAGGGCAGCCCACGGGCTTCCATAAGGAGCAGCCCCAACCGCAACCTGGCCTCTCCTTCAGTTTCCAATCTGGTGTTGACGCATTAGACCCACGCTGCTCTCAGCATCTCTGGGCGTCCGGGCAGCCAGTGATGCACAAGGACAAAACACCCAAAAGCCTGCGGAAGGAGGCTTCTCCCCGCAACGGTGATGCAACTTAGGCTTATAGTTTAACCGTAAAATAAATAATACAAATGATAACAAACCAAGAGTAACTAAAGTAAGAAAAAAAGCAAACAGACAGAAACCCTCCAGTTTTAACCAGAACAGTCCCCTGAATGGTAGTCTCTATTAAGTAGAGGCCACAGACCTCCGGCTGACCTCCTTAGTCTTGTAGAGCCCCTTCTGGTTTCAGCAATTGTGCCTGAGAGTTACACATTTAGCACCACCTAATTGGGGTCGTTTAACATATGGAATGAGATTCTGACCTCATTTTCAGGTTAACTATTAACTTACGCACTCCATGAAATGATTTGCCTTTTCTCTCCTATTGTTTACTTACATTCTTTTTAAATTTAATTCAAAGACCTAATTTTGAATTCAATGCCTTCACACACACACACACACACACACACACACATCTGAAGGATTCCTTTGCCCCCTTTCAGTTGCAAGATCAACAGGTATTTAGCAGAGAGCTCTACTCTCTGGTCTTTCTGATGGGCTCCTTCTGGCCTACAGGGTCTCTTGGGTCATTTTCATGCCTGTGCTACTTACCAACAGTTCAGTTATTCCATCTATTAACTTACGTTCTTATTGCCCTTTCATTTAGTATTATTTTAGGATGATGGAAATTAGTCACAACTCTTTGCTGGTTTTCTTAACCAAATTCAGTTTTTTGATTCACAGAAAATCCACCCAGATTGTTGCCCCCCATTTTGGTTTCATTTATGTTTAAGACTTACCCATATGCTGTTATCAGCGTACCAAAAGGACCAGCCTGAGAACTTGCCAGAGAACATCTTTTCAGACCTAACAGTGCAGCATTGACTGAATGGGGACCTAGATGAGCTCAAGTTTCATCCAAAAGGAACCCTCGTTACGCTATTTCAAGCCACTACAATACAGTTGTAATTTGTGCTTTGGCCTTATTGGCATGTTTTTACATTCCCCTCTTCGTTGCCGGTGAAAATGGCAAGAGCAACCATCAAAACACAGCCCTTAGGCGCCTGGGTGGCTCAGTTGGTTAAGCGACTGCCTTTGGCTCAGGTCATGATCCTGGAGTCCCGGGATCGAGTCCCGCATTGGGCTCCCTGCTTGGCGGGAAGTCTGCTTCTCCCTCTGACCCTCCCGACCCTCCCCCCCTCATGCTGTCTCTCAGTCTCTCTCTCAAATACATAAATAAAAAATCTTTAAAAAAAAAAAACAACACAGCCCTTCTTTAGAGAAAGAAGATCAATAGGATACTCGCTATATGTTTGTGAGCTACATGGTGTGCTGTTTTGGTAAATTATCAAAAATCATAAAATCACACGAGTAATACATGATTAATCCATTTTTTTTCTTCCGATCTATTTTAAACCAGCAAAATCAACATCTTGATTTTTTTCATTTTGAGGAAAAAACAGTTACAGTTGATATCTTACTGAATTCTGCTTACAGTTATGTTCATGTAATATAGCTCTCTCAGCTGTGGCTGAATTACATGAATAGACTTTCACCCCACAAATCTTTTATCTAATAGTCTACTAGTGATATTTTGTAATAACATGGTCATGTCAATGATATTGTAGAATATTTTGGGAAGAGTTTAAAAGGAAAATGCTAAGCAGCTTGAAATAGTATTAGCATATGGTGTTCATCAAATGATCATTCATTGACTTTTAACGATTAGAACACTAGACTAGAGGTTTAGAGTAAAAATATTCTCTTTGTACCAAACCTAACTTGTTTTAAATTGTCTCCAGTAAGAGAGAAGGTTAAGGTCAATTTTTTTTTTTTTTTTTTTTTTACATCTCTCACAGTCTATTTAATTTGGATGCACTTCCCAGGGAGTATAATTAGCTGATTAGTTTTTAATTTAAAAAAACTAAACATAATATCTAAAATGTTAGACTTATATCACATTGACCCAAATTGTCCCTTTGCACTTGCCCATTTTTCTGTGTAAGAAGAAGCTGTCCTTGGAATAAGAACAAGGAGAGGCTCTGGCTCAGAAACTGTAGAATCACAGACACTGCTTCTCTAAAGACATTGTTCCTTTTCCTCCTGTCTAACAATACCACAAGTTGTGTGTAAGCAGGAACATGCTGGACAGGGGCCTTACAGCCTTCCCAAATTTATGTTTGAATATTATTGAATCCTGCAGAGGAGGATACACATTTTGGTGTTTATTCTTCTTGATTATAGATGCTTTTGTGTTTCTATGTTGTTTATAAAGAAATACTTTTAAGTGAGACACTTTCTGAATCACCCTCTTAGTTCTAGAGCATTTACTTTTGTCTATTCATGATATAAATGTGACTATGCACTTTTTTTTTACTAATCTATAGCTAAGTGTGCAATAAAGAATACACGACAATGGAAGAATTGCATTTCTTAGAGGTCATTTGTTAGTATGCCACTTTATGATTTGGAACCATCCAGGCACAGATATATATTTATATATCCAATAGCCTTTGTGGGTTACTGCAAAACATCCATGCTGGTGAGAGCTGAGATTCATTCATGAAGGGCACCACAGCCCAAGGAACTCTCTCTCCATTGAGCTTCCAACTGTAGCAGCCATTTGAAAAATTGCACAGAAAAAGATTTCTTTACAACTTCCATTTTTCCCTTCTGTAGTTAGGGATACTCCTCTCCCTTCCTAGATTTTCCCCTTAAAAAAAAAAAAGAGAGAGAGAGAGAGAGATAAAAGAAAAAACATGTTCAGTATACTCAGCCTGTGAGGCTACCTTTTTCTTAGTACGAGTCTTAGAGAGGCTATTTGTATAGTTGCTTATTTTTAAATTGAACCACTTTTCATTGATCTCATTCTCCCTTAAGAAACTTTGATGCTATTTGGTGATTATTGTATTTCCATCAATATAATAGCATCAATAGCCCATTTCTGGAACTTAGAACTATTAGAAACTTTTTAGTGTCCAATAGGTGCATTAACTGAATACGTGGATGTTTGCAAGACAGTGTTTTTCAGGTTTCTTTTAAACGTGAATCTGATTTTATCTTCAAAGTTTAGCATTACATTCCCCTCCCAGTAAATGCTGTATTTCCTATTAGTTGGCCAGTAGGGTGCGCTCTAGTCCCTTGCCAGATAAATAAATTAATAAATTAATAAATTAATCAAAATATTAATGTAAACCCTTCATTAAGAGATTTCAGAAATCTATTCCATTCCTTCACTGCCACCAACACAGATGAGGTCTGTTGATATAGACACAAGCGAATCGCTCAGCACACACAGCATATATGGAGAGCAAAACTGTACCATTAAAAGAAAAATTTGAGAGGTTTACTTCTTTGGATTTAGTTCCGAAATAATTTGCTATTATCTTACCAGATCGATCCCTCGGTGACAGGTTTTTTCTTTTATTCTGGGTAGAATGAGAATAGGAAATCTGATGCAGTGAAGAAGAGCCCAGGCTCTGGGCTTACATCCTAACTTTCTCACCAGCTGAGTGATTCAAGCACTTACTTCACCTTTTGTAAGACAGTGATAATAATGGTACTTACTCCACAAGGTCCTGGACCAGAGAAATGAGATTGTACGTGGGAAAGTGTTTAGGACATAGCCTGGCCCCAGTCGGGGTTCAAGAACAATATCTGTTTTTGTCATTATTGCTATGTTCTCACTGTGATTGCCGGTAATATACTCGTTGAGAGATTTTTGAACACCTTTCTTTGCAAGATTCCAAAATTCTCTACTGCTTATTAGTATGCATGATTTAATTTGTCTGGGAGGTTTTTTCGTTAAATTCCAGGAGCATAAACGATTTATAAGATAAAATGTCTTACTTGATCAGTATTTCCATTTAACGGGCTATAAAACCTTAAGCCAAAGAAGAGGATCTGCCATAGTGAAATTTCAGGCACTAGTAATCCTTGGGGAAATACACTAGGGGTGGGAAGAATCTCAGCATCTCTGAAGGGAAGGTAACAAGTAGCCACAAATCTATGAGTACCTTCTTGTAAACCCATACTCATAAACATCCATAGGCATGTATCCTTTTTTTAAAAAAAGATTTTATTTATTTGAGAGAGAATGAGCATACGAGTGGGGGGCGGGGCAGAGGGAGAGGGAGAAGCAGACTCCCCACTGAGCAGGGAGGCAGATGTGGGGCTCCATCCTAGGACCCTGAGATCATGACCTGAGCTGAAGGCAGACGCTTAACCATCATCTAAGCCACCCAGGTGCCCTGGCATGTGTCCTTTTGAAAAATAGATTTAGTTTGTACATAAACTTAAAGTCCCTGCAGAACTTCTAAATATGAACGGCTTTACTGTTTTCTCTGTAATGCAAGGACAAGGGGATATACCCAGTGATTAGGTACAGTAGCATTGTGAGAACTCAGTGAATGCCAACACTTCTCGCGGTTCTACCTTTATTCATTCATTCACCAATCAATATTTATTGAACTACTATGTGCCAATCCATGCTAAGTACTGGACAGTGAGCCAGAGAAATGTTCAGAGAATGTGGGGTGGTGGGGATTATAGACAAGCACACAGGAAACCTAATTGATATAAAAATGCAAAAGAGTCTTCATAGCAAGACTGTAGATTCTTCCTCCTTAAAAAACTTCGAGACTCAAATAGACTCTTTGAACCCATATTTTCACTAGCTCTACACTAAGGAAATAAGTAAAGCTTTCCACTCAAGTTGTTTGATGCAGTGTCGTTCATAATAGTGAACAACTGACCTGTTAATAGGATGATGGGCATGTAAAATATCGAATATCTATTCAGCTATTAAAAATGACGCTTATGCAGATTTTGTAATTAGGAATAATAATCACTAATAACAGCTAAAGCTTTTATAGCATTTACTAGGAAGTGGGCTCTGTTCTAGGGCTTTACCTATATGAGTTAATTAAACCTTCACACAACCCTGTGAAGTCCATGCTGTTACTATGCCCAGTTTATGACTGAGGTGAAGTAATATGCCCAAGGTTACAAAGCTGGTAACTGTGGGTTTAAACTGAGGCAGTTACTTTCAAGCACCACAAATTCTTCCATTATCCTGCTTGGTGTAAAAAGTGGAATATGAAATTGAAAATATGGAATACCTATCCTCATGTTATCAGGACAGAAAAATCCAACTCAAATTCATTTAAAAAAAAAAAGGGAATTCAGTGCCTCAGTCATGGACAAGTCTAAGGGTGTGTGGCTGTATGCACTGCTTTATTCAGGTGCTCAATGTCATCCACATCAGGGCTTTCTCTCACTTTTGGCTTTGTTCTATTTTGTAGTGACTTCATCTTGAGGTTCTTCAGTGGCATGATGGCTGCCAGCAAACTCTGGATCATTTAATTAAAAAAAAAAAAAAAGAGCTTATTTAATGGTTCGAACAAAACCCCTGGGCCTGAGTCTCATTAGTTCAAACAGAGGGGCAGGGAATGAGTGTTCTGAGTGGCCAAGCCTGAGCGTGAGCCCCCAGTGGGAACCATGGGTAGAATCAGCTCCACCTGAAGAACATCAACTTGAGCCAGAGGAGGTGGTGGTCTCCTCCTGTCAAATTGGACAATTGACCAGGAGAAAAGGGAAATGGATGTTTTTGGTATACAGCGAGTCTGCAACAACAATTTTCTTGTCTATCAGATAAACATTTAGCACGGTAACTTACAAATACCTCGAAGTTTTCTGTTCTTTGACCTCGATGACTCTACACTGTCACACATTTTTGGCATCCCTCCTCAGTCCTCCTCAGCCTTCTAGTCTTCTCTTCCTAAGATGCTTCCCTGCAGGCATCCTCTGGAGCTCTCTTTATTTGTTTCTAACTTAGCCATCTCATTCAATTCCTGAACTTTTATTATCACCTCTATATGAATTGTGCCAAAATCTACTTGTAGCCCTATCTTCTTTCCTGACTTTTAATTCCACACTTTTGGTTTCTTACAAATGCTTCCCCCTTGGATATTTGTTGCAGATTGGCTTCCTTGGGAGGCAGACTTTGGGATGGAGGATAATTTATTAGAGTTTGCTTTTGGAATCTATTGAAGGGAGGAAGAAGGAGCAGATTTGGGCAGAAGGAGAAGTTGAGCTGTGAAGCAGGCCCAAGATAGGCCTTAGCTGATCTTGTGGAAGGCTTTGGAGCTGGACTGGCCCTCCAGAGGTGTCCCAACTTGGGCAAGGGAGCTGTGTCTTTATTCCTTCCACCCCCTTTGGCCAGTCATTGGATGTGGGTTACCCTTGGGAGGAAGAGTAATTTTGGGCAAAGCAGGGTTTTTTTGTTCACCTGAGACACTTTCTAAGGAGGGTTGACAGGTAAGGACTATTTTCTGGCATCAATCATAGAAGTATGGGGTCTAATCCCAGAGGTAAGACTTTCAGCCCTCAAGGGGGATCTGGGTAGCTCATTATAGCTTCCTTTGGTTCTCTCTGGCTGTTGGTTTATTCTCCTTCACTCTATTCTGGTAATTTTGTTGACATTTTTACTTAGCTATTTTGAGGCTATGTTATTAGGTGCATATAAGTTTAGAATTGTTAAACCTGTCTGGTAAATTGAACATTCTCTTAATATATAATGAGCCTCTACTAGTAATAGCTTTTGCTTTAAAGTTTGTTTTGTTTGGTATTGCTGTAGTCACACTGGCTTTATTTAGTTTGTACTTTGGTGAATCTTTTTTCAAAATTTTCTTTTTCATCTTTGAGTTTCCTTTAGTTTTAGGTGTGTCTTGTAAAAAGCACAGAGCTAGTTTTGTTTTTTTTTTTTAATTTGTCTTCTAATTGGAGAGTTTAGTTCACTTTTATCTATTGTGATTACTGATATATTTACTGATAATTATCATTTTTTTAAAAAAATTTTATTTATTTATTTGACAGAGAGAGAGACAGTGAGAGAGGGAACACAAGCAGGGGGAGTGGGAGAGGGAGAAGCAGGCTCCCCGCTGAGCAGGGAGCCTGATGCGGGGCTTGATCCCAGGACCCTGAAGGCAGACACTTAATGACTGAGCCACCCAGGCGCCCCAATTATCATTTATTTTTATCACATAACTCTGTACCTTCTATTTGGCTCTAAGGATTTTCTTTTTTCTTCTTTCTTGTTTCTTGGGTAGTTGTTACATTATTATTATCTTTTCTTTCTGTTTTTAAAGGCTTTCTTTTTATTTTTAAAGATTTTACTCATTTATTTGAGAGAGAGAGAGCGAGTGAGCATGCACGAGCACGTGGAGGGAGGGGCAGAAGAAAATGGAGGAGGAGAAGCAGAGTCCCCGCTGAGCAGGGCTTGATCCCAGGACCCTGAGATCATGACCTGAGCCAAAGGCAGATTTTTTTTTTTTTTAAAGATTTTATTTATTTATTTGACAGAGAGATAGAGAGCACAAGTAGGCAGAGTGGCAGGCAGAGGGAGAGGGAGAAGCAGGCTCTCCGCTGAGCAGGGAGCCCGATGCAGGCTTTAATCCAGGACCCTGGGATCATGACCTGAGCCGAAGGCAGACGCTTAACTGACTGAGCCACCCAGGCACCCCTAAAGCCTTTCTTTTTGTTGGTGCATTGCAGTTTACTTATAATTGGTCTGTGGAAGTTCTTTCATTTATATCTGAGGATTGCTGTATTTCATTAGTTCTAGAAAATTGTCAGGTATTATTTCTGTTACCTCTATTGTACATTCCCTGTTCTTTTTTTCTCCTTCTATAACTTTGATTAGATGAGTAATAGACCTTCTTACTTTGTCCTTTGTGTATCTTAACTCTTTTGTACTTTCTGTTTTTGTCTCTCTGTGTTGGATTTCGTGTAATTTTTTCAGATCTATCTTCCAGTTTGTTATTACCTTCCATCTGTATCTGCTACTTTAACATTAATTGACTTTATAATATCAATTATTATATTTATCATTTTTCAATGTTTTCTTTGGTTGATCTTAAATATGGTTGGTCATTTTTGATAATCTCTTTTCTTTGGTGATATCTTCTTTTATTTCCTTTTTTTTAAATATTTTTAAAATTTATTTGAGAGAGAGAGCATGAGAGGGGAAAGGTCAGAGGGAGAAGCAGACTCCCTGCTGAGCAGGGAGCCTGATGCGGGACTCGATCCTGGAGTCCCAGGATCATGACCTGAGCTGAAGGCAGTCACTTAACCGACTGAGCCACCCAGGCACCCTCTTCTTTTATTTTGTATAGTAAATATTATAGTAAACATAATATTTTATATTGGTACCTAATAATTCTAATATCTGCAGTTTTGTGGGTCTACTCCTGATGTTTGTTTTTTTCTGCTTAGTTTGACTTTTACTAACTTATTTACTCATGCATTTTGTGCTTTTTGATTTGAAGCTTATATTTTTTGAAGCTTTATCTGTGGGAATTCAAAGATTGGTCTTTGTTTATGCTAGACACCAAGAGGCACTACCGAGCCAGGATTACTTGAATAAACTGAATTTTTGGCTAAGGGTTTTTTGGACTCCCACACAGATAATGTGGGTTCTGACATGTATGAGGATGGGCTAATGGCAAAGAAATTTTCAGGGGAATTTTTTTTTTCTTTCCATCACAGCCAGATAGGCAAGTTAGTATCCTCTCCATCTCTCTCTTCAGAACAAACATTTTCCTAATCCATCTACTGGAAGTGTCACCTTTTAGGGTCCCAACTTCTTGTAGTCTTTTCTACGGCTTCCTGCTCTATGCAGATACCTGGCTTTGTCTCCCAAATCCCACAGACTCAACCCATTAAAACCCAAGGCCAGGAGTCAGCAAACTTTTTCTGCATAAATATTTCAGGCTTTGCAGGTCATCTGGTCTCTGTTGCAACTACTCATGTCTGCCATTATAGCCTGAAATCAGCCATTGACAATACATAAATGAATGGATGTGGCTGTGTTCCAATAAAACTTTATTTACAGAAGCAGATGGCTAGCTAGATGTGGTCCGTGGGCTGTAGTTTGCTGACCCCCTGCTCGTGGCCATCAGGAGTTGGCAGATGGCAACTTCATCATTTTCTTACCCATTTGGAGTCATGCTTTTTCCTACGTCAGGTCTCTGAGGATTTCACCTACTATTTTGCCAGTCCAGTCATGTATTTATAAAGATGTTTTCAAATATTTTGCTTGCAGTTGAGTTGCTCTGCAACTGGGAGAGTTTCTGTGGATATCTAGTCCACCTTATTCCTGCAATGAAAGTCAGATTCCTCTTGTCAGTACAAATTTTCTCAGATTTTCAAACTGCTCAGAGACCTTTAATAACCACAGTTGCCTAACATATTAAGTTTAGACTTCTCAGATGGATGTTTAAGGCTTTTTGGTCTTTGTCTTTAGCCTATCTTTTCCAGTTCTTAGCTCACCTTACTTCACACTTTCAGCCAAATTAGAAAACTCATACTTTCCTAGAGATGCTTTCTGTTTATTGCCTCTCTTCCATGGTCATGCTGTTCCCTGCACTATCCTTACATGTTTCATTCCTGGTGTTCCCCATAGCAATAGTAACTGGTTAAAAGATGACTCCATTTCATCTCAGATACCATCTTCTCTGTTGTCATCTCAATTGGACACATTCCTTCCCTCATCCAGTGTTCTGCTTTATATTCCAGTTATTTGTAAAACTGTTTTGAGCACCCCTGCTAGACTGTAAGCTCATGGAGGACAGAGAGATTCCCTTATCCAGCTTTGTAGACTTCTCTCCTTTCCGTGCAGAGCACCTAGCATAATATTTTGAATATAGCGGGTACTTAAATATTTGCAAAATGAACGAATACATAACATTTTTTTTTAATTGGGAAAACTCAATATTTTATTGTAAAATTCACATCATTTTTCAGAGGTGGATCCTTAGGCTTATCAATTGCTTATTGTAGCTGTTGCATTCCCTCAGAAATAGAATTACCACTGTGTTTATGTCCTACAACCCACGCAAAATCTCTTTCTATGGTGTCTGAGGTTATTGCCAGCACAGTAATGACACCACCCAAAGATAAATACTGTTAACAGTGTATATATTGTTAACATTTCCCACTGTCAATAAGCACTCTTTCACGATATGATATTCTCACAGCTACTTAGTAATCCATCATACGGATATAGCATGATTCATGCCTGACCAGTTCCAATTGTTAAGCTTTTTACATAATATTACAAATAATGTTATAAGCAACTGCCTTGTATGTAATTTTTCTACCTCTCCCCTTATTTCCTCAGGATAAATGCTATCAAGTAGAGGAAATACTGAATCAAAGGGATCGAACGTCTTTAAAAACTTTTGACTCCCAAATTACAACCAGATTATAGGACCAGTTGGGACACCCACCAGCAGTACAGTGCTCATTTAATGATAACACTCTCCAACTTTGGAATTTTTTATTAGTTTTAGTGTTTTTTCTTTGTTTATTTGTTTTTGAGGGTCAATTTATTAGGCAAACTTTTATTTTAGGAAAATGTACCTTTCTGTTATTGATACTGAAGTTGAGAATATATGTGTGTGTGTATGTATGCACACATAAACATACATACATACACATGTTGATTGGCCCTTATACTTCTTTTGTGACTTACTTGTTTATTTATCTTTTCTATTGTGGTATTGCCTTATTCTTATGACTTACATATGAAGGAATTAATTCATTGTCTATCACATACGTTACAAATATTTCCCCTACTTAGTATATGTCTCTTTTTGTTGTGGTGGTTTATGGCAATTCTTTGCCTTAATTTTTTTTACTTTGACATAGTTTCAGATTTACAGAAAAGTTTCAAGATTAGTATAAAGAATTCTCAGATACCTTCACCCAGAGTCCTCATATGTTAACATTTTTTTACATTTATCTTATTCTTTTCTTCCTGTTTTTCTCTATATAATTTTTATTTGAACCATTTACAGATAAGTTGCAGATGCGAAGCTGGCATTTTAAACAATAGCCATAAAGATTTTAAAAATAGACTTTATTTTTTAGGACAGTTTTAGATTTAGAGAAAAATTGAGAAAGCAGTCCATAATTCTTATATACTCTGCACCCAGTTTCTCCCATGTTGACATTACTTACAATTAATGAGCCCATATTGATACATTATTATCAGCTAAAGTCCATTGTTTATTTGGATTTCCTTAGTTTTTACCTGATGTCCTTTTTCTGTTCCAGGAGCCCATCCACGGAAGCAGATAACAGTAGTTGTCACGTCTCCCTTAGGCTCCTCTTGGCTCTGACAATTTCAGACTTTTCTTGTTATTGATGACCTTGACAGTTTTGAGGATGACTGACTGGTCAGGTATGTGGTCAAATGTCCCTGTGTTGGAATTTATCTAATGTCTTTCTCATGATGTTACTGGTTTGAAAGAGGAAGACCATATAGAGGTAAAGTGCCATTTTTATCACATCATATTAAGGGTATGTGCTATTAACATGATTTGTCACTGTTGATGTTGACCTTGACCTGAGGAATACAGAGTTATTTCAGGCCTCTATAAACATAATCAGTGGCACTTAGTTCAGGTCAACTCTTCTGAAAAAAACTTGGATGTTCAATTATTTTTGAATCATCGTGAAAATTGTACAATAGCCAGAAAGTTCATTGCAATTCATGGTCCTGACTATGTTGATTGGGAATTCCCTAACTGTAAGGTTAATTTTATACAGCGTGTTTTTGGTGATACTATGAACTAGGAGTTAATGTTACAGCAGAAAAGTCTTAAGATCAATTCTTTAAACATTTAGCATATTTGGACGGCAGAGATTTTTGCACGCATCCATATGAAGCTAAGAACATCTGTATGTCTGTATTCCAGATGTAGCCTTTGATTTTCTAGAATTGTTTTTGCAAAGGAACATATCTTATCTAAGAAATGATTTAGCTGTCTTGTTTTCACTCTTTTTGTGTCCATTCACTGAATAAACCTTTTGAGTATTTGAGCAGTTAAATTCCCCACATCCTACATTTCATCATTTCCAGGAGCCAATAAGAAAGCTTAGTAAAGTGAATTTGGATGATTTATTTGTACAAAAAGAATGAATTTCCTCTTAGTTGTACATCCGACACCCACACGATACCTCATCTATGATGCTGGGAAGGAACATTTTCAGAAGAAATTTGATGCCCAATTAGTGTGTTTTAATTCGGTCAGTGGAATTTCCATCTGGCTCTGATGTGTATTCTGGAGGGCAGAGCAGCACGAAGTTAGACAGTTTATTAGTTTGTGAGATGGGGCCAGTAGGTACAAAGAACATTTCACAGAAGCAGGATTTTATAGATTCTGAGTACCACCTCGTCCCCCTGCAAACCCCACCTCCTGTTTTTGGTAGCTACAGGATGAATGGGGCCAGAGAAAGCACGTGCTGCTTATTTTGGGATTGAACACACAAAAATAGATTGTAGATAGATGTCTTCTAAGGAAATCATAAATTTACAGATACAATGATATCTAGCAGAGAGGTAGGTGTTTCCTTGTTCTAAGATATAAGGCACAGCATTTCACTTTAGATAAACGTGTTTTGCGAAAATAACAAGCATGCTTTTTTTTTTTTAAAAGATTTTATTTATTTATTTGAGACAGAGAGAATGAGAGACAGAGAGCAGGAGAGGGAGGCGGGTCAGAGGGAGAAGCAGACTCCCTGCCGAGCAGGGAGCCCGATGCGGGACTCGATCCCGGGACTCCAGGATCATGACCTGAGCCGAAGGCAGTCGCCCAACCGACTGAGCCACCCAGGCGCCCAACAAGCATGCTTTTAAAGTTTTATTGTTCCATATACGTAGGGGCAGGAGGAGAGCGAGCGAGAGAGAGGACAAACTTACTCACCTTTCACAGCTTCCCCCTGTTGGGTGCATTCAGATACTGACACTGACATTAACGACTAAACTCAACCACCACAGAAAAGTCTAAGATAAAATAAGCCTGTTTTAAAAGTAAAGTTTTCACTGAAGGTTTTACTTCCTATTATCCTGGAAAACCAAGGAGATTCCAGATGTAAAGGATCCTGGCCAAAAAGCTCTATTTTTTATTTTTTGGAATGTATCTTTTTAGTCCATGTCAGGCAGGCACATAGTTGTTTTCTGCCCTTTGTTGTTCTATCTTATACACGTGAAAACGTTCTTAGCTGATAGTGTTCATGTTCTTTGCTCCTCTAAGAACCGTGCTCCCTTCCTGGGTCCTGTCCCTACAGGGTCATCACACTGTCGAGTAAGGTGCACACTTGGTTATCTCTCAATTATGCATTCTTTGTTTAGGCAACAAGTTAGCGCTTACTATTTAGATTTCCTATTTTTCATGAAGGTGTAATAATACAATCTCAAACGATTGTGGGCTGTTACATTTGAATAGGAAGGTCTAAATGCGTTTCTAATGACCATTCTTGACTTCAAGTGATGAGGAATTCATTATCCTTAGGAGAGAGGGGTGACTGTGTGCCCATAAAACTTAAATCTTGACTTCTGCTAATGCCCAATTCTGACTGTATTTCATCATGACTACTAAGATACAATCGAACAAGCCCTAGGCAGAGAGGTTTACTGTGAAAACATTCAGTCCTTCCAGGAACAGGACCAGAAATTTCTCCATATGTCTGTAGATTCTGAACCTCAGGATGTCTGTGAACATTTTACTGTCTTCCACTCTACCCTCGAGTTTGTTTCCCAGCCATGGAAAATGCCCATGAGAAAGAATTGTGCAATGCTAACTGTTAGTCACTTTATATTTCCTGAATATTCCCTATTTAATTTTCCTGGTAGCTGGCAATAACATCTAGGATTTAAATTGCTGAAGGGAATTCAGGAAAACCCACATAAATGTCTAAGATGAGGTTTGGCAAGCTCTGTGTCTTGGTGACATAACAATGTCATAACTAGAGATTTCATCCAACAGAAGAGGCAGGAAATCCCTGCTGCTGCTGGACACCCACTTAAACTCTTGAGTCTGAGGATCATCGTTTGTTAAAAATGGATTCTACACAGTTTTTAATTTGATTATCAGGCTGCTGGAATAAAAATTTGGACCTGGAGTTTAGAGGCAATGAGATTTCTTTAAAAATGGGCAACTTGAAGGGACTTGTGAGAAAGACAAAAGAAAACGTAGTAGATTTTCTGTAAGTGGGGGCAACAGCTTCTTCATGAAAAGCCCAGCCTGCTCCCTCCGGGTGGGGCCTGAGCTCCAGGGAGGGCCCGCCAAGCCGACCCTGGCGATCAGACGGATGACGCCCTTCCCAGGCAGCCTTTTCTCACACCCTAGAACCCAAAGGACATGATTTTTAATTTAATATGGCATTTTACAAATTGAGGTATTATATTTATCTTGACCACTTCGAGGAGAATGGTCTGACATGTTCTGAATTTTATCCCATCCTCCTTGTTGTTTCATGCTTTATGAAGTTTTGATTACTTCAAGGTACCTTTGCCTTTTATTCATTTTTTTGTTCTTCTTGTGGTTTGGATCTATGAATGTGATCCAACGTCTGCTCTAAAATTTGATAACTTTTTACTGGGGAGACCCGTATACCTGCAAAGGAAGTTTATCGTTCTCCTCCTTACTGTTCTCCATTTATACCTGCTAATTCCATTGTACTTACTGTATCATCCTGGGCTACTTCCTTGTCTGTTCTTTGATACTTAATTCTGTATCTTTAAAAGTAAAGTTTTCACTCGGTAATTGTTGAGGTCACCAGTTACCATTACATATGGCTATTGGCTACATCTCACCATTTAAGACATTTTTATTATATTTATTGGATCATGAATTGTGTGTTACGGTTTTATTGTTTAATGGTCTATCGTTACGTGGTGATTTCATCTGCCAATGGTTCTTGCTGTGGCATTGGTTTAATCCAACACTATGGCGATCCCCTTGGCTTTCTTAAATTTCTGCAGGCGTCTTAGAATGTAGACCATCTTGTTCTTTCAAAGGCTGGCATCTGCTCATTCCTGTGGATGGCGGATTGTTGGATTTGGCTGTAGAGTGAAATCTAGCCTCTTTGCTCATCGTGTTATAATTATATCTTGTAATTTATGTCTTCGGCCCCAAATTCTCCCCTCAACTCCAGAACCTGGATGTCTAAAAGGCATCTGTATTCGTTTCCCAGGGCTGCTGTCAAATGTACCACAAACCAGGAGGCTTAAAACAACATAAATCTATTGTCATCTAGCTTTGGAGGCCAGAAGTCCAAAACCAAGGTGTTAGCAGGGCCACACCCCTTCTGAGACCCTAAGGAGAATCCTTCCTTGCCTCCTTATGCTGGTGGTGGTGGCCACCCATCCTCGGCATTCCTGGACAGGAAGCTGCACCTCTCCAATCTATGCTCCATCTGCAAATGACCTTCTTGTAGGGACATTGGTCATATTGAATTCAGTATGTAAATGTATGCAGTAAGACCCTTTCTCCAAGTAAGATCACATTGTAAGGTCCTGGGGGCTGGGATTTCAACATCTCTTTTGAGGGGGACACAAACTTTTAATATAGTTTTCATATCATTTTTTTAACAGCTTTGTTGAGATCTCTTCTTGTGGTTTTTTTTGACATAGTTTCTGCCTTAGGACCTTTGCGTTTCTTGTATCTTTGCTCCAGTCTTTCATGGCTTACTTAGATCGTTTGGCTCTCTGCTCAAAACTTCTTCCAAGAGGCCTATTCTGACCACCCTCTCTCAAATAGAAACTCCCATCCACTTACACGGGGTCACTGTATAACATTTTCTTTTTTTTTTTTTTAAAGATTTTATTTATTTATTTGACACAGAGAGAGACACAGCGAGAGAGGGAACACAGGCAGGGGGAGTGGGAGAGGGAGAAGCAGGTTTCCCGCTGAGCAGGGAGCCCGATGTGGGGCTCGATCCCAGGACCCTGGGATCATGACCTGAGCCAAAGGCAGATGCTTAATGACTGAGCCACCCAGGCACCCTTTTTTTTTTTAAGATTTTATTTTGTATGACATTTTCTGCTTGTCATTTCCTCAAGTCCAATGTAAGACCTGCAAGAGCAAGAGATTCACCTTGCATCTAACCAGATATCCCCAGGGCCTAGAACAGTACCTGGCACACAGTAGGAGTTCAACCAACATGTGCTGAATTAATGTGAGAATGGATATAGTTCTAGCCTCATCCATTTCCCTATCCCTTTGTTGGGCAGAGATCTGAATCAGAGTGAATAGGAGGTACATGGGAATGTTTAAGTGGAGCATAGGATAACAGTATGTGCAAAGGGCCGGAGGCAGGAGCATGCTTGGCATGTTCAAGTAACAGCAGGGTTGGCCAGTGAGTGAAAGAGAGCAGTAGGAGAGGCGATCAGAGAAAGGAACCATATCGAGCCGCTCTCCCCTTTCCCACCATGTTCTGGTCACCTCATTTTCCTGGCTATTCTAATTGTTGTCTTCTCATTCTTGGGTGGTGGCTTAAATATCACCTCCTTCTCATTACTCTTTTGCCACAGCATCTCGTAGCGTTTATCACCAGCAGTAAATCTATTTATTTCTTTATTGTCTTGTCCCACTGCCCCAACTGGCACAGAAGTGCTGTTGCTGTGCGGGTCAAGACCATGTTTGTTTGATAACTGTTGTGTTCCTAGGATCCAAGATGGTGCACGTTCCCACAAACGTTGGTTTGTTCGGTTGAGTGAAATCTAGCCTCTTTGCTCATTGTGGAGATGAATGGAGATGAACTTCTATTGGTAAATGTGTTCTGCTGAGTTGTTTAATTCAGTTTATAAGAACACATTTCTCTTTTCCTGGGAGGAGAGGAAGAGGAGAAGAAAGAGAAAAGGCAGCCATATCTAAATATGTCCCCACCTCCCGTATTTATCACCAAATAATACAGCTATATTCGTGGCATTCTCCTGTGTGACATTTTTCTATTCCCATGACCTTAAAGCATATCCCTTATGAATTCTAAGGCTCTGTTTTCTCTCTTGCCACACATATCAAGTTTTTACCCAACATATTTTCCCAGTGTTTCTTGATTTTCTTTTCACATATTCTTCATAACATTAACCTTATAAGGCATATAAATATTTCTAGTCCGAGTTTAAATAAGAAAAAAGTGAAGCTAATTGTCTAGAGTTAGTAAGTCTATCAATGAACTTTTATTAAGTGGTTTGTTTACCAATTCCACATATATTTATTGTGTGCTTACTGGTTACGAGGCATTGGGCTAGACTCTGGGGGTCCTGGGATAAACTGGGCAGGAGAGACATGGTTCTTGCCTTCCAAAGCTTATATTCTGGTATGAAGCAGATACCAAACATTATTTGCATAAGAAATTATTGAATTACAATTTACATGTAAGTGACACAAAGAAGGAGTATATGACGCTATGGAAGTATCTTACAGTAGGACCTGAGCTAGTCTTAGTGGTCAGGGAAAGCTTTGCTCGTTTTCTCTCCATTAAACATTCTTCCCCTTTTTGTTATGAACAGAACTCTGATTTTGTTTGGATTGGCGAAGTATCCATTTCTGTACTTCCCTTGCAATTAGGGATGGCCGCCTGACATTGCGTTGATTACTCACATGGTAGGAGTGGACTGCATGGTGCTCGCTGAGTAGGGCTTTCCTGGTGTAGGCCCCGACTCTTCATCCTCAGTGTTGCCTTCTGCTTCCTCCTTGATAGGGGATGTCTGCAGAGTGATATGAAGATTGAAGTCACACGCTAGAGATGGTAGAACCCAAAGAGCCTGGAGTACTGATGATATCTGGGACCTGCTGAGCCTGCCCTAGGGTGTCAATCCCCTGACTCCTTGTGAGGTGCTAACAAGGAGCCCTTATTTGATTAAAGCCACAGGAGATGGGTTTCTGCTACGTGCAGTTCCTATTTAACACAGCTTACTTGAGGATGTGGCATTTGAACTGGGCTTTGAAGGATATGAGTAGCAAGTAACTGAGAAAGGGGGCCAAGAAAGGAGCACTTCCCACGGGCTCTGCTTAGACCTAGGGCTTTTGAATATCAGGGCTCCATCATCTGGGTTAAAGGATATTGGAACACAATTTCCTAAATACCTCTACGTTGGACTTGAGGATGAACCTGCTGGAGGAGAAAAGTCTAATAGCAGCAGCTGGCCCTGCCAGTGTGCGAGGCACTGTTCTTTTTAACTTTTTTTTAAAGATTTATTTATTTATTAGAGAGAGAGAGCATGAGCAGGAGGGGTAGAGGGAGAGGGAGAGAGAATATCAAGCAGACTCCCTGCTGAAGGCGGAGCCTGACTCGGAGTTCAATCCATGACCCTGAGATCACGACCTGAACCAAAATCAAGAGTTGGACGCTTAACCGACCGAGCCACCCAGGTGGCCCATTGAGGCACTGTTCTAAGGGGTTTACACCTGTGACCAAATTCAGTTCTCGAGACAACCCTTTGAGGGAGGCACAATTGTTGTCCCCAGTTAGTTGAGGAAGCTGAAGCGAAGAGAGATCAAGCCAGTGGCCCAAGATTGCATAGCTAGTAAATGGAGGAGCCAGGATTTGAAGCGTGGTAGCGTGGCTTGAGAGCCTGAGCTCATTAGCTCATGACAGGCAGGGCTTGACCCAAGCTTTGGACTCATTCCTGTCTCCTTCCCTTTGATGCCTAAAAGGACTGCTGAGGTGTGTGTGCAAACAGGAGATGTTGACTGTTCTTACCAAAGAGTGCACTTCTGGATTCAGTTCCTCAATAGCTGATAAGCCAATTAGGTGATAGTTTTAGCATACCTTCATGGAGGTCCTCTCCTTTATATTTTTTTTGGGACCTCTACTGAATGAACTGTTCCCTTGCATCATGAGATATAGAAGTTCTTGATGCTCTTTTCTAGACCCTGACCCAATGTCTATTGATTTGTTCCAAGTTGTGATAAAAATATTTATCCCAAGCACATGCGGGGCTTATTCTAGTTTCTGGGCGCTTGCTTTGTCTGTCCTCCACTGCTCCTCCTGGGATGCCCTTGGAAAAACGGAAACCCTACCCCATTAGGTCCAGCTCAGGATGATTCAAAAAGTAGTCCACAGGTTACTAGTTCAAAACTATTTTGAAAATTGTTACCGGTCTATGACAAGACGAGTAGGGAAATGGAGAGACTTTGGGCAATTTGGCATTACCACAACGTCCAAGGATGTGGTCTGTGAGTTAGTCTTGGGGACGGGACATAGTCCCCTCTGGGTGCCGTCAGACTCAGATGATGAGTTGGATGCAGCATGAGCTGTGTTACAAGAATGGGCAATAGGACCCCCTGTTGGTTCACGATGGATTGGAAATGAAAACAAAAATGGTTCTTCACCACAGAGTTCGAGAATTCCACTTGACCCATCATGGCAAGTCAGTGTGTGTCATGTAATCTGGCACTAGACTTTATTTATTTATTTATTTTTTTAAAGATTTTTATTTATTTGTTTGAGAGAGAGAATGAGATAGAGCATGAGAGGGGGAAGGGTCAGAGGGAGAAGCAGACTCCCTGCCGAGCAGGAAGCCCGATGCGGGACTCGATCCCGGGACTCCAGGATCACGACCTGAGCCGAAGGCAGTCACTTAACCAACTGAGCCACCCAGGTGCCCTAGACTTTATTTTTTAAACTTTATTCTAGTTGTTTCATCTGTGGAGGTCTCACCTCCTTGCTCATGTTGCAAGACCTAGGATGGCACAGCTTGTCCCTTCTTTTCTGTCGAATCTACCACAACACTTAGCAAGATGCTAGCCGCACACAGTAAAAAAACACAAGTGTTTTGTTTTGTTTTTGCCATGATTCAAATCATGAGATGAGGCAGGCAGGAGGAGAAGGGCCAACTTTGCCTCACTTGGTGTAAAAAGGGGAAACAATCTCTCATAACTTATTTTTTAGAAACGCAAAGTCAAGGAAGAAGCTTCAGGTGTGCTATTGTAATAACCATTCATGGGAACCTGTCACAGACCAGGCACTGTGCTGGAGGCTGTATTTATTTACCCATATTATTTCATTTAATCTTTTTTCATCTTGTGAAAGTAGATGCCCTTACCACCATTTTGCAGATGAAGGAAATGAGGTGTCAGAGAGGTTGAGTAAATTGCATGAGGTCACACAGCTACAAATGGTGGTGGTCTGTCTAACTTCAGAGCCTGTGTACTTTTCTTATTCCCATTATTACTTAGCGACAGCATTTATTGCTCAGAGGGAATGTTACTGGGTTTAGAAAATACTTCAAATATACTTTAAATATCATTTGTCCAGAATAGCTTGTTTGGTCATTGTTGCAATGTCTCATATTTCCACTAACGCTTTTCCTTTGTATACTTTGCTTTTACTTCAGAGGGTGGTGCAAAGGCTACGCTCAGTCTAGGCTCTCCAGCAAATTACAATTCCAGCTTTACCTTTGCATCTCCTGGGAGAAGAAAGACAAAGCCTTCTTTTTAGGGTCTAATTAGGCTGTCATTTAGCGTCCTAGCCGCGGAGGTCAGGGCATGCAGCTTTCGCAGAGATCTGCGTCCTGTCTTTGGGGACAGCAGCGTGGTTACATGCCTGGGCGGTGTGTCATCCAAACTGCGTCCAGTATGGGCTTTTCAGATGCCGCTTTCTGGTTCTTTGGGGAGAATTGTTTTCTAGTGTTTTTAGTCATTTTCGAAGGCTTTTATTATTTAATTTAAATGTATAATTCTCAGCTCATAATGTAACCGGTCTTTGAAAATGGTTTCAACAACTTGCTACGCTGAGTTAGACTGAATTGCAGTGTAGACAAGACAAGGGCACATTTACTGCGGACTGAGATACTCAGCCTGGTTATCTAATTATCCTCCAGGCCATAGATTTATAATTGTATTCCTTTAGATGTATTTTAGAAAATGGAACTGACTATTTTTGGGGTAAAGTTTGAATGAGGTAGAGTGGAGACTTTTATGGTATTTGAATTTCTAAAGCAGAATCCGGGTCTATACTTCAAAAACGATTTTTATGTTTCAAAAAACAAGCGTTATTAAGAAGTGTCTTCATTCAATGGGAGTTTGTCGGTCCCTAGCAAATTCAAAGGGAATTTGATTATGGAAAGGTGGCTGAGAAACTAACTGTGTTTATATTTTGTTTATTTTGAGGTGATCCAGTCATTAAAAGGGAAAACAGAATAATGGTGATTCAGGAAGCTCATATAAAGATGGGAGATAGAAGGAACAAAGAAAGTAAATTCCCCTTTCAGAACTCAAATGTCCACTGAAAAGTCATCTACCCAGCATGGTTCCTCTAAAATCTATGTGCATGGGCTTAAGTAATTTTTCCTTAGCCAATTATCTCTGTCACATCACTGTTCCTTTAATCCCTCACATCTAATTGGTGATCAAAGCCCGAATTCCATCTGCTAAATGAAGCTCTTAATCTGTACCTTCCTCTCCAATCCTGCTGCCCTGCAGCTACTTTACCTCTGGTTCTTGAATTGGTCTTCCTTGACCTCAGGATCTTCCGTTCTCTGATCTGACTTTTGCCCTGCTGCCATGGTGGTGGCTCTTTCGAAAATATGTACCTGATCATATCACTCTACCACGGAGAATCCTTCATTTCTCACAGGAAGAAAGAGGAGGAGGAGGAGGGGGAGGAGGAAGGAGAAAAAGACAAGTAGAACATGGAGACAAAGAAAAACAAAGACAAGATGAAGCACAGAAACTTTGCTTCATAATCCTTGTCCACCTTGCCTTCATCATCCCTGGTATTCTAGCCTGGGGACAAGCCAGTGATTCCTAGGTCTGTCCTTTGATCTAGAATGTTCTTCACCAGCCTGCCTCCCATTCCCAGGCTCAGTGAAGGTTTTGGCATCATCACCTTCTTGACAAGCTTTCCAACTATCTCTTCCTGCTCTCCTCTCCTTCTATTTAACAAAAATCCCAATGTGTTTCCAATATTAATCTGGGTGCCATACATTTTAATTATTACATTTTAATCTAATTATTGTATTTTAATACCAGTGTGCATGGTGGTTGAGACCTTGGCCTCTAAATGCTGACCACCGAGATTTGGATTCTAATTTTGCCTTTCCTAGCTGGGTTATGTGGGCGAATTGCTTGAGCTCTCTGTACTTCGGTTTACTCATCTGTGAAATGGGGATAATAACAGCCCCTACTTCTTGGGACTGTAGTGGAGATTCAGTGAATTAATGTGTGTAAAGTGCTTGGAACACTGGCTGGGGCAAGCTGAATGCTTCACTCATTCCACGAAGAAGCCATTATGTGAATTGCATAGATTTTACTTGAGAAAATACTTTAAAAACATTTTATTTTTGTTGTTGTTGTGTTTATTTGCAAGATAACTAATCGGATCATGTTAAAATACATTGTAACAAATCGCTTTTTGTTGTTAGACTTCTTAGAAAAATGAAAATCTTTTAAAATAAAGGAGTGTCGTACTCCTGGGCTGAGAAGTTTACTGCAGTTCTTGGATTTTAGTAATCTTAGTCAGAGCCTTGGCTGATTGGTAGCTTATCTGCAATTTACTCCGCTCATTTACTCGGTTTCTGAAGAATCAAGTGGGTAGATTAAGTGCCTCATGTGGAGTTACCTTAACCACACAGCAGAACTGTGAGTAAGAAGTAAAGATGTCTGGTATTTGTTCCTTGACCATGTGATTCAGGGAATGGCTGTGTGGTTCCTCAGTTCACCATGGGTGACTCCATTTTTCACTATTATAAATGATGCTGAAATGAACATCCTTTACCCCAAAATTCTTGTGCACCTTTAATTATTTCCTTAGAATAAGTTGATCAAAGTAAAATGACTGAATCAAAGGAAATAATTAAGTCTTTGGATATTAATTGCTAGCTTACCTTCCAAACAGGTTTTATTCGGTTGTATTCCTACCAACAGTGCTTAGAAATGTCCATTTCCCCCACACTTTTGCTATTGCTCAGTATTTATCTTGTTTTTCATCTTTCCTACCTTCATAAACTAAAGGAAAGAAAAAACAAATGAAGAAGGTGCCTTGCTTGTGTAGGGGAGGAAATCTTCACCCTCATTTGCTCTTCCTTATTTTTTTTTTTAAGATTTATTTATTTATTTGAGAGAGAGAGAGCATATGTGTGCTCAGTGGGGGCGGGGAGGCGGCGGGATAGGGAGAGGGAGAATCTCAAGCAGACTCTGAAGTGAGCGCGGAACCCCATGCAGGGGTCATGAAATCCAGCTCGATCTCTCCCTGAGATGAGACTGGAGCTGAAGTCAAGAGTTGGGCGCTTAACCAACTGAGCCACCCGGGTGCCCCTCTTTATTCATTTTTAATAAAAGATTTATGCTTCAGATTCCACTATTTTTCTGATCACAGGAATTTTTAATAATCAAAACTTTTCATACCCAGTAAGTTGCTTTTAAATCTTCATAAATTAAACACAAGAGAACAAAAAGTCTGCTAATATTGCCATTGTGTGTATTAAGTATGATTAAGAAGAATCCCAAAGACTTTAAACTCCAGAATCCAAAGACTGGCTTTTAAAAAAATACAACAGGAATACCAACAATTGTATTCAAAGAAACTCAGCCTGGAATGAGACCCAAAATCTCTTGGTGACATTGTTTGAAAAATGATCAGAACTGTTCATTTCATTCTCTTTTTATCCAAAAAGGTATATGAATTAGAAAGATTGATGCATAATTTTGTGATGATTGGTGGTACTATTTATTACCCTCTATAGTTTTCTTGTTAGGTACTCTTTGGAATGATTATGTCTATATATTTATAAAGGAATGTTAATGCAAATTTATAGCTAAAAAGTAGTTAGACATGAAAAATGTGTGTGTGTATATATATATATATTTTAAATCAAATAACCTTCATGATATTTGAAAGTAAAATTCTGGGGATCTGTGGGAGGGAAGGAAGGGGTTAAACATGGCAGGAGGGTGCTGGGACAGGCCTCTGGGCTGACTTCTCATTAGGAAATCTGGTATTTCAGGTTGGACTGGGCTTTGGGAATGGCTGCTCCTTTGTTCAAGAAAAAAAGTGCATTAGATCTGGCTGCAGTCTCAGACTTGTAGAAAATGAATTCCAGAACTTTCTAGCATAGGAAAGTGAGGCAGCCCTCCAGTACCCTGAACAGAATTCACCCGTGAAGCCGAGACGGTGTTCCTGATTCCCTCGGGTTATACGCCCTGACAGCCACAGTAACTGACCCTGCAGGGCCTGCTGCCACGGGGCACCCATGGTGGTGATTAACTCTACAAATCCTTGCTCAGAGCCCTTGATTCCCTTCACATTTATTGTGAGATTAGCTCTTTAGTAAAAGTGACCTTGACACTGCCTTTTTTATTTCAGGTGATTTTGTTTTCCTACTTTTCATCGTTCGGAGAACATTTATTTCTATTTCTATTTCTCTAATGACCAGTATCTGTGTGTGGATTCCTTCTTGCGCCATTTTTTCAAAAAGTTGCTTCATCTAACCTGTGACTAATTGGTTAAATAAAACCAACACATACTCCTGGAATTTAGGAGTACATTTCGTTCCAGACCTGATAAAAGGGAGTAAATTGCGCTGTTCATTCCTGTCATCCTTTATCTCTCCCTTTCCTGCAAAACTATCATCAAAAGTCATGCTGGAAAGTTTTTCATGAATCTAGCACAGGATCTTTCATTCGTTGCACATTATTCTGGAAATTTCCCCCCAGCCAGCTCCTGGACTCCTTGAATCCTCCTGTCCATGCACAGCTCATGAAGGGAAGCCATGGGTAGGAGAAGAAACCTGTCAGGAAGAAGAGAAAGAGTAGAGAGGTTGGAATGTAAACTAAACGAGAAATTTGTAATTTGGCGGAAAGAGCTATGGACCGGAAGTCTAACTCTTGGGCTCTAGGCTTAGCTCCCCTCTTATCGGTTGTGTGAAACGGCACCATTTCATGGAACCTCTTGAATCCCCACTTCCTTCACTTGTAAAATGGGAATTCTAACACCCATGTGGCCCGCTTCCCTAGGACAGTGGTGGGAATCAGATGGGATACTGTATACTCCATAAACACTCAAGCTCTTTCTGAAAGCACTAAGCCATTATTATTTTGGAAGGAGAATATGAGCCAAGCAGGAAAGGGCATCCACGCTGGGAATTCACTCTGGAGCGAGGTTTTGGTGGTCGTTGGAGAGAGTCTTCCTTGGCTAATTTAATATTTATTTATTTATTTAAGTAATCTCTACATCCCACTGGGAGCTCGAACTCAGGATCCCGAGCTCAAGAGTCGCTTGTTCTACAGACTATGCCAGCCAGGTGCCCCATTCCTTGGGTAATTCCAATGACAATTCATCAAGGAAGTTTTCCCTGGCCCTACCCCTCCCCAAATCCAGGTCTATGCCCCTGACAGGTGCCCCTGACACTGTAATTTTTGTCCAGTAGCATTTTGCAGGTGGTGTTATCATTGTCCATTTACAAAACTGTGAGCCTGATGAAGTCAGGACCTGGTCTTATCCATCGCTGTGTCCACAGAGCCTGGCACTGTGTACATAGGGACACTGAGGAGACAAGTGGAAGTATTTCTTATGAGCCAAGTCCTGAATGAGGCATTCAATCAGACAGGGTCACACATCAAAGGATTCTGCTGGACGCTTCTGCTATATGGGAAAGTCAGTGGATTGAAACCAGGTTAGGGGTCCAGAAGGCTAGGTGTAAGTCCTAGTGGTATTGCTGCTTAGTTATGTGACTTCGCTAAGTGTACGATCACTTCCCAGCTGGGGGGAGTGACCTACCCTTTCTGCACTTCAATGTCCTCATTTGTAAAATGGGATAAAAACACCTTCAGGTGGTATCTTCTTCAGTGGTATCCTTAAGCCGCCATTTTTTGTTCTTTGTTAAGGGCACCTTTAATCTGGCAAATGCTCTGAAATGGTTTGTTTCAATAATTCCTGAAAAACGATATCATTCAACTACTTTGCAATGTTTCTAAAATAATTGGTGAAATTGTAAGGCTAATGGTTTTATATGAACCCATCCTTCATTCCTAGAACACACTTTCCACGACCACTACCTTCATCAAGCTCCTGTCCTCTCTGGCCTCCTAACGTACCTCCCTGTGCCCCTTCTTGCCTGCCTCCAACTCACTTTTCACAGCACAGAGCAAATGTCCAATGGACACAGATCTGATCATATCCCTACTGACTAAGCATCCCTTCAGGATCCTCCCCTGCCTGCCCAGGGCTGTTTCTCAGTATCCTTCTCTTCTCTCTTTGTCTCTCTCTCTCTCTGCCACTGTCCTCTCTTTGAGTTCCTCCAACCTGCTGGACTCAGTTTTCTCAATCCCAGACCTAGTTCTGCCCTTCCCTCTGCCTGGAATATTCTTTTCTTTCTTTGCCTGGCCCACTCTACTGTCACTCAGGGGGGGGGGGTCTCACTTTTAAGGTCACTTCTTGGTGGTGGGCCTTTCCTGAGCCCCTAGACCAAACTGAGCATCCTTGTGACATGCTTCCTGGACATCTCTGTTCCCAATTCTTCTACTGTTCTGTCTCCTCCTCTAGACTTGTCTGGAAGCGCCATGAAGGCAGGGGCATGCCTCTCTACTGTTCTGTCTCCTCCTCTAGACTTGTCTGGAAGCGCCATGAAGGCAGGGGCATGCCTCTCCTATTCATCTCTGCACCCCCGGAGCCTGCTGAGTGCCGTGCACCTCACGTAGGAGTGTGCCTGTTATGTGTTCATTTTACTAAAAAGGATAGTGACACCTAGCCAAAGATGTACCATTTACCCTCCTATGATTATACTCATTCATTCAGTTGTTGATCCCCTACTCTGTGCCTGCACTGTTCTGGGTGCAGGGGACACAGAAGTGAACCACACAGCCATAGATTCTTGCCATCATGGGGTTTACATCCTAGTAGGGAGAGACTGATAATAAATTAAGTAAAATATGTAGCAATGCTACATGATGGAGAATAAGAAAGCAGGAGAGGAGGATAAGACACACTGGGTGAGGTGGCGGGTGTGTTTCAGTTTTTAGTGGGTTAGTAGGGAAAGCTTCACGGAGGTGGCATTTGAGCCAAAGCCTGCAGGAAGTGAGGGAGTGAGCTGGAGGGACATTTGGGGAAGAACATTTCAGGCAGAGGGAAAGCCTGCAGAGCAGGTGTTTTCAAGGAACAGCCCGGAGGCCTGGAGGCCAGGAGCACGGTGAGCTGGGGGAGAAACGGGGTTGGGGGGGGAGTGAGGACTTCGAACTTTACTCCACAGGCCAAGGGGGTCTGAGCAGAGGAGGTGGGGGAAATCCGACTTACGTTTTAAAAGGATCCCTCTGACCTCTGTATAGATAACTGACTCGAGGGAGGCAAGGCGGGAAGCCAGGAGGCTAGTTAAGCTTTGAGAGAATCCGGGCGGAAGGACAGTGGTGACTTGACTTCGTAGCGCGTAGTGGGGGTGGTGAGAAATGGTTAGATTCTAGATGTGTTTTGAAGGAAGGGCCAAGAGGATTTGCTGATGGGCTGGATGTGGGATGTGAGGGAAAGCAGGGAGTCAAGGATGATGCCCAGGGCTTTGGCCTCGGTAACCAGAGGATGGAGCTGCCAGGAAGGGGATGGGCAGGTGGCTGGTAGAGCAGGTTTCGGGGGACAGAGGAGGAGCTGAGCTTCCACATACTTGAGATGCCTGTTAGTTACCGAGCGTGTGTTTGAGTTCTAAAGTAATGAATCTAAGAGAGCAATTTTCTTTAATCTGTACATGGGAGTAAAGAAATATCATACATTGCCCCCAAAGAATGAAGACTAACATTGCCCTCTTGTATAGGATTCTACACCTGGCCATTTCCTGTGGGGGCACACCAGGATTCCATTTCTCTTAGAGTAGATGTCAACCCGGATTCTGTTTTAGAACTAACAGAACTGTTGTCCACAGCTGATGTTTGCTTCATTATATAAAGAAACTTATTTTTATAGTAAGCTTGTTGGGAAAAAAAGTAAAACGTCACTCTACTTTTAGCCATACCTGAGTAAAACCACATTACGTACCATTTCTCTAATGACTGAGGTCTTGGGTCAGCACAGAATAAGCAGCTGTCCATCATGCACGCTGAAGGCTTACTGTGTGCTGGTGGTTCTTCTAGTCCATTACAGTTGTGCAAGGACTCTGGAGCATGTTGGAGTTTTTGCCACGGCCCTGGTTAATTCTACCTTTCCCACTTCTTTTCCTTGTGTCCGCTCCTCCCTAGATGATATTCAGTGCACCTGCTTTGTCCCTTTTGTTCTGACCGTTGAAATAACTTTTCCTTTTCCTTTCCCTTCTCTTGTCTTTCTTAGCAGAGTTCCAACTAGCTGAGGTTGCCCTGTAAGTGATTCTCGGATAAGTGAGCTCTTACTCATTTTGCATTTTCCTTTCGGCAACTTTAAACTACACTTTGCATAAGCTCCTGGGGGTCATTTTAACATGCTTACAGGCCAGAAAGGCTGAAGGGCCAGGCTGATGCTGAAAAGCTACTAGTCGATCAGACCCTAGGCAGGTAGATAATCGAAGGCAGATAATCAAAAGTATATTCATTACTATGTTTATGCATTACTAGTTTGTATCGTTTTCCTCAACTAGATAGTTTCATATACTCTCCCCAAGAAGAGTACTCTTTACATAGGATGCCCCAATTCTGTTGCTGATAACTAACACCTAGCAGGAAGAGTCAGGTCGGAGGAAGTGTTCTTGAAACTAAAAGACTGCGCATTTCATGAAAATTAATGTTAATAAAGTAGGATATATTGTGGGGCTCCTGGGTACCTCAGTCAGTTAAGCATCTGATTCTCGGTTTCAGCTCAGGTCATGATCTCGCGGTCATGGGATCAAGCCCTGCTTTGGGCTCTGCACTCAGTGCAGATTCTGCTTAAGATTCTCTTTCCCTCTCCCTCCTGCTCTCTCTCTCTAATAAATAAATAAATAAAATCTTTTTTTTAAAGTAAGCTATGTTGCTAGATATTTGTATCCAGAAAAATGGATTTATCCCTGAGCTAACTTAAAAAAATATCGCCTGGTCAAAAAATTACTTTTAATTCTAAGCACTGAATGATAAACCATAGTTCCTAAAATGGATGCACTCTTCCGACAGCAGGTTTACTCTGTTTGGGTTTTTGCTGGAATCCACGTGGTTTTTCAAGAGAACTGATTGTTTTCTGATGAAGCTGTTTACTTGCTTTTGAAGCCAAGAGAAGGGGTGACTGATTCGCATTCTCTTAGGGGCGCCTGCCTTTGGCTCAGGTCAGGATCTCAGGGTCCTGGGATCAAGCCCCCGCCCCCCCCACCACTCAGCAGGGAGTCTGCTCCTCCTTCTGCCCCTCCCCCCGCTTGTGCGCGCGCGCACACACTCTCTCTCTAATAAATAAATACAATCTTTTAAACAAATTGCATTCTCTTAGGCTATAGAATTCCCTCTCAGGCCAGTAGTGTTCGATGAGGTCTGAATTTTCATTTCTGCTGTACAGACAAGACTGTGCGAAGTTATGAAATTGTCTTGGTAGGACGAGGTGCCGCCATGCAAGCAAACACATGGCCCGTATCCGGAATCTCAAAGTCACTGAATACGTAGCGTTTGAAAGGATAAAAGAAGTACATTAAAAAGATTTTTTTTTTTTTTAGCTGCTTCTCCAATGATATATTTCTGCCGTCCTTCATGTTACAAAACAGAGCTGAAGCTCAGTATCATTTTAAGCATGGGACGGAAAGTGATACGTGAGGCTGGGGGAAAGGCAAAAGAAATGAACTTGAGGGACCAAAAAAAAAAAAAAAGAGAGAGAAAAGCACGCATCCTTCGAAGACCTCCCCTGTCTCGAGGACAGAAAATGCCTTGGCAGTAGCGATTTTCATGCAGTCAGAAGGGAATTGGTTTCCCAGCTGTTCTGGCGTATTTTCCTTACTGGTCTTTGCTCCCACGGTCTAGAAGCAAAGACCGGATCTTCGCGCCTACAGTGCTGGTCAAGAGCTGCAGCTTCCCTCGTGGGTGACTCACAGGCGGGAGCAAACCACCTACTGTAACAGCCGGCGCAGACCCTGGCCGACGCCGCACGGCAGCTGCTTGGCCTGACCCCGCGCGCCCTTGCCATTGACCGTTGCTCTCACCTTGACGGGATAGCGGAGGTGGGGCTTAGATGCATCGAAGCTGTTACTCATTTTTCCTAAACCGTATTTTTTCAGTTGCTACTACAAGATCTTGGAGGTCATCTTGAAGCCTCAGTTCAATTTAGGATTGCTAGAAGGCCAGTCATCATTCAAAATTCCACCGCATGAGGGACGCCTGGGGGGCTCAGTCGTTAAGCGTCTGCCTTCGGCCCAGGTCGTGATCCCGGAGTCCTGGGATCGAGCCCCGAGCCGGGCTCTCTGCTCGGCAGGAAGCCTGCTTCTCCCTCTCCCTTCGGCCCTCCCCCTGCTTATGCTCTTTCTCTCTCTGACAAATAAATAAATAAAATCTTTAAAAAAAAATTCCACCACGTATGTTCTGCTGCTTAAGTGACCACTTTCTTGAAGAATAAAGGTTATGCTTAATTTGAGGCTTGGTTATTCTTTGCTACGATTGCGATCAGTGTGAGGTGAGCCTGCTTCATAAGAACTTGTTTCTTAAACAGGATGACCTCTTGCTGCATTCCCTCTGCCCTCTGGCATACCTCTCCTCTGCACAAAGACCAGTTCTCGAGGCTTCCCTACAGACAGGGAGAGTAGGCGCCTGCCCTCAGAAAGCCTCCAAGCTGGTTGCCGCTATAGATTAACATGTGAGAATCATGGGTTCACAAGGGAGTGCAAATAAGATGCCATTTCAGAGAAGGTGGAGATTATATTTTTGTTGTCAGTCTATACCCCAATGCCTGTGTCTTCCAGCCTCGCATTTTACTTGCTGTTAGCAGGGTTTCACAGAAGTTGTTCTGCCGAGTATCTCCTCCCTTATTCTAGTACATTCCGGCCCTCACGCGGTACACAGCACTTTACACAGAATGCATGCCGGGTCAGCGTTTGCTGACATCATTGAATGGGGGAAGGCTTTGTGGAAAAGGCAGATCTCAGGCCCAGCTTGAGACAGAGAGAGGAGGTGGGGCGGGGACATACTGTCCATGGATGAGTCATTTGTTCCGGGCCTTGAGGAAGAACTTGCAAAGTCAAAACAGAGCGGAGACACATGCCAGGTAGAAGGAATGAGCTACAACAGAGCGGAGTGTTAGTTTGACGAAATACGGGGTCAGGGAGGAGGCCGGCCAAGACGTTCTGGATGGGATGTTGTGTGGCTAGCTCTAAGGGCAGGCCCCTACAGAGGTGCTGTGGGTGGACGTACGCCCAAGCAAGAGCATGTCTTTCTCTCTCCATTTCATGCTAAGGACACGCTCTTCATTTGTACCTTAGCGCATTTATTATATTCTTGGTGGTGTTGGTGGGGTGGGTGGGCTGGGTGTGTTCGGAGGATTTCATAGGTCCTTTCTTTATGTTTTATTTGTTAATTAGTTTGTTCTGGAATTGGTTGGTTTTCAGGAAAGAGGTTGAATGCATTTGGAAAAGCTATTTGAAAACCGGATTGGGAAAATGAAAGTTTCCCCTTTTTTTTTTCCTCTTTTCTATTTTTCCTGGGACCCTGGATGACTTTATAGAGAAGCCACAGATGAAGAAAAGGAACCAGAAAGATATCTAGCTGGGGGCAACTGCTCGAGACAGGGAAAGCAGGAAGAAACAGCAGGTTTGGGGGAATAAGTGAGTTTCTCTGTTGGCGGTACCTGTGGGCCATCAAGGAAGAGCTGGAAATTGCAGCTTGGAATCAGGGCTCGAACTCGAGAGAGGTCAGAGCTGGAAAGAGATTTAGCCGCAAAGGTGGTAGTTAGAAGTGGGGGACAACGCCTGGGGAGAGCAGGTGGAATGGGGTCCTTTTTCTTTTTTTAAAGATTTTACTTTATTTGTCAGAGAGAGAGAGAGTGAGAGAGCACAAGCAGAGGGAGTGGGCAGAGGGAGAAGCAGGCTCCCCGCCAAGCAGGGAGCCTGATGTGGGACTTGATCCCAGGACCCTGGGATCATGACCTGAGCCAAAGGCAGATGCTTAACCAACTGAGCCATCCAGGTGT